>NC_142066.1:104660448-104970848 GCF_059756535.1 Pantherophis guttatus
GAGGACGCCCAAGTTGCGAGCCCTCTCCGTGGGGGCCAATGATTCGCCATATTCCATTTTTTCTTTCACAAATCCCATTCTGCTGGGGGGTAAAAGGAGATGTTTTGTAGTGTATAATGCCTTTGGAGTCAATCCAGTTTTGAAATTGTACAGATGTGAATTCGGCTCCACAATCTGTTTGAATTTTCTTTAATTTGTTGTTGTGTTGGTTTTGTATGAGAGTTGTAAAATTTTTTTATTTTTTGAAAGGCTTGAGATTTTTCAGTAAGGGTATAGATATGTCCGAAACGACTGAAATTATTGACTAAGTTCAAAAAATATTTGCGTTTGCCCAAAGAAAGTGGGAAAGCCCTACAATGTCAACGTGTACCAATTCGTATATGTGTTTTGATTGTCTGGTGCTGGTGTGGGGAATTGGGGCTGCCTTTGATTTTGCAGTTTTACAAATCTCACAGTCAAGTTGGGTAGGGCAATCCTTAGTGCATATGCCTCGGGAGAAATTTTGAGTATTGTCTACAGCAACAGTATTGGCATGTGCTAAACATCTGTGTAATAAATGGGCACAATTATCATGTAAAGGTTCACCTATATGAGTTTGAATTTTTGTTTTTGAGGTTTGTTGGTTTTGTGATGTGGGTGAATTTGGAGAGAGGTGAGGTGTGGTGTGTTGGTCGTTATGTGAGTCAGAAGTGTCATGTGTATTGGTATGGTGAGGTGTGGTATGGTCGGGATGATTGTCAGGGTCAGGTCTCGATGAGGATTGAGGTAGTTGGGTCGTAGGTGAGGATGATGTAAAGGAATCTGGAATAAGAAAAGGTAAATCATTAGCAACAATAGTGTTATCATGTCTGGATTTTATAAAACCATGTTGATCATCAAGAGATACTTTAAAACCCACTTTACCTAATTTTGAAGTACTCAAAATATTGTGGCCAAAGATAGGTGTATAGAGCACTTGACTAATGTCCCCTATACCAGGTATAAAGATAGATCCTTCATATTCAACTGTATTGGAAGTACCATTTGCTGCTGTAATAGAAATATTGGTTGGGTGAATATCATATAATATGGATTTGTTATTGGTGGTATGGTGTATGCTTCCAGAATCGATGACCCATAGGTGTGTGGTGTCATGCAGGTTTTGTTGGGTGTTGGGAAAGATGCCAAATGTTTGGGAATCGGAGTTAGAATATATAGATTGTTCAGTATGTTGTCCCCTTCTGTCTTTATAATCTTTGTGTGTGGGACCCTTTCTAATGTAAAATTCAGTGGGCATGGAACTTTTAGGTTCAGTATGTTCTTTGATAGTATGATTTCTTTTGTTAGTCTTGTGTGTAGGGATGTATCCCCTTGTATCATGAGTGTGGGTGGTGTTGTCACCGTGTGGAGGATGGGAGTTGAAGGTATGATAATGTCCTCTATAGTTACAATGATTAAAATTATTTTGATATTGAGAGAAACTGGTGTTTCTGCCAGTTTTGGTAGAAGGGTTTGTGTGAAGAATGTGAAGGATGGGAATCATGTTTAGGGTAAAAAGGGTGGTCAAAAGAAGTAGGGTATCTATCAGTATGATAGAGTCTTCTATCTTCATCTATTAATTTGGATTTGATTTCAGCAACAGTGTACATAGGGGGGGGGGGTAAGGAGTGGAGACTATTAATGAATCCTGACCAACCAGGGATGTGTTTAATAGAATTGAAAATGATACCAATCATGACAGTTTCAGGTACAGGATGATTGCGTTGATACAGTTGTTTTTGCATGGATTCGAGGTGGAAAAGATGTTTGGCCATAGATGTGCCAGGTTTATATATGGTGCTATAAAAGTCACCGGCAAGAGTAGCGATAGTTGCAGGCGAGGGTTTGTTGTAATGTTTTTGTAAGTATTGCCATACTTCTTGTGCAGTAAAACCTGTAGGTATAGAATGAACAATATCACTTTCTAAAGTTGACATAAGAGTGGCATAAACACTATTGTGAAGGAAAGTTAAGTCAGATGACCAAGGCTTATTAGGGGGAGATTCAATTATAAGAAATGTGCCTTCTTTTAAAAGATGTAAATGAGTTTCTTGTTCCCAAGTAGGGAAATTATTACTTGAGGTTTGAATTTTTTTGGAGTTTGGTGATAAAGGTAATGGGCCATGTTGTTTAAAATGTTGCAAAACAGTTTCAATTTCTAAAGATAAATTTACATTAGTAGATAAAGACAAAGAATTATTAGTTTCAATATTTAAATCATTACAGTTTACAGTAATAGAAGGCTGAAATGAGTTACTGTCAGCAGAAATAGGTAATTGAATGTTGGATTGTTGATTGGAGTCGTTTGGTGTGAGAGAAGATGTTATAGGTGATTCAATGATAGGAGGAATAATGGAGGTGGTGGTTGTAGTTTGTTTCGGAAGAGCTGCTGCGACGGCGTCGGCTGCTGTAGAAGATAGGTTGGCTTTTGGTGCAAAGGCTGCAAAAATCATGTGAATTTGTTGTTTGGACGGGGCATCTGTAGTGTTGGAGGCGGCAGCGGCGGCATCTTTGGCGATGGGGGGAGCGAGGCGGCGGCTGCAAAGACTGAAAAGGATCTTTGTACATTGGAGACAATATTGGTATCAGTAGAAATATTTGCAGCTGCTGCAGCTGCAGCGATATAGATGGGGAGGTCTGCAGCGGCGGCAAAAATAGAAAAGTTCTAAAAATTGAAAAAGAATTGAGAGGATTCGAACTCGGTGCTCTGGATGAAGAAGGTAGGGAATCAGTCTGAATATCTCCAGTTGTGGGGTGGGTAGTAGGATGTATGGGGGTAAGGGGGTTGGTTGAGACCTTATGGTCTGAAATGGTAGACGTCATTTTGTTTAAAGTGTGGTCATATAAATTGTCGGCCATTTTGTGGACCGCATGGTGGAGTGTGGGGGGTGGCCATTTTGTCGGCCATTTTTGAAGCCATGCTTTCAGGGAAGGTGGAAGCCATATTGGAAGCAATAAAGTCAATAGGTGGGGAAGGAGGATTTTTAATATAATGGGTGTTTAAAAAGTCAGTCTGGGAATCTATAGGTTGAAGTAAAAAATTGTCGCTTACCAGGTCTGGTGAGGTTGAAAGGTTGTTTAACAGTTCAAGAGTTCTTTGAGGAGTCCAGCCTGCATTTAGTAGGCCTGTCGCATATAAAGCTTGATATAAATGCTATTTTGGAGAAGCTTGAGAAAATAAAAGTTGGTCTGAAGTTATAGGGTTGGAACATACAAGGGATTCAGAAGGTTGAAGTCCTTGATGATAGTCATGAGGTGGAGTAGAATTGAAATCGAAGCAAGATTGTTGTAAGCATGGTTCTGTTCTTTCGGTGTTCGGGTGAAGAGGAGAAAAAAAAATTGGGTCCTTTCGTAAAGAGGTTTGTACTTGCTGCGTAGCTTCAACAGAAAGTTTTTTTAGTCTTTTGGATAATGATTGGTGCTGTTTTGTTAAGGATACGGTTAATGCATCAATCTCTTGTAAAGATAGTTCATTCAGGTTCAAGGATTCCATGTTAGGAAAAATTGTTCTATGATTTTAAAATTTACAAAAAATTCATAGACCTGAGCAATAATTTTTCGTTGTCTGCTACCATTTATCAGATATATATTGATGGTCGTGCTCATTTGGTTCTATGAGGAAGTTATTTGGTCAATACAGCTTCAGGTTCAAAAGGTTGTTTTTATTATTTACAAATATATACATGCATACGATAATGAACAGGGTGTCCTGTTACATTTTTACCCTAATTGTATGACTCAGATGTTGAGAGGAGAGAGAAGTTCACGTGTTGTCTCGCTGAGAGATAGATGAGAGAGAGAGAGAGAGAGAAAAAGGGGAAGATATCCAAGTGGTTTTTAGGTAAGAGTCCAATAAGAGAGTTCATTGGCTGATATAGTCACATGTAATGTCTGTAAAGACTAAACCCCTTCTAGTCTCTGGTGCATCATATGCAGGCAATATCTGACAATGGTGTTTTCTAAAATCCTTAGAGCCAAAGATCAACAGAGCCAAGGAAGGCTTTACCTTCCTTGAAAGAATGAATGGCACTTCTCATGTGTTTGTTAGAAGTAAGCAAACAGCTACATTTTACATTTGGAATAGAGTGTTGTAAAATGTTTGACTTTTGACTTCATGAAAACATAGAATTTTTTTTTCCAAAAAGAGAATCAACTAAAACTGAACTTGTTTTTTCTCCACTGGATCAGAAGGGCTTTTTACTGTCATTTAGACAGAAATCTTATAAAATGAGTTGAAATCCAATGAAAGTAAATGAAAAGGAACAAAAGCAGTCCTCTGTATGTTTTGCTATTTGGAAATATGTTAATTCATTTTATTCCCTGGAGTATCTTCTTAACACACATAGAAAGATCCAAGTTAAAATAGGTCAATATTTTTGTGTGTAGGGATGTCTGCATGCTTTCAGAAATGTTTTGCTCTGCATTTACCTTGAGGAGACAAGTCAGGCAGGAATGAAGACATTCCCTACAGACACTTCAAGGTCTGATTCTCTTGCATATTAGCATGATGGAAAAGCCTGAAAGCTTAGCTTTGGTACTGAGCTAATCTAAATAATTTCTAATTTCTGCCCTAGAAAGTACTTTTTTTTTTCATTTAGGTAACATCCAACAAACCTATGCATGCCACTAATTATTTTAAGTCTAGATCCTCTAAGAAAACAAATTAAATATGCTACAGACTAAAATGGGATTGTGCAAACCCAATCAAATATCTTACATATTTGAAAATAACCCTCCAGTAGGATGTCCCCCTTTGCTTTTTTCCTATATTGCATTTGTCTGCTGCAAATTGCTTATCAGATGGCCATATGGAAGGCTGGGATGCTGGAAGTGGGTATGCAAGGCAGTAGAATGTGACTTCACTGGCAGGAGAAGAACCAAGGAAATGATTGCTGCTTTGTGATTAAAAAGAGATGTGGCGGTAGGTCTGAATTTCTGTATTACAGAAAAGGGAAAGGCTTCTCCTTGTTGTAATGGAGCCATTAACATCTATTAATAATGCAAACAGGGTAAGTAACTGGAGTTGGCACTCCCAAGGGATTGCATGAACCAGATGTGTAGTGTATCTTCCCGGATTTGATGGCTGCTGGGGTCGAGGGAGTCGCTGTGGTTCCTGTTTATTTCCTCTGGCTATGATTTTCTAATTTAAATGCCTCTGTCTGCTGGCTACAGTGAGCCTGCTGTGGGGGTGGGGGCGTATATGCTAGAGCAATACGATGGTGGCATGCTGGTACGGCATCCCATGCCTAAAAAGGGGTGCAGACTTCATCTGGAGCATCTCTAACTGACTCTTTCACTCTTTCCATTTTCTTTATAGAAGCCTTTTCCAAGGCAGGTGACAGAATGATTTCTCCTTTTGTTACTGTCACAGAAAGGTAAGTGCCTGTCTCTTTCTGCCTAAGAAACATTGCTGCAGAATGGAATTAATGTAAAGGAGCTGGTCCTATCCAAGCTGGCTCATTTGACACATTGGCAGTCCAAAGAAGCTTTCAGGGAAATAGCCTTTCCTCTTTTTCCACAAGTCCAATATTACAGTTTGGATCAGTTTGTTTTGCCCCAACAGCTGTCTAGATAGACCACAACGCATGGCAAACTCATTCTGTGTGTGCATATATATGTGAGCATGATTGTGTGTGCGCACACGTGTGCATGCACATTTTCTAACTATTTCAGGGTAAAGAATAATGTAGGACCAGATTTTATGAAAAAGAAAAGAAAAGGCACTTCACTGGGCTTTCTTTAAAATTCAATTTGCACTTCTTAAGAGTGTCAGTCTGAGTGCAGCTACAAAGGCTTTTGTTCTGAGTGCTAATTTTTAATAGGCTGTATATAATAGCAATTATTTGCATGATTCAGCAATGGGGAAGCATGGTTTAAGGCAAACAGCAAGTGAAAATGTCTATAGTTGCACAGCTGGGTTGCAGCATTGTTTAATGTCTTCCCAGTATAATGCATGGAATGCATTTCCGGAGACATTGTCAAAAGGCATATTTTAAAAACCCTGATCCTGTCACCATGCTTCATTTGCTCCTAGGCAGCAGGAAAATCATACTGAAAGTTCGAGAGTTCAGGGAAACAACTTCTTTAAAGGAGCAGAGTAATTTCAGTATCTGTACATGCATATTTTGTTGCACAATGTTATAGAGTGTAAAGGAAGGTCTATTGTGTTCACATCTTTCTTTTATCTTAAAGCTCTCTGTACTTGCATGCAACTGTAGAGAAATATATTGGATATCAACTAATGAAAAATGAAAGGGATATGGCCTGGAGTTATTTC
This sequence comes from Pantherophis guttatus, assembly GCF_059756535.1. Classification (NCBI taxonomy): domain Eukaryota; kingdom Metazoa; phylum Chordata; class Lepidosauria; order Squamata; family Colubridae; genus Pantherophis; species Pantherophis guttatus. The sequence goes on from NC_142066.1 coordinate 104,666,744, forward strand.
TATAAAGATGATGCATAAAATATTTGCATTATATTATTTGCTTTTTTTAAAAGGACTAATTGTAATTATAGGCATAGTAGCCAGAGAATAAGGAATTGATATAATTTCTATTTATTCTGACTATACTTCCCTTTTCCTTTCGAATCCATAGGTTAAAATTGTTCCCATATAATAGTTGCATTTAAAAAATCTGTTTCATTACAGAGTCAAAAGGTTTTTTCTTTTAAATTTTGCAATTCTTTTACATATTGAATATTTTGCTCTCTTTTGCATGAAAATCTTTCTAAACTGTTTTAACTTTGTGCACATTTTTTGCAGCTTTTATCTAAAACATTATAATAGTCAAGAATATTTGTATGGCATAGGAAGATGAAACAATATTTGGGACATAAATCAAATGCAATTCTGAGTTCTTGAACATAGAATACTATAAGCAACATGAAGAAGTAAGAAAATATTTATATGTATTTTTAAACAATGTTTTAAATTGTTATATCAGTTCTGTTTTATTTTAAGTTTCAGTGATGGCTAAATTAATATCAAGTCATCAGATCAGACCTGTGGCTATTGTTGGAAAATCTTTCTCACACTAGTCTAAATATGAAACAACAGTTATGAAAAATGAGAATTATCTATTTAGACAACAAAGCGATAGAAAATATAACATGCTTATCTATCTTTATAACAGTGAGTAAAGTTAAGAGTATGCTACAATTGTTGATGATTTCTAAATTATGCATTGAAAACTGAATTTTGGGGATGGTAGATACTTAATTTCTATTGATAATCTAATACATAAAACTTTCTTACCCATTTCTGTAAATTTTCATAGAAAATAGAAAAGATTAGCTCTTTATAACTTTGCCTCTAAAATTATCTTACTGTTTGGAAAATCCAGTTTAATACCATACAGATTCAGGTATTAAGTAAAGAACACATACAGCAATTTAAAACATTGGTTTTATCTGATGCAAAAAATTAAACTTAATATTTTGTACCTCTCTGAAATTATAGATCAAGATAGGTAAAGGGCTATTCCAGGCTGATTGCTCTGGTCTTGAAATATGATCAAAATTATTAACACATTTAATGCTGCATTTTATTGTTGCATTTTGTAGCAATTTCTGTTTTGTTGTTAGTTAGGATAGAATTCTGTGTACCTTTTTAATAGTAAGGATACTTTTTATTTAAGCAAGTGTAAAATTGAAAGCAGATACTATATACCCACATCTTAAGATTTAAAGAAAATGTTATAAATTTATTACTGAAATGTAGTGAGTAGTAATAATTGTACCTGCTGGTATCTTGTCATAAGTGACTTTTTAAAATAGAACATAAATGAAAATAAAGATGTGATTTTATTTTATGTGTATGTGACACACCTATTGCTAGAAAGCTATGCTTTATAGGAAACAAAGGAAAGGAGTGCTTTCCTTTGTTGATATTTATCAACTTTTTGCTGACAATATTACTTGATCCAAAAATGTTTTTAATTATCTCCATGCATTTAGGTTTGGAATAAACAAAATTTTTAGCATGGATCCAATTTTACACAGCAGTAAGGATTACCAGCCCTGTGATAATTTTTTCCAGTACATTCTTATGCCATAAAGATTGAGTGCTTGTATATGCCATGCATACATATTTAATTTTCCAGTAGAAAAAAAGTGCAATGAAATATACTGTGTTGTCATCAAGATAAGAATCTGTATAATGATGCCACTGTCAAATTTGAATTAGCTCTTCTGTTGAGGATGGGGGAGTTTTTAAGAAATAACAAATTATTGTAACATAGGATACAAAATTCAGTTTCTATATATACAATGACTTATTTTTCAGGTAGTGATTTTCAGGGTTTTTTTTCTGGACCACTTCATGTTTTGACTACAATGAATATGCTTTCTATATCCATTTTGAAGGTTGTCAAAATAAAACTTTTCCTGCTGTTCATCCAAGAAATATATAAAATGAAATCTCATGGCAGTATATCTATGTTAGGTCATTAGGTATGTTTAATATCATGTTAAACTTGCACATTCATATTCTTTGCTTGTCATTGTGATGTTTTTATTTATTTTAGAAATGGTTATAGTGCCCAGTAACATGGTATAAATAGAATTGGTTTTATGTAAGGAGGGGGGTGGGGCTGTAACTATTAGGTACATAGGAAAACTTTGGAGTAGTTTTATTTGTAACCAACTTTGCCATTAAACAGAGTGAAGCAATAATTTTCAGTTTACAGATTTATCAAACAATTGTGAGTTTCTTCTGGCTATTACTGCTGAACTTGCCAGCTGCTCTGGGTCTTTGAAAAGTGGCTCAGGATATGCATTTACAGTCTGTCCTTGTTCTTCCAGCTAGTCTGCACCCTCAAAGGTAGGGCAGCACCAAGTTATTTTTCACTTCAGGCAGCGAATATCTCTGGCTGGTCCTTCCAAAATAAGTCCTGGTTTTGGGAATTTTTTTCTTCGAAAGCAGCAAAACGTAGGAAATTACAAATGCGTCTTAGAATTATAATTTAGTTTTTACTTCACTTCATTTATAGGTAAGTAGTGGTAAGCAGAAAGTAGACCAAGCAGCAAGGGCATCCACAGCAGTGGACATTGGCTCCAAAATGGTGGAGGTGACATGCAAGCAAACACCCTATCTCTTTCTATATTCAAGTAGTGTTAAAAGGGAGAGAGGCTTTAATTGCTTGGTCATGCTTGCTTTTTTTTGTGATCAAGGTATCTCTCCTGGCAGGTAAGTATTTTTTTTTAAGCTAATCATCATTGCTGTGGATACCCCAAGTGATTTTCTTATTTCTTATACCCCAGTTTACAAACCAGCCTCAAAATCATATAATTCTGTAAGGTAGGTTTCTTTGGAAAGTCAGCATGGATAGAAAGAAGTTGAATTCCTATCCCTACAGCCTAAGAAAATAGATTTTCTGATTCGACCGGAAGTGTCGCGGCAAGACAGTCGGGAATTAGCAGGCTCCTATGAGCCTTGCAAAATTCCGGGCTGACAAACAACTGTCGGGGGGGGGGGTGTCTTCAGACCGGATCTGTCCTGTAGGGATGGAGAAGAAGGAGCCCCTCGGGTGACCAAGAGGAACAGGCAAGTTCCTCAGAGGTCGGATGAAACACTTCAACTTGGCGGCGGGGGTGGCGGCCATAGCAGTGGCCATAAAACTGGTGCAACCAGACTAAGTTCTGAGCAGGAGCAGTAATTTGGAAAGGGTACTGGTACGGGGTGAGTGATTGCCAGCTCATAGGTAAAAAGAAAATAAATCTAAATTGTTAAAAGGTGCCCCAGCTAAGAAACAGCAGCTAATGGGCATGGGGGAATGTTAATGGAGAGAGAAAAACAAAGCGGAAGTTTAAAATGTTAAAGCCTGATTTTTGAATTAGAATGTGAGTGGAGATAATTAAATTATTAGAAGAAGAAATCCGAAATAGTTGTGAACAGGGCTGGAAATAACTTTTAAAATTTTGACCATTGAAGGAAGAACAAAGAAAAACTTAAAACTAAAGTCCTGTAACAGAAGTCTTTTAATTGGATTTAGAACTGGATTTTAAATTGGATTTTGGAGGATACAAAATTAAGAAGAAGAAGATGGAAATTGGAAAATATTGGCAATGTGGATTTAATAAATAAATGGATATTTTCTTAGTTTGCTGATTGGAATTGTGGATTGGAGATAGACATCTACGGGCGTAAAAAAACAATACAACGGTTAATTGTATTTTGGAAAAAAAACTTTTTAAAGTGATAAGAGTGGTGGGAACTTTTGAGGAGGATTTATTTTCTTTTAAGCTGTTTGATCTTGACAACCAAAGAAGGTGGATTATAATAAAACTTAAAACTGGAACAATGACAACCCAGAAACAACAAAATGGCGCAGGAACTAATTGAAAGGATTAAAATGATGCGTATATCATTCAAATTGGAATTAAATGAAATGATTATAATGATGCATGGAAAACCTAAGCCTGATGAACTAGAGACTGTGTTAGAACATATCCAAGTGAATAAAGAAACTATGAATGAGAAGCAAGAAATTAATATTGAAGATAAAGACATTGATTAGGATTATGTGGAGAGTAACAATGAAAAAAAAAGAGAGGAGTTAGGAGAAAATTAATTGGAAAAAGGAAACAAAGGGAAGAAAAGGAAAGGGGAAAAGATTAGGATCAAGGGTGAAATTTAAAGATTACATTGGGATTAACAATGATAAAAATAGGGTGGAAAGAGACAAGGTGTCAAGTCCAGCCATGGCTTGCCACACAAAACACCATGATCATGCTATGATTTAAGGGGGGGATGGGCACCGGGTGGCTAGGCGTCAGTAATGGTGAGGGCGATTTACATGGTTGTGGTGGTGGTGGTACTGCGTACGAAGACAGGTTGGGAATATACCTCCAGATGATGGATCGGCAGCATTGTGGCTTCGGGAGCAGCATCATCCCGGTTAGAGCAAGCAGGAAGTGGCTGCCGAAATACAAAACAGATGAGATGCGCTGACGGAGTGGGGCGTGGAAGGCATAGCTTATTTAAGCAGCGCTGAGTGGCGTTTGCTCTCAGCGCTGACTTTACACTATTCGTACTTGTCTTTTCCTGATCTCCGTGTAAAGCTAATAAACAAGCATTGATCACTTAACCCGATGGACTGGCTTTGGTTGACTCAGCGTTTGCCTGATGTGGATTGGAAAGCCGAGACAAGGAGAGAAAGAAGAGGGGAAGAGACAAAACACAAAAAAATCAAATGATTACACTGGGATCAACAGTAGGAAAATAAGAAAGGGGAAAGGGGGAAAAAGGAGCAGAGCAGATTGGAAATACAGGACAAATCAGGAGAGTAAGGGACTTTAAAATTAGGAGAAAAAAAAGGAAAAAGAAAAAAAAAATAAGAGAATGGGAAAAAGGGAGAAAGGAGTGGTTAATGTAAAGGAAAAGAAAATATGTTTTATATTTAGAACTATAAATGAATTGAAGTAAGATCTATAATTATAAATGAATTGTAGTAAGTTTAATGTTTGTGATTGTAATACTTGGAATGTCTTTAATAGTAAATAATGGAATTCAGCTAAAGCATTTGAAATTGTATTGTGAAAAGGAATTAATGGATTATTAAATAAGAGGGAAAGGGAAAGGGAAAAGATGAAAATTGACTTTGTTTACTGTTTAACATGAAGAAAGACACTTAGCAATAATTGAAATTAACTTTTAAGAGGGGGAAATATTACTGATTATGATTATTTTTAATCATATTATTATTTTAAAGTTTATTATGAAGAGATGTAGATAATATACTGTATATATATTTGAAAAAGCAATGGAAAACGGTTTATTTTAAAAAACTAGAATTGAGAAATAGAAATGAATGACTTTAATGTTATATACTTAAATGAATTGTAGTATATTTGATTGTAGTATTTGGATAAGCTGATAAAGGAAAGAAATGGAAAAGAGGGAAGGAAATGGATTATATATGTAAAATTGTATGTATATTAATATTTATAATTGGAATAATGGAATCTAGGGAAAATATTTGAAACTATATTATGTTGCGAAAAGGCAGCAATGGGAAATTATTTCAATAAGATGATTTAGACTTAGGGTTAGGTTTTAGAAAAATGATTGACTTTAAATTAAAGGGTTTCAATTTGGAAAAAGTAATGAGTAATAAGAGGTCAGAAATAGCAAAAATTATATACTGGTCAGTCATACATAATTTTCTGCTGTAAGGATCTTTGAATTGACATGTTGGAGGCATGTCACACTTCAAAAAATAGACAGACAAGAAAAAAAATAAAAATTGGACAAACCCAAGACAATCAATCTTACATTTAATTTTAATTTGCACTTAATTAAAATGTTATTACATTAATTGAAAATAATTAAGATGATTATTCCCCAAGTAATGTAATAACCTATTTTTCTTTGATATTAAAGTGACAGTATTAGAAGGGCAGTGAGTGCTGTGCCCCATACTTTTGTGGGACATAAACAGCCAACTTAAAAATATACCAAGCCTAATATAGGCTTATAAAATAAACTTTTGGATAAATGTCCCTTATTACATGCTTAATTATGCAAAATAAAGATATAAAAATAGTAATTTTGTATAACATAGTAGCACAACTAAAACAGTAAATACAGATCACTGGGATCATTCCACATTCTTAAAAGTGCAGCCTCAAAATTATGGCTATCTTAATCTGACTCCAACATAAAGGCATAAACATCAAAGTAAATATATGTGTCTAGGAGGCAAAGATTCCTATAGTTGATGTAGAATTAAAGCAGTCTGGAGGAATATTTCCTCTTATTTTCAAAAGATACCACCATAAAAAGATTATACTGTGTTTCCCCAAAAATAAGATCCTGTCTTATATTTTTTTGAACCCTGAAATAAGTGCTTGGCCTTATTGCCATGCATTCAAAAGCCCGATTGGGCTTATTATCAGGGGATGTCTTATTTTGGGAGAAACAGGGTAGAATGTATGAAATGGCAATTAAGTCACCAGTAAGGGTGTTCTTAGACATTATATGAATCCACAGAAGGGTTATTTAGCAGTTCCATGTGGCTGTTGAATAGGTGATGAAATAGAATTGAGAGTGGAAGAATAAACAGCTTTCTCCACTTGGATGCTTTCTAAGCATGTGTATGTTCTCTCCCATATTGTTCAATTCTGGTCATTCCGGCTGGGACATTTCAGGAAATAAAGTTCACACAATTTAGATGGTATTTAGGTGCCTATTGTAAAAGATTGGCAATAATATATGGATCCAAAATGATAGCTTCCAGTGCTTGAGAATGACTGTTACATATTTAGAAGGATTCTTGTTGGGCTTGCTTGGTTTCTGCTATATTCATAATATATTTCATACAAATTTAATTTTAAGCAAATTTGTTATGGCTTTCTGTTTTGTTTGTGATTTCAGTCCAGTACATTGTTGATCAAGGCTGTGTTTGAAGAAAATGCAGAAGGCCCCCTTTTGAGTACAGTGAATATACATTGAGGGTTTTATGTTGCAACCAGATTGACAAAACAAAAAAGTGCGGGTGAGATAAGAAGCTCTTTGTGTCCACATATAGAAGAAATGTATAGAACTTTGGAATTTCCAACTGACTGAAAATTTGTATGCTAAAAGTTGCCACCATAGTTTTTAACACAGTAAAAGAGGAAAAATATGAAATATGTGTGAAATAAAAATAACTCTTTAAACTAAATAAATTGATTAAATTTTATAGTGAAATAAATTTAATTTATTTATAACTATAATTTCAACAGCCACACAGGCATGTGATTTCTATGCTGTATATTGAGAGTTTTCTCCCTTTCCTCTGACAATAGTAGTATTGTTCCATACCTTAGATTCAAGATGGCATCTATTCTTCCATATTCAAAAACAATACCAAAAAAAAGTTTATTCCCATAAGATTTTTTACAACTCTTGTTTTTTCTGAAATTATTTGCAGTTCTGGCCCAAATAATATGAATGATGTCTGAGAAAATAGTATTTATGGAATTGGAAACAAGATTTTTGAAACATGGATAGGATGAGATACTACAGTAAGCCAAAATTGCTGGTTGTTTTATGCAGTTTATACAGTTCCAGTCCATTCTTCTCACTAGATGGAAAATAAATCAGAAAAATTTTATCTGAAACTCTCTCTAAAAAGCAGAATTCATGAAGAAGTTTTTTAGCATTTTAGGATTACTTTTACCAGAGATCAAATGCTTGCCTTCCCTGTCTTCTTCATTTATAACCATTTGTACATAGAGAATTATTTCTTTGTTAGATCTGCCTGCTTTTCTTTCTAAGAGGTCAAAGTAGATTATATTGGATTTCTCTATACTGTATGCCTACAATAACATTCCTGTAAGCTAGGTTGAACTGAAAGAAAAACTAGTTAGACTAAAATCAACCAGCACTATTCCATGGTGAGGTAGATTTCAACTGGATGTATCCATATTAGTCTAGTGCAGGGGTGTCAAACTCAATCCCCCTCCCCATTGCAGTTCGTGCAGTTCGGTTGCCCCTCCCACCTTGCCTCAGCACCATTCGAGCCCCTGAGTACCCTCCCCAGCTGTGCACAAGCACCACTGTCCTGCCACCCCCCCCACAGGCATCAGAAACAGCCGCGTGCAATCAGCCTTTGCATGCCATCTTCCCAGGCACCCTTCTCAGTCCTGCTTCCCTGAGGGGGCACCCGGCAGTGCTTACCTCCTCAAAGCTGCTGGTGGTGCCGCTGCGGGGTGAGACAAGGCCAGAGGCTGGGTGAAGAGGCAAAGAGGTTGGGCACAGAGGCAAGAGGCCAGGCAGGGCAAGGCCAATGAGCATGGCCAGTCTCTATGTGCTTGCTGTCTCCTGTGCGTGCGCCCACTGAGATGGGGTGGGCCAGGCCAAGGCAACATGGGCTGGTCCCTTGCATTTTCCAGCACTTCCTTGCAGGCCAGATTTGACCACATCGCGGGCCGGATACAGCCCACAGGCCTTGAGTTTGACACCCCTGGTCTAGCACTTTATCAACTTATACACATGGTTAATGTTTTATGGTTTTTTTCCCTATATCGTCAATATAATAACTGAGCGATAAGCCACCCAGAGTCATTGAATGAGATGGGCAGCCATAAAAATCAAACAAACCAAAAATAAAAAGATAATATGATATGATATGATAACATTATAAGGTAAAGATGCTCTTGACTCATGTACAGATAATTTATACATACAATTTCAGGCTCTAGAGGCATAGCCAGTTTGTATCATGTCATTTGTCATATAGCCATTGATCTATCTTGTCATTTTGTTAAATGTCTATTTTTTTTAGCTTTAAACTGTGTTTAAAATTTCTTTTCATTTTGTTTGTTTTATTGGATATTACTTATGCTCCTATTACAGCAGATAACCATTCAACATTTTAAATACAAAGAAGATAATGTGCCTTTCTAAAAAATGCTCATTGTGCTGTTGGCAGTCAAAATGCCTGATTGTTCTATCAGCTGAATTGGTGCCAGCACAATATCTTTGTCAGTGTTCTCCACTTAGAACCCAGTCTGTGTGTTAAAGGTTGAAATATGGTGACAAAAGAAGAGAAGCTGAATTCCGCAATTTATAAGACTTACTTTGCATTTTAAAAAATTTTCACAGCTAAAATATTTTGGATTCATTCCAGTTTTTTTTTTCCCCCCGATTTATATACCGCCCTTCTCCCTGAGGACTCAGGGTGGTGCACAGCCAGAATTAAAAACATGAAATACAAATATTAAAAACAATTAAAATCTATATAAATTTGGCCCAAAATTTAAAAAAAAACACAAACCAATTAAACATTTAAAAATTTAAAAAAATTCTTCCTAAGCCAGCCCGGCTTGCTGGAAAAAGTGGGTTTTAAGGGCACGGTGGAAGGCACTGAGGTCTTGGATTCTCCTTATCTCTGAGGGCAGCTGATTCCAGAGGGTAGGTGCCCTCACAGAGAAGGCTCTCCCCCTGGGGGTCACCAGCCTACATTGTTTGGCTGATGGCACCCTGAGGAGGCCCTCTCTGTGGGAGCGCACGGGTCGCTGGGAGATCGTCGGTAGCAGCAGGCGGTCTCGAAGATAGCTAGGCCCTATGCCATGGAGCGCTTTAAAGGTGATAACCAACACCTTGAAGCACACCCAGAAGACCACCGGGAGCCAGTGCAGCACGCGCAGAAGCGGTGTTACATGGGAGCGCCATGCTGCTCCCATCACTACCCGCGCTGCTGCGTTCTGGACCAGCTGGAGCCTCCGGGTGCCCCTCAAGGGGAGCCCCATGTAGAGAGCATTGCAGTAGTCAAGGCGAGAGGTGACGAGGGCGTGAGTGACTGTGCACAGGGAATCCCGATCAAGAAAGGGCCGCAACTGGCGAATCAGGCGAACCTGATAAAAGGTCCCCCTGGTTACATCTGTCAGATGTTCCTCCAAGGACAGCTGCCTATCCAGGAGGACTCCCAGATTGCGAGCCCTTTCTGTGGGGGCCAAGGACTTGCCCCCAATAGTCAGTGATTGAGTCAACTGACTATATCGGGATGCCGGGAGCCACAGCCACTCCGTCTTGGAAGGGTTGAGCTTGAGCCTGTTCCTCCCCATCCAGATCCGCACAGCCTCCAGGCACTGAGACATCACTTCAAGGGGTGGGGTGGCCTGGGGTGGAGATGTACAGTTGGGTGTCATCAGCGTACTGATGGTATCTCACCCCGAAGCCACGGATGATCTCGCCCAGCGGCTTCACATAAATGTTGAACAGAAGGGGCGATAGGACCGATCCCTGCGGCACTCCACAGACGAGAGGCCTCGAGGTCAACCTCTGCCCCCCTGCCAACACAAACTGTGACCGGTCGGAGAGAACCACCACAATACGGTGCCTCCCACCTCCAACTCTTCCAGCCGGTGCAGCATGATACCATGGTCGATGGTATCAAAAGCCGCTGAGAGGTCTAACAGGACCAGAACAGAGGAGCAACCCCTGTCCCGAGCCCTCCAGAGATCATCAACCAATGCGACCAATGCCGTTTCTGTGCTGTGCCCAGACCTGAAACCCGACTGGAACGGATCTAGATAAGATGTTTCCTCCAGGAATTGTGGAAACTGCCGCGCGACCACACTCTCAACAACCTTCGCCATAAAGCGAAGGTTGGAGACAGGATGATAGTTGTTTAACAATATCTCTGGCTCCTATGAATTCAGCATGTAATTTTAAGAAGTGTGCTATTTTAGCCCTAAACTATTGCAATCTAGCTTTCAAAACTCAGGAGATTCTAACCGCTTTCCAAAAAATCCAGAAATTACAGAAGTATAATTTTTGTATTTCAGCTATGGCCCAAGAATTCATCGGAGGTATTATAGAGAATTTTTAGAAGTGATAAGTCATAGCAAAGATGTTGCTGCAATTATCTCAGGACAATAATCATCATGGCTACTGTTTGTATTTATTTATTTTGTGGATGTTTTCAATTATTTTAAAGTTTTAAGATTATTTAAATTATTTTATAATTATAGAACTTTAAGCGAACCAAAATCACTTGGTTGAGTTGGGCAGCTGTAGAAAATGAATAAATAAAATTAAAGAAGCACGTTAATGACTTGGGGCTGGGTTATTTATAGAGCCAGCTCATCAGGACCCGTAGAAGGAGTATGCTGTGGCTTCTGTCTATTAAGGAATTTCATATGATGGAGCCCAGGAGGAGAACCTTTTTGCTGTGGTACATGTTATCTGGAACATCAATCCTACCCACCCCCCATCCCAGTTAGATTAGCCCTATCCCTCTTGGCCTTTCAGAGGACCCTGAAAACATGGTTCTGTTATCAGGCCTGGATATCCCATGAAAATAAATAGTCAAGTGATTGATATAGTTATATTATTCATAAGCTGTTGCATTTGCCCATATTTTACATTTTATATTTTTCATATAAATGAATATATTTTAATTGTTGTTAATTATCTTAATTTGTTTTTACTGATTTTTGTTACTTATCTTATTTATTTACGTGTGTTTTATTTTTTGTTTTTAACTTTGCCAGCTACCCAGAAAGTGAGATGAGTAACTATGTAGAATGAATGAATGAATGAATGAATGTAGAATTTTTATGAGTCTCTCCCCATAGGAAATAAGAACTTGTCTTCAAGAGCCTTGAGCTGATGTAAGAAGAATGGAGAGTTGTCTTTTCCCATCCCAAAGCCATTTGGCATAATTATTTAGACTTAAATGTATTGCAGGTTTCTCCCCTTCTCTCCCTAAATAAATAATAGTTTCATTAAATTGTAATTTGTTGAACAAATCACAAATATGTGCTGGGTTCACATATGAAATTTAACCAAACTCAACGAAATAGCAAAACAGCTTAGTATGCATGATCTTAGCTGATATATGTGTGGCAGTTAACAACTACATCAAGCTTAGGAATTTGGACTTTGTGGTAAGCCAATTGCCACATAACCTGATTTGATTTTACACCTGTTTTTACAATAACTATAAAGCAAGTCATCAGTGTCACTAAATGAATCACAAACAGTTAAGGAGCTATGGGATAAATGAGTATTTCTTGAAAAAATAACTTTTCAATTATTTTTTTTAAAAAAATTTTATTGGTTAAAAATAAAAACAATAAAACATACAAAACAAATAAACATAAATCAAATCTTTACATCTACTTTTTAGACTTATCACATCAATAATCTATATTTATATTTATACCTTTTTTTCTATCTTTTTTTAAATATATCTATTGTATCTCTATTCCTAGTACATCATCTCTTCGAGTTTTCTTAATCTACATATTTAATTTATAATATTCCTTAATTGGTACTTAAATTTTATCTATAATTTTTATCTTCTCATTTGTATCCCTATCTTTGTTTTCCTTTCTTCTTCTCCAACCAGTTATACCATTTCTGCCATACTAAATAATAGTCCGTTTCTTCCTTTTCCTGTATTTCCTTTGTAAGTTTGTCCATTTCTGCACATTCCATAATTTTATTGATTATTTTATCTTCTATTGGTATATCCTCATGCTTCCAACTCTAGGCAAAAACTATCCGTGCTGCCGTTAGTATATGAATAATTAGGTATTTTATTTCTTTTTCGTAATATCCTGTAATTATTCCTAATAAAAAAGTTTCTGGCTTCATTTCTATTTTCTGGTGTATGATTTCCTCTATTTGTGTTTTGATTGCCTGCCAAAATTGTTTTGCTTTCTGACAAGACCACCACATGTGGTAGTAGGTTCCTTTTTGCAGTTTGCATTTCCAACATATTGGGGAGGTGTTCGGGAACATTTTTGCCAATAGAGTGGGGGGGAGGTGCCACCTATAGAACATTTTGTACATGTTCTCTTTGTAGGGTACAAACATCGTTAGTTTATAATTTACATTCCAAAATTTTTCCCATTTTTCCAATTCAATGTTATATCCGAAATTCTTCGCCCAAATTATCGTATTTTCTTTAACCACTTCTTCTTCTAATTTGTATCTTAATAAATAATTATAAGTTTTGATTATCAATTTATCATCTGTCCCTTGTAAAATTTTATCTAATTCTTATGGCTCTTTTTGGAATCCAAATTGTACCGAATCTTTCTTATATCTAGATTTTACTTGTAAATATGGCCACCAATCAATGTCTGTACCCTGTTCTTTCAGTTCTTGTCTTGATCATAATTCCCCTTTGCTATTTAACAAATCTTTATAGGTTTTCATTTTATCAATATCCATAGCATTGGGGTAAATCTGTGCTTCCATGGTCGATAGCCATTCTGGAATTTTATCATAGTGTACTTTTTTTATCTCTTGCCAAGTTTGGAACAGTGCTTCTCTAATAATATGCTGTTGGAAATATCCAGTTTGTCTTTTCCCTTCCACAAAAATGCGTGCTAGTCTCTTTGTAATCAAAACCTTCTAATGTCAGTATTCTTTTATTTTTGAGTTCTATCCAGTCCTTAATCCAAATCAGTGATGCTGCTTTGTAGTATGTTTCCCAATCCGATAGTCCTAATCCTCCTCTCTCCCTTGTATCTTGTAGGTGCCTTATTTTGATCCTTACTTTCTTCCCCTGCCAGATGTAATTTGCAATCATTTTGTTAAAATCTTTAAAGAAATCCTTCCCGGGCTTTATCGGGATTACTTTCATTTCATTTCATTTTCATTTTATTAAATTTGTATACCGCCCTACTCCCGAAGGACTCAGGGCGGTGAACAGGCACAAAATAAAACACATAAATACAAAAGTTAAAACATGATTAAAACCCAATTAAATAATTTTTGCCCGAGACAATTTAAAACTCCCAATAATTTAAAACAAATTAAAATTTCAGTTTAAAAATTTAAAAGAAGGGGAGAAAATTAGGCCAGGCCGTCCTGCTGGAATAGGAGTGTCTTCAAAGCATGGCCGAAAGTGCGCAGATCCGGGATCCTCCATATCTCCGGGGGGAGCTCGTTCCACATAGTAGGTGCCCCCACAGAGAAGGCCCTCCCCCTAGGGGCCGTCAGTCGACATTGTTTGGCTGACGGCACCTGGAGGAGCCCCTCTCTATGAGAGCGTACCGGCCGGTGGGAGGCTGTTTGTGGTAGTAGGCAGTCCCGTAAGTAGCCAGATCCTAAGCCATGGAGTGCTCTAAAGGTGGTAAGCAAAACCTTGAAGCGCACCCGGAAGACCACCAGGAGCCAGTGCAGCTTGCGCAGGAGAGGTGTCACATGGGAGCGCCATGTTGCTCCCATGACCACCCGCGTGGCCGCACTCTGCACCAGTTGGAGCCTCCGGGTGCTTCTCAAGGGGAGCCCCATGTAGAGAGCGTTACAATAGTCCAGGTGGGAGGTAACGAGGGCATGGGGGACTCTGTGCAGGGAGTCCCAATCCAGAAAGGGACGCAACTGGCGAATCAGGCGAACCTGATGAAAGATCCTCCCGGTCATGGCCCTCAAGTGCTCTTCTAAAGACAGCCGTGAGTCCAGGAGGACGCCCAAGTTGCGAGCCCTCTCCGTGGGGGCCAGTGATTCGCCCCCAATAGTCAGCGATGGCGTCAACTGACTATATCGGGACGTCAGAAACCACAGCCACTCGGTCTTGGATGGGTTGAGCCTGAGCCTGTTCCTCCCCATCCAGATCTGCACGGCCTCCAGACACCGAGACATCACTTCAAGGGCATTGTTGTGGTGGTCCGGGATGGAGATGTACAGCTGGGTGTCATCAGCGTACTGGTGGTACTTCACCCCGAAACCACGGATGATCTTGCCCAGCGGCTTTACATAAATGTTGAACAAAAGGGGCGAGAGGACCGACCCTTGTGGCATCCCACATATGAGGAGCCTCGGGGTCGACCTCTGCCCCCCTGCCAACACAGACTGCAATCGGCCGGAGAGAAAGGAGGAGAACCACCATAGTACAGTGCCTCCCACTCCTAACTCTTCCAACCGGTGCAGCATGATACCATGGTCAATGGTATCAAAAGCCGCTGAGAGGTCTAACAGGACCAGGACAGAGGAGCACCCCCTGTCCCGAGCCCTCCAGAGATCATCAACCAACGCGACCAATGCTGTTTCCGTGCTGTACCCGGGTCTGAAACCCGACTGGAATGGATCCAGATACGTCGTCTCATCCAGGTGCTGGGGAAGCTGTTGCGCAACCACACTCTCGACAACCTTCGCCACAAAACGAAGGTTGGAGACCGGACGATAATTAACCAACATTGCCGGGTCCAGGGAAGGCTTCTTGAGGAGAGGCCTCACCACCGCCTCTTTCAAGGCGGCGGGGAAGTCACCATCAGGCGTGTACTTGAAACAAATATAGGATTCTGGGTAGTATGTTCATTTTAATCGAGGCAATCTTTCCCAGAAACAATAATTGTAATTTACTCCACATTTCTAAATCTTTTTATATCTGTCTTGTCAATTTATTATAATTATCCTCTCTAATTGATGTTCCTTTGTTGGTAAGCCAGATTCCTAAATATTTTACTTTTTTTGACATTTGTATTTCCAATTTATCTTCTAATTCTTTCTCTTGTTGGTTTGTAAGGTTTTTCGTTAATGCCTTTGTTTTTTGTTTGTTAATTTTAAGTCAGGTTACCCTTCCATACTCTTCTATTCTTGCTAATAATTTAGTTCCTGTTGATATTGGTTGTTCTATAATAAAAACTACGTCGTCAGCGAAGGCTTGGAGTTTATACTCCTCTTTTTTGATTCTCAATCCTTTTATTTCTTTGTCTTTTCTAATTTCCTTTAATAATGTTTCTAGAGATAATATGAACAGTAGGGGGGATAGGGGGCATCCCTGTCTCACACCTTTTGATATTGTAAATTGTTCTGTCATGTCACCATTTATCATTATTTTTGCGGTTTGAGAGGAGTAAATCTTCTTAATCATATTTAAAAATTTGTCGCCGAATTTCATGTTTTCCAATTGTAATATGAGAAATTTCCAATTTAGGCTGTCAAAAGCCTTCTGTGTGTCCAAAAAAATTAATGCCAATTGTTTGTCTGGGTTTTTTTCATAGTATTCTAAAACATCAATTATTAATCTCATTGTTTTTTATTTGCCTTTTTGGAAGGAAGCCGTTCTGATCTGGATGGATATACTCATTAATTACTCTTTTCAATCTCTCTGTGATAATCAGTGTGAATAATTTATAATCAACGTTTAATAGTGATATTGGCCTGTAGTTTTTGATTTGTGTTTGATCTGTTTCTTCTTTTGGAATAAGTGTGATGATAGCTTCAGTCCAAGATTTGGGGATTGTAGCTTTCAAGAGTGCCTCATTAAAGGTTTCAAGTAAGATTTCATCTATTGGGTGTTGACATGTTTTATAGAATTTTGCCGGTATGCCATCTGGTCCTGGAGTTTTATTGTTTTTTTGTTTTTTCCTTGCCTCTATTAATTCTATCATAGTGATTGGTCTATTCAGTAACTCTGTGTGTTTATTCTAATCTTTGGATGCTTGTTTTATTTAGATATTCTTTGATATCTTCTTCCAAGATCTCTTCTTCTTCATATAAATTTTGGAAAAAAGTTTTTGATATTTTCTTTTTATCTTCATTTCTATAGCATATTTCTCCTGTATCGTCTTGCAGTTGGTGTATTGTTCTCTTCTCTTTCTTTTTTCAATTTGTACGCCAGCCAATGTCCTGTTTTGTTTGCGTGTTCAAAATGGTTCTGTTTTGCTAATTTAATTTTCCTTGCTATTTCAGTTTGTATGATCAGGTTCATTTTATGTTTTGTCAAATTTACTTTTCCTTCAATTATTTTGTTTTGAGATTCTCTTTGTAACTTGGATTCATATTTTTTAACTTCTTTTAACAAATTATCTCTTACTTGTTGTTTATCTTTATTTTTCTTTGCCGTGTGTGCAGTTGTCAAGCCTCTTATATAGGCTTTTGCTGTATCCCATAAGTTTTGGAGTGAGGTTTGCTCTTTTGTATTTATCTTGAAGAATATGTTCATTTCTTTCTCAATCATCTGAGAGTAATCTTTATCTTTTAATATTTCCTTGTTCATCATCCATCTTCTCTTTCTTCGATATCCTTTCCATGTTACTGTTACCGGGTTATGGTCCGCCCAAGTATTTGTCCATATTTCAACTTCCTCCACATCTTTTCTGAGTTCTGTCATCATCCAGACCATATGTATTCTAGATCAAGATTGATGTTGGCTAGAATAGAATGTATATTGTTTTTTTTTCCTTTATTCACCTCCCTCCATACGTCTTGCAGCTGTAGTTCCTGTTTCATGTCTTTGAATGTATCTGGGAGTGTCTTTTCCTTAGTTTTATTTTTCTTATTACTCTGGTAATCTTTTTCCATGTCCGTAATCACATTAAAATCCCCTATAATACAAATATTCTCATATTCTAAATCTTTTACTATATCATGTATTTTTTTTTTTTGAAAAATTCATTTTGGTTTCCATTTGGTGCATAGATCGAAATCAATAATATTGTTTTTAACTCTGTTTGTATCTCAATCATCAAGACCCTTCCATCTTCATCTGTATATATTTGTTTTATTTTCAGGTGTTTCTTGATATAAACTGCAATTCCTCTCTTTTTTTGTTCTGCTAGTGAAGTGTATAACTTTCCTAATCTTTGGTTCTCTAATATTTTTTGGTGATGTTTCTTAATATGGACTTCCTGTAAATTTATAATATCCATCTCCAATTTTTGTAGTTTTGTGAATGTCTGGGTTCTCTTGGCTGGTGCGTTTAATCCATTTATATTGATTGTGATCATTTTTATTTCACGTTCTATTTTTATTCTTATCTATTCATTGTCCTTAGTCTTCTTGTGTTTCTTGTTACTATTTGTGTTTTTTCCCTTGCTCCCTCTTTCCATTCTTTCTCTTTCCAATCTTCTCTTCTTGCTCTCCTTCCGTTTCTTCTGTGGAGTGTTCCTCTTGGCTTTTATTTTCCAGTTCTTCTCTGCTTTCCTGGTCTTCCTCTAGCACAAAATGATGGTCAAAGAACTCCTGGGCTTTTTCCAAATGTCAATCCTAAATTTCTTCTCTCGCCAAGAGATTAAGATGCCTTCCGGTATTAGTCAATGGAACATCACTTTGTATTTGTTTAATTGTGTTGTTAGGAAATTGTAATTTTTCCTCTGGTCCCTTATTCTTCTTGGAATCTGTTTGAGTGTTATTGTCTCCTTCCCCTTATACAAGATGCCTCGTCTCTCATCTTCTTGTAGATTTCTTTTATTGTTTTTTTAGTGAATCTGATGTGCACCTCTTTTGGCAATTTGTGCCTACGGGCATAATTTGTATGCACTCTGTAGACCTCGTCAATGTCCCTTCAGATATTTTCCTTGTCTCTCTGTGTTGTTTCTGCTAGGATTCCTGCCATTAACTCTCCTAGGTCCTCATCTTTACTTTCCGCTATGTTCTGGAACCTAAGGTAGAAAGATGCCTTCTCCATCTCTAGATACGTAATTGACTCTTCCAATTCTCTGTTGATTGACACCTGATTTTGCGCCAACATTTCTATCTTCTTAGCCATTTGTTCCATTTTTACCTCCACCTTTTGGATCCTTTGCTCATTTTCACAATATTCTGTTGTATTTTTTCTATTTTGTCATCCATTTTCTTGATGTTGTCCTTTATTTCTCCCAGGTCTGACTTGAGGTCCTCATGATTTCTTCTTGTTTCCTCGTGGTTATTCACGATAGATTCTTGTGTCTTACTCATTCCTTCCAGAATCATTGCCAACACTGATTGAATGTTTTGTATACTAGAAGTGGAGGTTGTCTTTTCTTTCTCTGTTCCTAACATGGTGTCAATTGATCTTTGCTGTGCAGGAGATGCTGTAAGAGATGTCTGATTCGAGGTTATTTTCTTGTTTATCTTAGTTATAGTTGTTGTGCCTGTGCTTGTCATTTTTACTCTTTGTTTTAAGTTTTCCCAAAATTTCATACAGTAGCTTACTTTTAGTATCTTTAAGTTTGTGTCTATGTTAATAATTAAGTTATATAATATACAAATCTTAAAATGGCAATCTATATTTATAATATTATGAATTTATCTGTATTGATATTCTTATCACCTTAATACGTGATTTGATCACTCTATCACACAATATATACTTATTCAAGGTTTTTATTTCTATATACTTATTCAAGGTTTTTTAGGCTTAAACTCTTCAATACCCTTATATAAGGGGGAAGGGAAACAGAGGGAGGGAGGCGAGGGAAAAAATTTAGGATTTTAACAATTCATTAATTTGCTCTTAGTATAGTTAACACAATATATATAATCAATCTATGATAATAAATAATGCTAAACGTTACTAATATTAATATAAATAGATAAGTAAATAGGTAGATCGATAAGTAGGTAGAAGGCTAAGTAAATGATTAATAAAGGTAGCAATAAGGCAAACTTATCTCAATCATTAAATACTGATTAGTAATCAAACTCCCACAATCAACTGTTCTTAATAGTTAATTAATAATTCTACTCAGATTAAACAATCGTACATATACTTTGTTATTTGTTATTCTTCTGCCTTGCAATCCTCCTTCACTCTTGCATCATTTAGTGCTCTTTCCTCTGTACAGTTATTTTTAATGTTTCTTGCCTGAAATGTCCAAAAGTCCAAATGTCCAAATGTCCAAGTACAACACTTTTAGGTAGTTAGTTCAGGTTTTCAAGTTGGTTATTCTCCAAGTTTGTTCTATTTATCACTCCGTTATTATCACCACTTCTCCAATCACCGTTCTGAATCAATCACTCAATCACTAAAGTCCCTGACTTTAGTAGCTTCCATCAGTCTCACCGTCCTTGTTCTTAAAACACCATCCTCCTTCAAAGTCTGTTTATTTTAAAGTCCGCACCTCCTTCAAATCAATATCTGGATGTATATATTGTAGCTTTCTGTCTCAACTGTTCACTCGCCTTTCGCGTTGCCGCTATTTGTCAAAACTGCCTTCCGTCTCTCGCTATCTCTTCCGATCTCTAACTTCTCTCGTCACGTCCGCAGTTCTAATCCAAGACTCTTTTCTCTATTTGGTCTGCTTATTTTATAATCCACACCTTTTTTGCTGTTATAACTGCTGGAGTTCCTCCATTTCCACCGCCCCTTCTCTTTTCGCGCTGTCACTGTCTGTCAGAAATTCTTCTTCCGCTCCTCTCGCCTTTTCGTTGCTGCTTATCTGGCTGTTGTTTTGCCGCTTGCTTGGAGTCTCGATCTCTCCGCTCTCTTCTCCCACTCTATACCTGTACCACACTCGATTTCTCTCCGTCATTTCCCTTACCGATGCGATCTCTTTTTTCGATTTTCGCTTCCTACTCTTTGGTTGTCAGCGCTTCAGGCCAGCCAAAATGGCTGTTTTTTTTCCTAACTGGAATTAAGAGATTTCTCCTGAACCTTCGGGGAGATTGCTTTTCTCTCCGAGGTCCTTGAAGACTCCTCTTTTTTCTGTTGATCTCTCTGGGATCAATAGTGCCTGGATTGGCTTCCTGAATAGGAATATTGGAACTTCAAGAACAGAGTTCCATTCTCTTGTTCCAAACACGTTGATGTCACCGCCGGAATTTCAATTATTTTAAAAGTACTTTTGAAATCTTCACATTTTTAAATACTGTTTTATAACACAAATATATAGCTTTATAGCATAGCGTAGCGTAGCATAGCATAGTATAGCATAGCAGAAAGGGACCTTGAAGGTCCTCTAGCCCAATCGCCTCCTCAGGCAGGAATCCTGATACCATGTCAGACAAATGGTTGTCCAATCTCTTCTTAAAAACTTCCAGTGGTGGAGAATTCACAACTTCTGGAGGCAAGTTGTTCCACTAGTTAATTGTTTTAACTGTCAGGAAATTTCTTCTTAGTTCTAGGTTGCTTCTCTCCTTGATTAGTTTCCATCCATTGCTTCTTGTCCTGCCCTCAGGTGCTTTGGAGAATAGCTTGACTCCCTCGGGCAACCCCCGAGATATCGGAACACTGCTATCATGTCACCCCAGTCCTTCTTTTCAATAAACTAGACATACCCAATTCCAGCAACCGTTCTTTATATGCTTTAGCCTCTAGTCCCTTAATCAACTCTGCACTCTTTCAAGAGTCTCAACCTTTTTTACGTTGTGACGAAAACTGGATGCAGTAATCCAAGTGTGGCCTTACTAAGACATTATAAAGTGGTATTAACACTTCACACAGTGGTGGGATTCAAATTTTTTCCCTACCGGTTCCATGGGCATGGCTTGGTGGGTGTGGCTTGGTGGGGGGGGTCATGTGAGTGGGCGTGGCCAACTTGACGTCACTCACAGCAAGGTGGGGGGACCCCACCCCACCAAGCCACGCCCACAGAACTGACAGAAAAGTTCAGCCAAGTCTTCTAGCGTTCAACCTGGCTGCTTCTTGCCTCCTTCTCATGTTTGCTCTGTGTGTATGAGCCTGAGAAGGGCTCATACACACAGAGCAAATATGAGAAGGAGGCAAGAAGCAGCCAAGTTGAATGCTGCATTAGAGAGAAGCTGAACTTTTCTCCCTCCCTTCACAGCAGAGCTGCTTCCTATATGGTCCTCCTTGGCCCCCTCCCTCCCCGGGGTCGAAGTACCTTAAAGGGACAGATTGTGGCGGCTGCCTTCTGAGCAGCTCCACTGTGAATGCAGAGAGAAAAGTTCAGATTCTCTCTGCTGCAGCATTTAATTGGCTGCTTCTCGCCTCCTTCTCATGTTTGCTCTGTGTGTATGAGCCCAAGAAGGAGGCGAGAAGCAGCTAGATTGAATGCTGTGGCAGAGAGAAGCTCAACTTCACAGTGGAGCTGCTCAGAAGGCAGCTAAAAATGACTGCTGGCAGCTGGAAAAGTGGCTGAGCCTTGCCATGTCCCCGCCCAAGGCATGAAGATAGCTGAGTGAGGTGGAGGCCGAGGTGGGTGGTGAGTGGGCGGCGGCTCCGGGGCAAGGCCAGAGCCAGGGAATGGTGCATTCCCCAACCCAGCCGAGGCAGGTGGCGGCTCTGGGGCCTCAGGGAATGGCACATGCCTGGGCCCTGACCCAAGGTGAAGGGTGAACAGGCAGCATGCATTGCTTACCTTTGGTGAGCTAAGTTGAGCAGGCAAGGCGACTGGCAAGGCGATTAGCTGGGCCGCGTGGTGAAGGTAACATATATAGGGCGGGGGGGGGGCGGAAGAAGTGAGTGGCTGGAAGGGGCGAGCAGCCGGAAGGGGCAAGTAGCCAGAAGGGGCAATCGGCCACTGGGCGAACATGGGCGGGGCCAGTCAGAGGTGGTATTTACCGGTTTGGCAAACCAATTGAAATTGCCACTACCAGTTCGCCCAAACAGGTCGGAACAGGTTGGAACCGGTCAAATACCACCTCTGACTTCACGTGATCTTGATTCTATCCCTCTGTTAATGCAGCTTAGAACTGTGTTGGCTCTTTTGGCAGTTGTAGCACACTGCTGGCTCATATTTAAGTGATTGTCTACAAGATCTCTCTCACAATGGTACCATCTATACTATACCTGTGCATTTGTTTTTTCTTGCCTAAATGTAAAACCTTACTTTTTTTACCATTGAATTTCATTTTGCTAGCTAGCACCCAATGTTCAAGTCTGTCAAGATTCTTCTGAATCTTAAACCCATCTTCTGAAGTGTTGGCTATTCCTGACAGTTCCCCATATATCCCCTCATCTAAATCATTGATGAAGATGTTGAAACTGGGCCTAAAACAGAGCCTTGGGGTACCCCACTGCATACTTCCCTCCAATGTAGTTCCATTGAGGACTATTCATTGAGTGCGGTTGGTCAGCCTGTTAAGAATGCATCTGGTGGTGATGTTGTCTAACCCACATTTTTCTATCTTATCAAGTAGTAGATTGTGGTCTACTTTGTCAAATGCCTTGTTGAAATCCAAGTAAATTATATCCATAGCATTCCTCTGGTCCATTAATTTTGTCACCTTGTAAAAGAATGCAATAAGATTTGTCTGGCATGATCAGTTTTTGACAAACCCATGTTGGCTTTTCGTTATGACTTTGTTTGCCTCTATGTGTTCACTGATTTGTTGCTTGATAATCTTTCCCAGAATCTTCCCAGGTATTGAGGTCAGACTGATTGGTCTGTAGTTTCCTGGATCTATTTTTTTCCTCTTTTTTAAAGATGGAAACTACATCAGCTCTTTTCCAGTCCTCTGGTAGTTCCCTGATGTTCCAGGATCTTTGGAAGATATAGTTCAGTGGTTCTGAGATCACATCTGCCAGTTCCTTCAGAACCTTGGGGTGTAATCCATCTGGTCCCAGTGATTTAAACTCATCTAGGGTGGACAGGTGTTCACTTACCATTTTCTTGTCTATTTTAACGTGTGTTTCTAATCTGTTTTTATGGTACCTTTTTGCCACTTTCTCCTACTAGTGGACCAATCATTTCCTTGACTTTTTTCTTGTTTTTTATATGTTGAAAAAACTTCTTTTTGTTGTTATTTTTGAGTTTTGTCACAAGTCTTAGTTCATTTTGAGCCTTAGCTTTCCTCACTTCATCTTTGCAGGCTTGGGCTATTTGCTGATATTCTGCACTAGTCCCCTCTTTCCACTTTCTTTTGTCCTTTTTGTCTTTCAATTATGCAGCCATGCTGGTTTCTTTTGAGAGCTGTTGTTTTTCTTCTTCATTGATATTGTTCTAGATTGGGCTTTTATTATTTCAGTTTTCAAAATTTCCCAAGTTTCTTGGGTTGTTTTCCCCTTGAGGATTCTCATCCATGGAATCCTTCCCAAGCTCTCTCTAAGTTTATTGAAATTAGCTCTCTTAAAGTCCAAGACTCTAGTTTGACTTTGTTCTGTTGCTTGTGCTTGTATAATGTTGAATTCCAATATTGCATGATCACTCCCTTCCAAGGTTCCTGTAGCATAGTTATTAATAACTATGCATATTAGTATGCATGTCTATGCAGATTTATTTTAAAAGTCTGGCAATAATTACTTAAGATTTTTTGTAAAAACTTTTAGCAAGTTCTAATTAATTTTATCAGCATATATTTATTAATTATTAATACACAAACATTTTATATAGTCTGATACTTTTGGAGCAGTAATCTGTGAAAATGAATTGAATTATAGACCTCTTTGTGGCATTTCATATTATTAACGTAACAAATTGTGGATGTAGTATTTTATTCTACTGTCTTTTCTATCATCCCTTTCCCTTCTTAATTAAATGGCATCTTTTAAAAGAATAATTAGTGTTATTTTACAGAAAGGAAATGTCCTTTGATAATAAATCTAATCTTGGCATCTATCAAGACAATGAAGTTCTTGGAACTATTCTGTTCTAATGTAGATGCATAATAGTTGGTGTGCAAGGGTTTTTTAAACAAAAACAAAGGAGGGGAGGAAACTTCAAAAGCAGAACTGAGATCCTGCAAGCTGGTGTCATCCTTGGAAAGAAGAAAAGCTGCCTTTCTTCAATTCTTGACCTTGCCAATATAATTCCTGCTATAAGGGCAGAAAGCATTTTATTGACAGAAGTAAGCATCTCTCAGTAAAAAGTCAAAGAAAGATGCCTTGTTCTGAGGACTAAACAGAGGGAAATTTGAATTATTTTCTAGAAAGTTCTTTCAGAGTCAGAGACATGTTGGTGATATTAGGTATCAGGGTGTATCCAGGTGTAACATGCCAACAGGACCATCCTGAACACTTGATCAAAGAAACCAAGATTCTTTACAATCTAGAATTAACTTTGTTGTTATTGTTGTAAGTGCAGAAATGAAGGAGTACATTTCTGTGGAAGCAATTTAGATACAATTTTTGGTCAGGAAAAAATAGTGCATTTGCAGTATAGAAAAAGTAAGACAATCATCAAGTGGCTTGAGAAAGAAAAGTCTTTTTTAAAAAACGGTATGAACATATTTAACTTGATTCTGTGCAAAATTCAATGGAGAGAAATTACCCTGGTGTCTGAATCTTGCTTCAGAGACATTGTGTGCAGTAGATTTGCAGTCATAAAAAAAAAAAAAAAAAAAGTAGAGCAGATAATGATGTTGGCATGGTTGCAGCTGTTATTTTCTAATACTGAGGGCCAGTCTTCTCTGAAAGCAAAAGGAATAATAGGATAAGATACAATGTTGCATTCAAGCTCTATTTACATACTCAGATTCATCATCAATTTTTTCTTTGAATATGTTTTATTGGTACATTTTTTCTTTAAAAACATAAAAAATTCCATGTCTATCTGAACAGCTTATTGTCTGGGCATAATTAATTTTGAGTAAAGGTACAATAATAACCATAATCATACTAGTAATCTTAATAAATGTATCAATATTAATCACAAAATAATAATACAATTACTTTGTCCATCTTGCAATATTTGCAATACAAATTTTTATTATCACTTTAAATTCTTTTTAAATTTTAACCTCTATTTCTGTTGATTAATCATAGGTAAAATATATCCCACGTTAAAAAGTATTCTGTTTCTTCCTTTTCTTTTATCTTAAGTGTCAGTCTATCCATCTCAGCACATTCTAATATTTTTTTATTACACTTTCATCTGTCAGGACCTCATCATTTTTCCATTGTTGTGCAAACACTATTCTTGCTGCCATTACTACATGCAGAATTAAATATGTATTCTCTTTATTATACTGTTCTGGTAGTATCCCCAGCAGAAATATTTCTGGTTTCAAATCTGTGTTGTTTTATCGTTTTTTCCTAACCAAGTATGTATTTTAGTCCAGTATTTTTTTGCCTTTGGGCATGTCCATCACTTAGGATAATACTGTGTTTCCCCAAAAATAAGACCCCATCTTATATTTTTTTGAACCCTGAAATAAGTGCTTGGCCTTATTGCCATGCGCTCAAAAGCCCGATTGGGGTTATTATCAGGGGATGTCCTATTTGGGGGGAAACAGGGTATGAACCTGGTGTCTGATTACACTTCCAACATTTAGCTGATAAGTTTTCAAACATCTTTCCTAACCTCGCTGATGGTAAATGCCACCTATAAACATTTTGTATAGATTTTCCTTATAGGCTGTTGACATAGTTAATTTACAGTTTCTATCCCACAATTTCTGCCATTTGTCTAATTCTATTGAGTAACCAAAGTTTTTAGCCCATTTTGTCTGCTACCAGTTCGCCCCGGTTTGGGCAAACAGGTAGCAGTGGTGGCGGGAGACTCTGCCCACCCACCCGGATGTCATCAAATACGATCTGTGCATGCACAGAAGCTTCTGCAGATGCGCAGAAGTGGCGCGAGCGAACCGGTAGCAAAGGTAAGTAAAACCCACCCCTGATTTTATCATTATTTTTTTCCCTTGCTCTTCTTCCATTTTAATACTCAATAAGTAGTTATAAATTTTTTAAATTAATTTTTCATCTGTCCCTAGTAATATCTGGTCTAGTTCTGTTGATTCTTTCTAGAAACCATACATTCTTGCATCTTTCTCATATCTTGATTGTATTTGTACGTATGGCCCTATGCTAGATTGATCCCTTGATTAATTAGTTCTTGTTTGGATTTCAGTTCTCCTTTATCATTCAAATTGTCCTTACATCTAACAATTTTTTCCATATTAATCACATTTGGATGAGTCAGTGCCTCCATTGTGGAGAGCCAGACTGGTATTTTTATATAATGTCTTTCTTTGATTTCCCCCCATACTAACAGTAGTGCATTTCTAACAAGGTTCCTTTGAAAATATCCATGTATTTTATTTTTCCCATACCATAGAAAGGCATGCCACCCCAGTTGGAGATCATGTCCCTCCAAAGTTAATAGTCTTTTATGTCTCAAATTCTTTCACCCAGACAAGTGCAGAGGCCTGGTAATATAGCTCCCAATTTGGCAACCCAAGGGCCCCTTTCAGTTTAGGATCTTGTAGTATCTTATTCTTGCTTTTTCTCCTTGCCAAATACATTTTAGCATCATTTCGTTTAGTTCTTCAAGAAATTTTTTTTCTAATTTTATCGGAATTGTTTGAAATAAGAATAACAGTCTCAGAAAGATGTTCATTTTTATTGTAGCTATCCTTCCTATCAACGATAGCTGCAGGTTTTTCCATTTCTCCAAGTCTAATTTGATTTGTTGTAAATTTCATCTTCTTTTATAGTTGCGCATCTTGCTGTTAACTGAACTCCTAAGTATTTAACTTTCTTAACTATCTGAATATCTGTCTTTTCCACCAACTCTTTTTTTGTTTGTTTTGTTTCTCTGTGACATTTTTAACTAGTATTTTAGTTTTCTCTTTATTGATTTTCAGTCCTGCAACTTGACCATACTCTGTTATTATTTTCATTAACTTGGATCCAGATTCTTGTGGTTCTTCTAAAATAAATAACAGGTCATCTGCGAATGCCTATAGCTTATATCCTTCTGTTTTTATTTCCATTCCTTTTATTTCTGAGTCTTGTCTAATATTTCTATTTAGTACTTCCAATGTTAATATAAATAGTAGGGGGGACAGTGGACATCTTTAATTCATGCCTTTTCTTATGTTAAAGTTCTTGGTCATACCTCATTAACCATCAGTTTTGCGGTTTGTTTGCCTCAATTATGTTAACAAATTTCTCCCCAAAGTCCATATATTTTAATTGTAATAACATAACTTGCCAATTTACGTTATCAAATGCTTTCTGTGCATCTAAGAATATCAATGCCATTTGTTTTTCAGGATGCATTTCATAATATTCCAACATGTTCAAAATAATTCTCATATTATTCTTAATTTGCCTTTTAGGTAAAAATCCATTCTGGTCTGAGTGTATAAATCCATTCAGGAATCTTCTTAATCTTTCTTCAATTATTAAGGCATACTGTATATTTTGTAGTCTGCATTTAATAGTGATATTGGCCTACAATTTTTTATCTGCATTAAATCTGATTCTTCTTTCGGTATTAGAGTTATATTTGCTTACATCCATGTATTTGGAATTTTGGCCTCTAACAGTACTTTATTATAAACTTCCAACATTGGAAGTTTACAGAGTGTTTTGTAAACATTTATAAAGTTCTGCTGGTAGTCCATCTGGTCCTGGTGTTTTATTATTTTTTTTTCTCTTGATCGCCTCTGTTAGTTCCACAACATTCACTATTTCAGGTACTTTGGGTAATTCAGCTTTCTCCAAATATTGCTTTATTTTTTTCTTTTGACACTTTCTCTTGATTATATAGTTTTTCATAGTAATTCTGGATTATTTTCTTTTTAGATTCATTTTTTTTAATTGAAAAAGTTGTTCAAATACAAATTTTTCCCCCTTTCCCCCCCTCCTCCCTAACCCCCCTCCCCCTCCCCTCCCCCTGTGGCTTCTTCAGGGTACAACCCAAATTCATAACAGATTATATAATACTTTACCATCCCCTTGCTCATCCCCCATATGCTGACCTTTCTTTCTAATAATATTATTATATCCCCCTTATACTATACATTTCGAAATAACATTCTACTATAACATTATATAATAACTCCTAATTTAGCATAATATTATTATATCCCCCAATTTAACAATTTCTACTCATGATCTACTCTTTTACTCCTCCCCCATACATATATCTCTTAAATCAAATCTTTTTTGTATATTAATATGACATTTCAAAGCAACCTTCCACTATAAAACTATATAATAAATCCTAATTTAACATTTATTCAACTCATAGTCTGCCCATTTCCTCCACCCCCATATATATATCTCTTAACTCAAATCTTTTACATATATTCATATCTAAACATAATATCCCTTTTCTTCAACTAAACAATCAATAAGCTAACCTATCTCCAGCCACTTTCCTACAGAACTACCATACATAATAGTTCTTGATCTCTCTATTCTTCTGCCCACACCACTAAGAAGTATTCCCTTATATAAATAAAATCCTCAAATGACTTTAAGCTTGTAATCCATATAATATCTTCTGTAGTGTCTTTCAGCTGGATTGTTAACTCCATCACCCATATTAGGGTAACATCACATCCTAATTCCAACAGTATGTTCGGTATCTTCAATTACCATTGCCCCCGTCAACAATAGATGTCTTGATATATAAAAAACAACCACCCAAGTGACTTTATATTTGTATTCCATATAGTGTCTATAGTAGTGTCTTTCATCTAAATTATTAATTCCAACCACCGTAATAGGGTAACAACCAGATCTTCTGCGTGCCCCAATCCCATAACTCTCTTGCCTTGTAACTCAATATAAACGTAATACATTTATCAAAGAATCCAAAATAGGTAATTCCAATCCATTCAGTTTAAGGCCCTTTTCACATCCCAAAAGTACAGCACTGCAGAGGTCTGTCACTGTCCTCAGGATAATATAAATCAATACTTTGCCTCAGCTATCTTGTCATATATTCAATCATCTCTTAGATAACTGGCATTGCACTGTTGTTTAGTTTAAAAGTTTTTGTTTTTGTAAGACCTGCTTCTTCTTTTCTTGACTTTTTGTGGGTTAGATCTCCATCCTAATTTCCTTTCTATAAATTGTGTATCAACTATTTGGTTTTCATGCTGATCTATAACTTGATCTTGTTGGTTTTGCTTTTGTGGCTTAAGTCTCCATTCTGGTTTCTTTTCTTTGAGTTGTATGTCAACTGATTGATTTCTATGCTGGCCTGTAACTTGATGAATCATCACATTAGAATCCAAAGCCGCCTCTCTTGTATTTATAAATAGTCCAGCTGTAACCTCTGAAGGAGAATCCAGAAGCTGCTCATCTACAAAGTCCTCTGTAACTTGTTGTTTTTCCATTACTTCCATCTCTTTCTGCTTATCCTGAATTTCTATCTCTTGTTGATTTTGCTTTTCTTTATTCCACTCATGTATTATACATGAAGATGTTGAACCCATTTTAAGAACCTTATAGTAAAATTCTTCCGCTTTTTCAACAGAATTTAGTTGGTATTGTTCTCCTTGATATCTCAATATTATGCCAACTGGGACATCCCACCTGAATGAGATGTTTTGTTTGTTTAGCTCAGTCACCAAAAATCCAAATTTCTTTCTATCTTTTAATATCTTGGGCGGCAACTCTTTATATCCAGATCTTTCTTCCATACAATTGTAGAGTGGAATTAAAAGATTTTTGCACAATATCATTTCTTATTTCTTTATCTGTAAAAATAAATCACCACATCTCTAGGCAATTGCCTTTGCTTTGCAACCCAAGAATTTACTCTATAGGCCTTGTCGATCTTACAGGATACCTCCTCTGGATGAATCTTTAAAATCCCAGCCAGAACTTCAGCAGATATTTTTCTTAAATCATCTCTATTGTTTTCCTGTAATCCTCTCATTCTGACCGCAAATTCTGTGAGCCTGTATTGCATCATTGTAACTTCTCTTTCAATCCCTTGTTTTATATTTTCTGTATTGTAAGTCTCGTGATCAGCTTCCTTTTTAGACTTTACTTCAGAGCTATTGTCTTGAATATTTATCAAATCATTTTCCATTCTTTGTATTTTATTGTTCAAATTATAAATCTTATCATCAACTTCCTCCATTTTAGACTCTAATAACTTGATATTTGTATCCATCTTTATAACTATTTCTGAAAAAGCATTAGTCACTGTTACAATCTTTCTTTGTAAGTTATCATACTTTAATTGTATGAATTCTTTAATTTCCTGCTTAAATTTTTCAAAATTCTGGTTCACAATCTCGTCATGTCTTGCCATTTCCTTCAAAACAAATTCTTTTAAATTAAAACCATTCTTCTGAGTCTGTAAACTCGAAACTTGTTCACATAATTGTAAATGGGGGAACCCCCCCCCCGCTGCTTGTTTGTCTGGCTTTGTTAATTTTAATGCCATCCTGCCACACAGACAAACTCTTTTTGAAGAAAGAGGACTTCTCTCCAACAAGATCAATATCAGATCTCCAAGAAAAAAAAGAAACTTAGAATAGAAATTTTTTCTTTTCTCTATTCTAGCCAGCACTGTTTGCTCCGCTATTTTGTAACTTGTTACGGAAGGACTTTCACTTTCGGCTACTTCTCAAGCCTCAGCGGTCGCCATTTTAAGCTTTTTTTCCCCTTCACTTAGAAATGCTTATAAAATCATTAAAAATACTTGCAATTTAGGGTCCCAAGTCCAGATCTCATCCTCTTTAATTAAGCAATCTGTTGTTTTTGTTGA
This sequence comes from Pantherophis guttatus, assembly GCF_059756535.1. NCBI lineage: Eukaryota > Metazoa > Chordata > Lepidosauria > Squamata > Colubridae > Pantherophis > Pantherophis guttatus. The sequence goes on from NC_142066.1 coordinate 104,697,808, forward strand.
AAGGTTTGATCTCATCGCCTGGCTCTGCAAGAGGCAGAGGTCTCCCGAAGCCCGGAGCAGCGGCGAGGGAAATAGGGAGCCTCATCCTGCTTCGTCCCCAAGAGTAAAAAAAAAACTGGGGACTTCGCAGAGGGCTCTACCTGCCCTCGCCTGCTCTATCTCACATTTCCTTATGGAAATGGAGTTTTTCGAGCCGCCTTTCAGATGTAAAGGCGGCTCTTTACGAGCGACGGGGCTGGCGGTCTCAAAGGACCGTCTGATGGCGACGGAAGTCAAACCAGAAGCCCTTTTTAGTTTCATTTTGATAGTGAAGGATCCCCTTTTCATCTAACAAACTATGTATCAATTTCTTCTCTTTCTCCTTTTTCAGTTTATATGCTATATGCTAACCATCTTCCTGGTTTGTTGGCATTTTCAAAGTAATTTTGTTTTGCTCTTTTGTGCTAGCTCTTTTGTTTCCATTAAATTGAGCTTTTGTTTTATCAGTTCCATTTGTTCTTTGCAATTCCTTCTGTAACTCTGTTTCCAATCTTTTGTGTTCTGCTAATCTCTTTTGTGTTTGCATCTTTTCCTTATTCTTTTTTGCTATATAGGTGATCGCTATTCCCCGAATATATGCTTTTGCTGTATCCTATACATTTTGTAGTGAAGTCTCTTCTTTTTTATTCTCCTTTGACCTTTTCATTTTATTTTAATTGGGTTGTGATTTGCCCATACATTTGTTTCAATTTCTATCTCTTGTACATTTGTTCTTAATTCTGGTGTCATCCTTATCATGTCTATTCTCAACCATGATTGATGTCTATCTGAGTAAAATGTGTATGGGTTTTTCTCTAAGTTCATTTCTCTCCATGTATCTTGAAGGGATAGTTCTTCTATAATTTTAAAGAAGGATCTAGGGAATGTTTTCTATGTCTTACCTATTTTCCTGCTTCTATAGTCCAGTTTTGCATCCACAATTGCATTCAAGTCCCCTAACACAAAAATATTTTCATAATCCATTTCAGTTATTTTCATGTAGAGTTTTTATGGAATTCTTCTTGTTTATTATTTGGCACAAATATTGCTATCAAAATTACTTGTTTTTGGTTTATTATTACCTCTACCATCAAAATTCTCCCTTCTGTGTATATTTGCTTGGTGTTTATTGTTTCCTTTATATATAAAACCACCCCTTTCTTTTGTTCTGCTCATGAAAAATATACTTTTCCCATTTTGGGGTATTCTAGAAGTTTTTGAATATAAACTTCTTGGAGACAAATTAAATCAATTTTTAATTTTTGTAGCTTTGTGAAAGTTTTTTCCCTTTTCATTGGTGAATTCAATACATTTATGTTAATTGATAGCATCTGCATTTCTTCTTCCATCTTCTCACTTGTATATAGGTCATATTGTCCTAGTTGATCTTATTTCCCTCTGTTCCTTTGCTTTTGCTCCTTCTCGTTCTGCTCCTTCTGTTTTCTCAGATTCATTTTCTTCTTGCCATGTAGTCTTTTTCCACATTTACTGATTCTCTGTGTCCTTTACGTTCTACTTCCTCTCACCTTTCCTGTTCTCCAGTAATTCCAAACTGATATTCATAAAATTCATTTGCTTTATCTAATGAGTCCAGTCTATATCTTTTTTCATTCCAAGTTACTGTAAGGTCCCAAAATACACTTGAGTCACCAGAATGCCAAAGAGAGAGACTCAAGATGAGGCTTGCAAAAAAAACAGATTTTATTTATGGCCAAAAACAAAATACCAGGTGGAACTATATCCAGAACATACAGATACAATGCATGCGAGGAAATAGCCACACCTTGGGGAAGGTATGGCATCCTTTTTTTTAAAAAATTTTTTTATTATTATTAAAGAATTACGGTACAATTGCACTATTTCCGGTTACATGGTGTTAATATATATCTACAGTTATACCTTTGCATTAATTACATTGTCATTTACATGGTATTAATTCATTGTCTCAATTCAAAAATATTATCCGTAGGATTTCTTACTGTTATAATTTGATACCAAGAATTACCTCTCTTTTTCATAAAATTACATCCTTACTCCCTTTTATATCCTCCTACGGTAATATTCCTCCTAGCCATATACCCATTTAACTAATCACCCTTCCAGACTCCTTTATCTCTCTCAAATTCACTTTACTCTTCTTTTCTTCAGCCACTCGTACCACATGTCCCAAACACTGTAGTAGTCAGTTTCTTCTCTGTTATTGATTTCTAGCGTCAGTTTATTCATTTTGGCACAATCTAGTATTTTTCTGATTACGTGCTCGTCAGATGGCAACTTTTTCTCCTTCCAGTGTTGAGCAAAAGAGATTCTCGCTGCTGTAATTATATGTGTAATGAGGTATTTCTTCTTTCTTGTGATTTCTTTCTTTAGGATTCCCAGGAGAAATATTTTTGGTTCTAATTCGATTTTTTCTCCTATTATTTCTGACACCCATTTATATATCCTCCTCCAAAAAATTTTAGCTTGTGGGCATGTCCACCAACAATGGTAATAAGTACCTTGCTGATAGTCGCACTTCCAACAATTTGGAGCCATATTTGGATAGATTTTAGCAATCCTAGCCGGTGCTAGGTGCCATCTGTATATCATCTTGTATTGATTTTCCCTGTAAGTTGTTGCCCTAGTCATTTTTAAATTATTATTCCAGATTTGGTCCCACTCGTTCAAATTTATTGTTTGTCCGAAATTTTTAGCCCAGACTATCATAGGGTCCTTAACTACTTCCTCCATCAGATCATAGTCTACCAGATAGTTGTAAAGTTTAGCCAAAATTTTGTTGTCCGTGCGCATCCATACTTTATCAAAACCATTGGTACCTATTTCTATGCTCTTCTTTATCTTTTTTGTGTCGTGATTTGATTTGTGTGTATGTCCACCAATCTATATATGTACCCTATTCTTTTAATTCTTCCATCATTTTGAGATTTCCTGCCCCATCTAATATTTCTTTATAATTCGCTGTTTTGCCCAATTCCAATACATTTGGATAGATTATTGCCTCCATCGTTGATAACCATCTGGGAACTTGAGTATATTGTTTTCGCCTTATTTCTGCCCATGTTGACATTAGAGTATCCCTAATTTTATGTTTGTAGAAGTATGCTCCTTTTCTTTTCTCTGTATCCCATAAGTGGGCATGCCATCCCTTCTGGAGATCATGCCCCTCCAGTGTCAAGATTCTTTTATTTCTCAGCGTTGCCCATTCTTTTATCCATTCTAAATTTGCTGCTTTTTGATATATTTCCCAGATTGGTAATCCAAGGCCCCCTCTGTCTTTTTTATCTTGTAAATTTCTAATTGCAATTCTAGGTTTCTTCCCTCCCCAAATAAATTTCCTAATAATAGAATTTAGTTCCCGAAAAAATTTCCTGTCTAATTTAACTGGGGCAGTTTGGAATAAATATAACATCTTTGGTAAAACACTCATTTTGATTGTAGCGATCCTCTCTAAGAAGGATATCTGGAGCTTTGCCCATTTTTCTAGGTCTTGTTTGATATTCTTAACTAGAGGTATATAATTGTCCTCTTTGATGGCCGAGCATTTTATTGAGATCCATACTCCTAAATATTTTATTTTCTTTACAATTTGTATCCCCATTGACCCCTCCAACAATTTCTTTTGATCTTCGGTCATATTTTTCGTTAACATTTTAGTTTTTGATTTATTTAACTTAAACCCTGCCACCTCTCCATACTTAACCAATTTCTTCCAAAATCTGAATGCCTGTTTCTAATGGGTCCTCCATAATTAATGCCACGTCATCCGCAAAGGCTTGAGTTTTATATGTTTCCTTCCTAATTTTAAGTCCCTTAATTTGCTTATTTTCTCTGATCCTTTTTAGTAACACTTCTAATACTAAGATAAACAAAAGGGGTGATAAGGGGCATCCCTGTCTCACCCCTTTTCTAATTTGGAAGGTTTTTGTTAGTTTTCCGTTCACTAATATGTTGGCCCTTTGTTTCTCATAGATCGCATTTATTGTGTTCATAAAATTGTGTCCGAATCCCATTTTGTTAATTTGTTGCTTCATAAATTCCCAGCTCAAATTGTCAAAGGCCTTTTTGGCGTCTAAAAAGACCAACGCCAGTTCTTTATCAGGGTGTTCCTCATAGTACTCTAGCACATCTAGGACTGTTCTTATATTGTTTCTTATTTGCCTCCCTGGCAGGAATCCATTTTGGTCGCTATGTATTATCTTATTTAGGATTACCTTTAACCTTTCCGCCATAATACTCATGTAGATTTTATAGTCAGTGTTAAGGAGGGAAATCGGTCTGTAGTTTTTTATCAGTTTAACATCTGTTCCTTCTTTTTGCAAAAGTGTGACATATGCCTCCCTCCATGATTCTGGGATTTTAGATTTTATCAAAGCCTCATTGAAAATATCTAATAATTTCGGTAGGAGGATATCCTCTAGGTCTAAATTTTGGTATAGTTCCCCTGGGAGTCCGTCCGGTCCCGGCGATTTATTCTTTTTCAATTTAGCTATCGCGGTCTTCAACTCTGTCCTTGTTATTTCTTTGTTTAACATCTCTCTTTCTTCCTCTCCAATCATTGGAAGGTCTTTTTCCGATAAATATTGCTCTACTTTTTCTTTGGGGATGTCTTCCTCCTTGTACAGGTTAGAATAATACTCACAAATAATCTCTAATTTCTCTTCTTCCGTATTAATGATATGGCCCTCTTGGTCTTCTAATTGGTAAATAATCCCTTTCTCTCTTTCTTTTTTAATTCTATAGGACAACCATCTGCCCGCCTTATTGGCGTTTTCGAAGTGGTATTGTTTAGATCATTTAATTTCATATGCCAATTTTTCCTGGTCGATTATATTTATTCTATGCCGTATGATCATCCAGTTTTCTTTTGCCGTTTCGTTGTCCGGGTTCTGTTGTACTTCCTTCTCTGCTTTCTGCAATTCTTCCGACAGTCTCTTCTGGGACTCCCTTTTTTCTTTATTTTTATGTGCACCATAGGCTATTGCCAATCCTCTTAGGAACGCCTTCATTGTATCCCAAATTATACCTCGGTCGGTTGGTTCCTTTTCGTTTTCTTCAAAGAAGGTCTTTAATTCTCCCTTAATTCTCTCAATATTTTGTTTATCCCGGAGGAATTGCATATTTAATCTCCATCGGCTGTTACCTTTTTTATATTCGCTCCTCCATTTAATCTCCAGTGGATTGTGGTCCGCCTAGATATTGGGTGGAATCTCGGCTGACATGATATCCATTCCTACATTTCTACTTGCCCACATCATATCAATTCTGGACCAAGATTTTTTGGGGTTTGAGTAGAAAGTGTATTGTCTTTTGTAGGGATGTAAGGTTCGCCAGATGTCTACCAAATTCAGTTCGTCCACCATCTCAAAGAAAGATTTTGGTAAAGTTTTCCTCCTTTTGGCCTTTAGGTCTTTTATAGTCTTTATTTGGATCTACTACTCCATTGAAGTCTCCGATCAAGCAAATATTGTTATTATCCATTTGGCATAACATTTCTCGGACTTTGTGGTAAAATACTCTCAGGTTTTTGTTTGGGGCATAAATAACTGTTATTAAAATTGAGGAGTTGCCTCTCTTAACTTCAACTGCCAAGATCCTACCCTTTGAATCTGCATATTTCAGTTCTGCCTTTATTTCTTTCTTAATATATAAGGCCACTCCTCTCTTTTTTTTTCTGCTAAAGAGGTGTAGAGATTTCCAAGTTTTTTTAAATTCCAAAAATTTCCTGTCATCTTTTTTTATATGCACCTCTTGGAGACATACTATATCCGCATTTTGTTGGATTAATTTAGTAAAGAATATTTTTCTTTTTTTATAGTCATTCAAGCCATTTACATTAATCGATAGAAGTTTCCAATCATTCATTCTTGTAACCTAGTGTTGTTTTAGTTCTTGTTCGCGCGTACGGCTCTCTGTGGTCTTTGTTTCTTCCTTACTTCCTTACTTTCCTTTTCTTCTGTCTCTTTCTCTTCCGGTGTTCCTTCTTTAGATCTTCTTTGTTGGGTGAGTTCTTCTTCTGTATTGGCTGCTTCCAACTCTTCTTTGCTGCTCTGGTCTTCCTCTAAACCTCTCAGTTGATCTAAAAACTCCTGGGCCTCTACCAGACTTCCGATTTTAATTTTCTTCCCTTGCCATGTTATCATCATACCCTCCGGTAGTATCCACCTAAAGAGTATGTTTCTCTTGTTTAATTGAACAGCGAGAAATCTATAATCTCTTCTTAGTTCTCTCACCCTCCTCGGAACTTGCTTCAATACAATCACCTCCTTTCCTTTGTAACTGACCGGTTCTTCTCTCACCATATTATAGAAGATATCCTTAACTTTTTTTCGCGCAAACCTTATATGAACTTCCCTAGGCAGTTTATTCCGTCTGGCATAATTAGTTTGGACCCTGTATACCTCATCTAACTCTTTTATTATCTCATCTGTATCTTGCTGTAAGACCTCAGCTATCAATTCAGCCATGACCTGGCCCAAATTTTCGTCCTTATCTTCAGAGATATTTTGAAAGCACAGATAGAAGGAGGCTCTGTCCATTTCTAACTGGTAATTGAATCCTCCAGCTCCCTGTTCTGGGCCATTAGCTTTTGATCTACTGTGTCCAGATTTTTTTCTTGTTGCTCCAATCTAACCTCCATTTTATTTATTTTCTGTTCATTTAATTGTATCGACTGCTGTATGTCGTTCATTTTCTGATCAATTATTTTAATGTCTGATTTCAATTCTAGATGGTTACTGGACATCTTTTCCTGCATCATTAGCATTGTCTCTTGAATCATAGACAGCGTCGACTGCATTGCTTGCATGGTAGGGATCATAGCTGATTTTTCAGTCTTTGATAGGCCTTCCGTTGACTTTTGCATCGCAGGTGATGACATTGTAATTGTGGGGTTGGAGAGATTTTGAGTTGCTTTCTTTCCAGTTTTAGTCACTGTGGATGAGAGGCTTGTCATCTCCTTCAATACTCTTGCCTGATCTCTAACTATCTTTTCTATATTTCTCCAAATGGTCATCCACTGATTGTTTTTTTCTTTTTGTTTATTTTCCCTTTTACTTAGTCTATCACCCTTTAATCTATCTATCTGAGTCCAGTTATTCCTATTCTAGTGCTAGTCTTTTTCCAATGATCAAATCAATATATATTGTTCACATTTACCCTTCAATCAATTGCTAATAGTATATAATCAGTTGGTTTATCAATCAGTTATTACTTCTAAGTGGTTTCAGTTAATCACTTAATTCAATTGTAACTCTGCTACTAATTAATCAAATATGAAAGACAATGATATTTAGTTTAGTTAAATCCCTTAAGACAATTAAATATATTCTTATGTATTTTTATTAACAGTATTCTTATTTATAATAATAGTCTATATATTTATAGATAAATATGAGTAAAGAATTGAATATCTAAATAGATTATATAAATTATTATATAAGCAGTCAGTCAGTTAATGTATATAAGCACTTAAATAAGCAATCAGATAATTTGTCAATTATTATATAAGCGATCTATTAATTAATTAATATATACAAATACTTGAATTAGCAATTCATTTGTCCAGAGAAAATATTAATATATTTATAAATATAATTACTTACAATAAGTTAGCTATTTAATATAATCACGCTTATGCACACCTAAATTAATATATTCTTCTAATAATATAAATATATGCAGTTAATAAATGCAGTTAAAGGGCTAAGTAGATAAAGCAATACAGATATAGGAACAGTGATGTGTTAAAGTTAATAGCTTATGTCAGTGTGGTTAAATACTTGGTTGTTTTAATCCCTACAAAGTCTTCGCTTATAAGAGCCAATATGTGGAATGTAGTGTTCAAGAATCACCAACTTTCACCTCCCGTCTCTTAGTATCTTTGACTGTCCAAGTCAGGGTATTTAAGCTCCGTTGTTCTGCCTGTTTTCTCCTGGAGGACTTTCCAGCTGCTCTAGCCACTTGTTGTTCCTTTCGTTGATTTTCAGTATGGTTGCACTTCCGGACCCAGTCTCTAGCCGCTCTTTTCAGTCAATCAGCAAATCCACACTCAGGGTCCTCAGTGTCCTCTTATTCCACCTGATCGGGAAGTTTCGTTCTCTTTTTAATAGCGCCGCTACTCTGCTTCACAGATCTTTTTTCTTTCTGCTCACTCGCCGGCTTCTCCGCGATCTCTCTCACATGTCACTTTCTCCTTCACTCGCAATCGCCACTCGTTCCTTTATAGGTCCTTTCAATCCGCTCCGGCCGGCTCAATTTAGGTAGATTTCAAGCGTATTCAGGGGAGAGTGGATATGAGTGCTCTGACACCCCTTTCACCGGAATTTCTTGCTTCCTCTTTTGTTGATTATCGCGGCTTCAGGTCTGCCATTGGAAGGCAGACGTGCCGCGTTGGTTTGACAGTGAATATCGGTCAGGCTGAGTGGGTTTGCAACTCACCACTCTGCCTGCCGATGCCTCACTTTTGTCCGCAAAGCCCTCCAAGCTTCCACGCCTTGAAGGGTCCCCAAAACGCGATGATAAGTGGCAATGGAAAGGAGCGATCGCCCTTACCACGCCATGCCGCCACGACTCATCAACCGGAAGTCCGGTATGGCGTCCTTTTATACCCTCAGAGACGTCAGCTTAGTACCCAATTCTGACCTCCTAATTTAGGTTTGTGTATTCCTTGTTGCCCTGCAAGGGGGAATAGAAACTTCCTAATTAGTTTTATTTTAAGCATTTCTTTGTTTACTCAATTGGCCACTTAGCCCCCTGGCTCTGGAAGACGAATTTATCCAGATCAAACATAAATTAGGGCTGAGGTGTAAATTATCCCTTTGTTGATACGTACCATGTTCTTAGATAGCACAGAAAGAAGATTGATATGAGTTCAGGTCAAATGGCAGGGACATACGTTTGACAAATACCAGATACATTACAGAGGCCTAATAACAGAATATGTTTGTTACAGGAGATACAAATATAAAGGCATAATATATGTGATACAAATACAAAGGCATATATGTATTACAGCAACCTAATGGTTACCGAATCTAGTATACCAGTATATTATATTCTAGTATTATTTATTATATCCTTATTATTGTTTCCCTTCATTCCACACTTTTTATTTAAACGATGGAATGCTTTCCATCACGGTGACCATTTTAAGAATCATGATATTTGCAGGCATATTATGAGGGGTGGACACAGAGGATGCTATGACTGCAATCCCAGAAATAGGTGATGTGACTATTCTTTGGATTAAAGGAATGAGACAAGGGAGAAGAAAGAGACCTCCAAGGGTTAACAGTCATCAATTTTGCAAACAAAATTTGTGAGATTAATTTTTCCACACATACCTACTTTTGCTAACAAATAGTGTACAGCAAGTCTATTCTGGGATATTGCTGTTTTCAACAGAGAGTGCTGTTTTCAACAGAGAGTGTATTTAACTAAGAAATTTAGAGCACTAGCAGTTGTATTAGGTATCATTGCAATCATTGGCCGTAACCTTACAATTCTATTCAGCGTATAAAGGGAGTTCTGTACCATCTTCTGCCCAGGTGGCTGGTCCGTATACCTGAACTATTATTTCTGGAGGCCAGTCATCTTTCTGTGGCCTACTTCCACATAAATAGGTACACCCAGTCTTTCACCTTGTTGTATGGGCAGTAGAAAAAGGAAGAAAAATAGATTTCACAGTTCCTAATACACATGCTTCATACCATCGGCTAGGCAATTGCACATAGGCAAATTTTCCATTTATCCAATATAAGCCATCTGGACCATGCCAATTAAGAGTTACCACATCCGTCCATAACCCACTCAGTTTAGGTATATTTTCGAATGGGTTACTAGGTTGTGTCAGGTTAATTCCAGACTGAAAAGTAACAATAAGCAAAGAAAACACCCTTAACGTGTAACATGATTTTCCACACTGATCATTGCATTATATTCTCCTCATATTAGTCCTATGCAGAAGAAAATTAGTCCCAGATATTGAACCATTGCATTAAATCAATCCATTCTAGATCTTCAGGGATCATGATATCACTATCTCCTAGGACTACTGTGTTCAAGTCAGGTTGATCTGATTCAATGCCTCAATTCTCCAGTGTAGCATAGCTATATACATACGAATAGAGTTTCTATGGGGAGCAATCCCTTGCACATTTACACAAGCACAGTGTCCCATTATTCCCCACAGGTGTGTATAAGTTCACAATTACAACAAGAATAACAATAACATTCAGTGATACAGTTACAATCACGGGACCAACACAATCTGGAGAGTGTGAAGTTGCACAGCTTCTGTTGGGATCTTCAGATGGAATGAGAGAGGCCACCACTCAGGCTGGAAAGACCAAAAAGTTGCTACTCCTGCAACAAGAAAAATAACAAATAAAAGCCATTCATACCACAATGACCACACCAGTTTTTGGAAAAGTTTATTCTCAGCAGGTCTTCTTCAGGAATCACTTGCCACTCTTTAAGTTCTTCCACTGCTCCTTTTACATGGGTGTAGTGGTCCACCCTTTGTCTTTAGGTTGGACTGCTGTTTCAGTAGTCAGCAGGACTTGGTAGGACCTGTCCCGGGCTTGGCTAAGTTTGTCCTCACATCAGGTTTTATCAGGACCCAATCACCAGGCTGGAACTTACGAACGGCAAAATCGAGAGGTAGGGTTTGAGCTAGGAGTCCTTTGATTCTGAGGTAAGATAAAGAAGAGTAGAGGCCACGTATACAGTTCTTTACAAACATGTCTTTAGTTTCATATTATGGAATTTCCCCCATTCTGTCCAAACGTGGTAATCCAAACATCATTTGGCAAGGCAAGAGTAAAGTTTTGGTTCACAGCAGAGATGATTTTGCATTCTATGGAACATGACATTCCCACTGCCTCCATTATTAATTGAAGCACTTTTGCAGTAAAATGAGTCTCTTGGTTGCTGTCTATAGCTTCTACTATCCCATATTTAGGTATTATCTGTTAATTTTGGTGACTACTGCTGAGTGGCTCTCACGGCTGGATAAGCCTCAACCCATCCAGTCAAGTGACCCACTATCACCAATAAATACCTAAGTCTCCCCACTTAAGTTAGTCTAATGAAATCAACTCAAATGCATTGAAATGGTCTCACGCTAAAGTAGCTCTCCCTTCTCTTTCTACTGCTCACATTTTCTTTAACTAGTACTTCTCACCTAGCATTAAACATTCAGTTCTTTCTGCCGCTGCCATCCTGGCTTCCAAGTAGTGCCTCAAGCTTCAAAGAAATTCAAAGCTTGATTTCACAAGCCTGTGCAAATCAACTTACCTAAATGTCTTCTCTTACCTGCTACCACTTTCTCTTCCCATCTATAAACAAATTAACCCCTTCTCAGCATCAATATCTGATCGTCCTTCTAAATCTCCTTGTAAACTGAGCTGGATTCAAACAAAAACAAGCATACTCTCATCAAGATCACCCTCACTTGAGGAGGGGCACTAGGGCTCCTCCAAAAGTCAATTTTCTGCTTTCCTTCACTAACACTGCCATAGCTGCCACTGCTTGAACACAAACTGGAAATCCTTAACAGGCAGGATCGAACATTTTAGACAAAAATGCCACTGACTCTCTCTTTCTATATATTGTAATTTCTAACTCATCTCTGTAACAATTCCTAAAAGGGCAGCAACTTGTGCTGCTAACAAACAAACAAGCAAGCAAGCAAATAAACGAACAAACAAATAAACATGCCATAGGATAGAGCACCTTGTCTGCTAAGTATACAAAATGCACACAGACATAAAGACATAAAAGAGTAAGAAAAACAGCTTCAAAAATAAAACAAACAATCTGAGGTATTTTGAGTCAATACTCTGAAATATAATTGGGTATGTAAGCATTTGAAACCTCAAAAATTTCCAGAAGGAAAAAGAAAATCAAAATTGCATTCCGAGCCAAAAACAGTGAAACTGCAAAGGCAGGTATCAGATATCACCCTTTACCCCGTCTTTCTCAGGCTGGTTCAGCAGAGAGAGAAAAAAAATGGTGAAAAGAACAAAAGCCCGCAGCCCCCCTTTTCCTGCTTCTCTCCTCCAAGGAGGGGGGGTCCTTGTGTAAAAGAATGATGGGGGGGAAGGGAAATACAGGGAGAAAAAATGTTTAAACTACATAGAATTCTCACTTCCTTTCGCCTCTCAGCATTCTTTCAACAAAACAACCCTCTGCATTTCTCTCTAGCCTGAATAACTCACAGACATTTTCCACAAATTTATCTCCCACATCCTCTGCACACATGCATTCACAGGTCTCAGGATCACTTCGCCTTATCACTCCTTACAAGCTTCGGGACATCTCACATACACACATTCACATTTGTACTGCAATCAGACTTTTTGTATAAACCAATTTCACATACAAAAATTTCATTTAATGCTTCCTCCATGCAAACCAATCATAATTATTTCAGGGAGCTTTTGGAAATGATTACATACATACATACACACACACACACACACACACACATACCATCAAACATTTCCAGACCTGTGGAGGTTGTTTATTGTTTTGTTTTGTTTTGTTTTGTTTTAATTTTATTTCCTTGGGCAACCTATAGCTTATTCTTAAAGCAGTGGGAAAACTCAGAGATCAGTTTAAATCATAAATATGATTGTGGGCCCTAATTACTTTCCGTTTCCCACAGCTCCAAGCCGAGATGTTTACTTAATTTGCAGGTTGGCCAGACATCACAATCAATTCTATATGCTATTATTATAGATGCATATCCAGGAATTTTGTAACAGAAATCACACTAAATTGATCAAGTCAAATTATATCAGCCTTCCCATTTAGGCAGGTTTTACATTTTTTTTTATTACCTGCTAAAACCCAGGTGGGAAGAACAATAAACAATTTCTTCTTTATTCTTAGTTCTTTGAGACTTCTCTGGCTCTTTTGAGAATGGTAAATTATCAAGATCTTTATAACACTGCAATATTTCTTTGCAACCCATAGATCTCTCTTTAGACACTAGATCAGTACTACGTGCCTCTGCCCTGGGGGTGTTCTGTGTGTTCTCATTCTAACTTGGAGCTCTCAGCAATCGCTGGCCCATTTTAAAGATCAAGATGTATAAGAGGTATACACATCGTTTGCATTTAGCCAGGGCTCTCATGAGCAAGTTTAAACTCCACTTCTCTTTTTACAGACAACTTTTACTGCCACAAAATTTTTTCATTCATTTTTTTTATACTCTTTTTGTTTTGTTTTTTCACAACTTGTTTGCAACGTGTTCCAGTGGGCTAACATAGCCAAATGGAGAACACGGCCCAATTCTTGTTACTAGGTTATTTGTTCCAAACAGGCTACCAGCATGGTTGCCCATTTTTCCCAGGGGATTCCTTTCTGTCAGCTCGAAGCCTGACTAGACTCTCTTTCTTCCTGAGGAGATTTCTCACACCTTTCCATCGGTGCGAAGCCTAACCAAACCCTCTCTTTTTCCCTAAGAGATTTCCCAGACCTCCCCTGCGGGTCCGAAGTTTGGTCAGAGCCCTCTCCTGCACTACAGATTCTTATTCCAACAGTCACACGCCTTTCAAAGCGATCGTCTCTGGCTGATCTCCTCTCGGATAATCAGAAACGCAGATTGGATCTCCGCACATCGCTTCGAGGGCAAACCTCTGAGGAATTTCCCTCGTCTCATTCACACACTCACAAAGCAACACTCCCCTTCCCAAGAGAAAAAAAAATCTACTCACCCAGAAGAGCTGAGTTCCATAACCCCCCACAGTGTAAGCCTCTTTCTTAGGCGTTCAGGGCAGGCAGAATGGGAGCCTGCCAGCAAATGACCAGATCAAAGTCACTGGATAAATTTTTCCAGGAGCACTCTTGACTTCGGTACTGGTCCAAGCTGGTTTCTTCCGTCTGCCTTTAATGAAGGCCACCAAGCCTCAAAGCGGCTCAGTTTGTGGGAAGCTGAATGCAGCCACCTTGAAGAAACTTTGCCTTCAAGTCCCTGTTCGGGTGCCAGAAATGTAAGGTCCCAAAATACACTTGAGTCACCAGAATGCCAAAGAGAGAGACTCAAGATGAGGCTTGCAAAAAAAACAGATTTTATTTATGGCCAAAAACAAAATACTGGGTGGAACTATATCCAGAACATACAGATACAATGCATGCGAGGAAATAGCCACACCTTGGGGAAGGTATGGCGTCCTTTTATACCCTCAGAGATGTCAGCTTAGTACCCAATTCTGGCCTCCTAATTTAGGTTTGTGTATTCCTTGTTGCCCTGCAAGGGGGAATAGAAACTTCCTAATTAGTTTTATCTTAAGCATTTCTTTGTTTACTCAATTGACCACTTAGCCCCCTGGCTCTGGAAGACGAGTTTATCCAGATCAAACATAAATTAGGGCTGAGGTGTAAATTATCCCTTTGTTGATACATACCATGCTCTTAGATAGCACAGAAAGAAGATTGATATGAGTTCAGGTCAAATGGCAGGGACATACGTTTGACAAATACCAGATACATTACAGAGGCCTAATAACAGAATATGTTTGTTACAGGAGATACAAATATAAAGGCATAATATATGTGATACAAATACAAAGGCATATATGTATTACAGGAACCTAATGGTTACAGAATCTAGTATACCAGTATATTATATTCTAGTATTATTTATTATATCCTTATTATTGTTTCCCTTCATTACCAAAACTCCCTCTGGTATCAGCCAGCTGAAATTTACATTGTATTTAATCAGCTGACCTGTCAGGAATTGATATTACCTTCTTAGATTTCTTACTCTTCTTGGCACCTGTTTCAGCACCACAATTCCTTTGCCTTTATATTGCAGAGGTTCATCTCTAGCTTTTTTGAGTATTTCAACTCTTATTGTTTTCTTGATAAATCTGACATGAACTTCTCTTGGGGGATTATGGCTTCTCGCGTAGGTTGTGTGTATTTGAAATATTTCATCAATCTCTGCTTGCATTTCCTGTTTTGTAATTTGTAAAGTGTTTGCCAGCAATTCTGTCATTATATCAGGTAGGTCTTCTCCTTTTTCCTCTTCTATGTTTTGGAATCTCAGAAAGCAAGCAGCCTTTTCCATTTGCAATGAAATCATGTTTTCCTCCAACTCTTTATTTTCCGGTGTAAGCCTCATATCCTCCATTTCTTTCTCGGCTTGTTCCGATTTTTCTTCTATTATCTGAATCCTTTGTTCATTTTTTTCTATCATCTGTTGGAAATTCCCTATTCTTTCATTCATCGTTTCTTTCACATCTCTCAACTCACTCTTCACCTCATTATCAGGGGTGAAATGCTCCCGGTTTGGACTGGATCGCCCAATCTGGTAGCGATGGCGGCGGGTGGTTCAGAGAACTGGTAGCAAAAATCCCATGCCCAGCCGAGCTGTGCAATCATCAGAGACTCTTTTTTTTTATTTTTAAAAGCATTTTTTCTACAACTTCTTTGGCCAAAAAATGCTTTTAAAAGTAAAAAAAAAAGCCTCTGATGATCACATGGCTCAGCTGGGATCGTCAGAGGCTTTTAAAAGCATTTTTTTTCGGCCAAAGAGGTTGTAGAAAAAATGCGTTTAAAAGCCTCTGGCGATCCCAGCTGAGTTGCCTGATCAACAGAGGCTTTTTTTTCTTTGAAAAGCCTCTGACCATGCCAGCTGAGTTGCCTGATCGGCAGAGGCTTTTAAAAGCATATTTTTTAACAACTTCTTCAGGCGAAGAGGTTGTAGAAAAAATGTTTTTAAAAGAAAAAAATCAGGTAACTCAGCTGGGATCGTCAGAGGCTTTTAAAAGCATTTTTTCTACAACCTCTTTGGCCGAAAAAATGCTTTAAAAAGCCTCTGACGATCCCAGCTGTGTTGCCTGATCGGCAGAGGCTTTTTTTTACAACCTCTTTGGTTGTAGAAAAAATGGTTTTAAAAGTAAAAAGAAAAAAGTTGGCCACGCCCCCCCCCCCCCCAGTCACATTGCCTCCCCACCAAGCCACACCTACAGAACCGGTAGTAACAAATTTTACATTTCACCACTGCTCATTATGACTCTTTGTTATTACCTCCTGTAAAGATTGGAACATCGTCATCACATCTTTTTGAAATGAATTTGATTTCTCTGCTTGAAACATGCTTTCTATTGATCTTTGACTTGATGGACTTGATGGTGCAGATGATGTTTTCTTTCCTAATTTGCTTAGATTTGGATTGCTTGCCATTTCTGCTTGTATCTATTTATGTATATTAACCAGGTTAATTGGGACCTTAATTTAGTAAAATACACCACAATAATCTCCTAGTCCCCAACCAACTTCTGACCCATTTTAAACCAAGAAAAGAAAACACTTTTCTCTTCCAATTTCCCACCAGTATCACAATCTTATAATTTTTATAATCTACCAGATCAGTCCAAAAATTAATCCTGTAATAGCGTAAAATACTTCTTCCATATAGTTATTTTACTTGCTTCTTCTTCTCTCAGTAATTAGTATCTGGAATCCATAAGGCCCATCAATACCCCAGGACGTTGCAACTCTCAATTCACTGTTCAAAGTTCACAGCTGCTTCCTTCTTCTCTCAGTAGTAAATATTTGTAATCCACAAGGCTCACCAGTTCTCCAAGACTTTATAGATCTCAGTTCACTGTTGAGTATATTTATAATTCCAAAGTATTAGAGTGTGGAGAAACACAAAATCCACAGTTTGGAGTATCCAGCCAGTCCAAGAACCAAAAAAAGGAGGAAAGAGAAAAAAACCCAAAAGAAATCATCCACTTGGCCTCAAAACAAATCCAAGATAGCTCAATTTGTAATCCACAATAGTTCAAAGCATTTCAATATTTTCACTCTGTATCTCCAAACTTTCAAAGTAGACAATCTGCAAGTGCTGTTTTGTTTTAAATTCCTTTCCAAAAATAACCACTCTAGTCATAACAGACTTCTTCATTCCATTTGTAGTATCCTCTCCAACCATTAGGTGTTGTGCTTACTTAGTTTTTAATTTTTACTACAGTATTTATTTTGAAGAAAAAACACACCCTTTTTAAAGTCCATACAAACTTAATAACCATAAAATCAGTTCCATTTTTTTTTTAAATGTAGGAAAAAACAAAGCGAACCAATCCAGGCTTTCCAAAAGTTTTTGTTATGTA
Organism: Pantherophis guttatus; assembly: GCF_059756535.1. Taxonomy (NCBI): domain Eukaryota; kingdom Metazoa; phylum Chordata; class Lepidosauria; order Squamata; family Colubridae; genus Pantherophis; species Pantherophis guttatus. The sequence continues at coordinate 104,714,955 of NC_142066.1, forward strand.
CTGAGCACGTTCCCCTCGCGAACCCCCTGTTGGAATGATTGGTTATGTTACAACTTCTGATTGGTTGGTTAAAACTGACAGCCGGTATAAAAGAGCTGTCAGTGAGCATTCCTCTGTTCTGTTCTGAGGTGAGAGTTGTAAGCCTCCGTTACTAGTAAAATAAAGTGTTACCTCAAAAGTTACCTCACACGTATCCGGAGTCGTATATGAACCCAATCTCATATTTAATACTGGCGACGAAGGTGGGATCGTCGGCCCTGTAAGAAAGGCACCGCGATAAGACAGCGAAGGTAAAAGTGAAACAAGACACCATGGCAGCAGCCCAAAATTTCCCTCCGTTTAATCAAGAAAAGGAGACTTGGGACGCATATGTAGCCCGTTTTGAATGTTTCCTGATAGCTAACGAGTACACAAATTTATCACCGGAGAGGAAAAGGGCTTACTTCCTGAGTTTCTGTGGCCCTGAAATTTTTGACACGGCTATGACCCTAATGGCGCCGCAATCCATACACTCCGGGTCATGGGAGGACTTTATGGGCAAACTAAAGAGACATTACGCGCCGGCACCCTCGCGAATAGCCCGGCGCCAACACTTTTATCACCGTGACCAAGCCCCGGGAGAGTCAATCAATCAGTATGTGGCAGCGCTTCGTAAGGCTGCCCGTCACTGTGAATTCGTAAACCTTGAGGACTATTTGCTTGATCGTTTAGTGAGCGGAGTACGCGATCAGAATCTTAAACAGCGAATGATTGCCAACCACGAGTTAACATTTCAGGCAGCGCTGGATGAGGCATGCGCTGCCGAACTAGCCGCATTATCTATCGCCGAATTACCCCGCGGCCAAAACTCTTCTCAAGCCGAGAAGGAACCGTGCTCCACTAACGAGATCACAGCTGAGCCATTTTCCGACCCGGAAGAAGAGGTTGAAATTTGCCGCATCCAAGAGACTAAGGGTAGAGCCACGGGCCCTAGAAACATGCCGAACAGATATATTGAATGTTTTAGTTGTGGGGGTAACCATACGCGAGCTACTTGTAAATTCAAAGAGGCCATATGCAGACGCTGCGGACGCCGGGGACATATCGCAAGAGTGTGCCGTTCTGCGCAGCCGCAGTCAAAGTACGCTAAGCCCGCTACTGAGGGGAATACACAACGTCGGCCCGGGCCGCCAGCTACGCATGCGCGGCCACAGAGGGGGTTCTCCGCTGTCAATAAAGTGACACCGCCCACAGACGCGGGAACTTCGAAAATCACCTTGACCATATACATTGAAGGCCGCCCGTGTCAGATGGAAGTGGACACGGGCTCAGCCACGTCTATAGTTTCATGGAGCACCATTAAAAGGCTCGCACCAAAGCTGTCCAAGAGGCAATTAGAACCGTGCACCCTCCTTCTAAAGGATTATCAGGGCGCTCTGATACCAGTCCTAGGAACAGGGACATTTAATGTAAAATTCAGAGATTTCAAGGGTCGGTTATCTCTTGTTATCGTAGATGGACCCCTTCCGAGTTTACTTGGACTGAATTGGTTTGCAGCTCTGGGACTTACAATTCATGGCATACACTCCATTCACTCCTCAGAGCTGGATGCATTAATTAAAGAATTTCCCTCCGTTTTCACTGACAAATTGGGCAAATACAAGGGAACACCTGTATCCTTCAGTCTAAACCCTGCTGTTCCACCTAGACGCCTCAAACCGCGCAGGGTCCCTTTTGCCTTACGGCCTCGAGTCGACATTGAATTAGATAAGCTCATCCAACAAGGTATCTTGGAACCAGTGGACCATGCACGTTGGGAGACCCCCACGGTTATTGCGATCAAAGCAAACGGAGCAATTCGCATCTGCGCCGACTATCGTGCAACCATAAATCACGCCCTACAAGACCATGCTTATCCCGTCCCAGTTGTTCAACACTTGCTACATTCTTTAGGACGGGGTTCAGTCTTTGCAAAACTTGATCTCTCCCAAGCGTATCAACAATTACCTGTGGATACCCAGACGGCCGAGGCACAGACAATTGTTACCCACCGCGGGGCTTTTCGTTGCCACCGTTTACAATTTGGAGTATCTGTAGCCCCGGGGATCTTTCAAAGTCTAATGGAACGTTTACTCCATGGCATCCCCGGGGTCGCCCCGTATTTTGACGACGTTCTTATTTCGGCCAACTCGATTCCACAATTGATGTCACGACTACGTCGCGTCCTCACTACTTTTCATAATTCTGGCCTCACAGTCAAGAAAGATAAATGCCTGGTAGCCGTTCCAGAGGTAGAATTCCTGGGTTTCCTGATCAACAACCAAGGCATACACCCGACCCCCGCGAAAACAAAGGCGATCCTGGAAGCGCCGGCCCCGACCTCCAAGTCTGAACTACAAGCTTTTCTAGGGCTGCTGAATTTCTACGCCGTTTTTTTGCCACACAAGGCGTCTGTCGCTGAGCCTCTCCATCGTCTCCTCGACAGGGGGTCCACCTGGTCCTGGGATGCGAAGGCAGCATCCGCTTTCGCCGCTGTCAAACGTTTGCTTGTTTCCAACTCTGTTCTAATGCAATATTCTGAAGCTCTGCCTTTGGTACTAGCATGTGACGCCTCGCCTTATGGGGTGGGTGTTGTCCTTAGTCATGTTTTTCCTAATGGCAAGGAGGCCCCTGTGGCTTTCTTTTCGCGTACGCTAGCCCCCGCTGAGAGGAACTACTCTCAGTTGGACAAGGAAGCTTTAGCTTTGGTCGCTGGTGTTAAACGGTTTCACGACTATTTGTATGGTCGACATTTTACTCTTGTAACGGACCATAAGCTGCTGTTGGGTATTTTATCTGGGGACCGTCAATCACCTCACATTCTGTCACCCCGGCTTACCCGTTGGTCTGTTTTTCTTTCTGCATATAATTATTCCCTGACTTACGTCCCTGGCAAGCATCTAGCACATGCTGATGCTTTAAGCCGTTGCCCCTTGAAAACGTTCCTCTGTGACCCTGCTCCTGTCTCTGAGGTCCTCCTTATTGATGAATCCCCCCTACCTGTTACAGCTTCAGATATTGCTAGGGTCTCCTGTCGCGACCACGAGATAGCTACGGTCCTGGGATGGGTCCTCCGTGGGTGGCCCCCTGGGGAAGTGGACTCCATTTGGAAGCCATATGCTCTCCGCAAATCTGAATTAGCAGTACAAGGAGGTTGTCTCCTGTGGGGTCATCGGGTAGTAGTCCCCGCCCCGCTACGAAAATCCATCCTTACTACGTTGCATGCAGGCCATCCGGGTATTGTGCTGATGAAGGCCTTGGCGCGTGCATATCTCTGGTGGCCTAAATTGGACGACTCCATAAACTCCTGGGTATCTACCTGCCCTCAGTGTCAAGAATCCCGGCCAATGCCACCTCGAGGACCACCCAGAGTGTGGGAGGAGCCCCGGGGGCCGTGGACCCGCGTGCATATTGATTTTGCGGGGCCACTCCAAGGACAGATGTTGTTGATCCTTGTAGATGCTTTCTCTAAATGGGTCGAGGTAGTTCCTATGTCATCCACCTCCACTGAGGCGCTAATACGAGTTTTACGCTCCCTATTTGCCACTCATGGCCTTCCTGATGAGCTAGTTTCTGACAATGGCCCTCAGCTGACAGCATCTGATTTTGAAAGATATTTAGCAGGGTTAGGAATCCGACACTGCCTTATTTCGCCTTACCACCCTTCTAGTAATGGTTTGGCGGAACGGGCCGTGCGATCCACTAAGGAGGCATTGGGCCGCATGGACACTAAGAATTGGGCTTCCCGGATTTCTGAATATTTACTTATCCAGCATTCTACCCCATGCCCCCTTACTAACCGTAGTCCGGCGGAACTCCTTATGGGCCGCCGGCTACGAACGGTGCTCGACAGACTACATCCCAACTACACCCCTAGCCAACCGCTAGATTCATTCAGCGCCCACCGTGGGTTTCGTCCAGGGGACTTAGTTTATGCCCGTAACTACACTGGCCTTCCCCTCTGGTTACCGGGCTCCATATTATCTGAGACGGGCCCGTGCTCGTACAAGCTTGTCATGGGAGACGGAAGGGTCTGGAGACGACACCAAGACCAAATACGTAGCAGAAGGGCCCCGGGTGACACTAGAGTTAGGGGGGAAGGGGATGTCACAACTACAAACCCAGAAGGCTTAGGCTTAACTACCGAGGTTACGGAACATCGGAGCCCAAACCAGACACTTGCGCACCCTCAGAATAGGTCAGAAGTTCCAAGGAACGACACAGATACCATAACATATCCTAGGGCTGAAGCAGCGGATCCAAATACGCAAAACACCCCATTAAAGGAACAAATAGGGCCCATACCTTCCACCGCGGCCGACAGTCCCAACCAGCGAGCCGTGAGAACCGGGATTGTAGGTGGTGCAGACGAACGGGCAGAGCCGGAAGGGCCACGACGCTCTGGCCGAATACGCCGGCAGCCAAAACACCTGCAAGACTACGCATGCGCTTTCCTGGGGTGAAGGGGTGTTATGTACTGAGCACGTTCCCCTCGCGAACCCCCTGTTGGAATGATTGGTTATGTTACAACTTCTGATTGGTTGGTTAAAACTGACAGCCGGTATAAAAGAGCTGTCAGTGAGCATTCCTCTGTTCTGTTCTGAGGTTCCATTTTTTTTTTAAATGTAGGAAAAAACAAAGCGAATCAATCCAGGCTTTCCAAAAGTTTTGACCTGTGCCTCTTATTTTTTAAATGGAATCAGGCTTTTTCTGGATCTGTCAAAGGCTCAAAAATCTTAGTTAGTTCTAAGCTTTGAGGAGCGGGAAATGGAACACCCTGCCTCCCCCTTTTGAGTCACACTCTCAAAAAAAGTTTTTGGGGAAAGTTCCACCCAGAGCTTAGAAAAGAGAAAATCTCACGGAGATCACTCACACTGCTGCTCAATCCTTCTCAATCACTTCCGTCGGGCTGTCCCAGCTTGGTCTGGCCGTAATGGCCATCTTCTCCTGCCGGTTTGAGGGATTCCTCTGGATCTGTGAGGGGTTGCTTTCCTCCTCGTGATACACGGAGTGTCCCCTCTAGTTCATCACCTCTCTGGGGTGACTTTTTGCCCCCAGGGGGCCTCCTGACAGGTAGAATCCAGCTGGCTTAGCGGAGCCCCACTGTCATTACTGTACTGCCACAACATCAGCTCCGCCCTCACATCATCAATCTTGTAGTTGAAAAATGTGTATTGGATTATTGTTAAATGCATACAAATGAATTGCATGGGAAACAGTGTGATTTATTTATGAATGCACAGGTTTACACTGGGCAAAATAATGCTTTTGATTATGCCAGATAAGACAAGACAATTATTTATTTATTTATTTATTTTTATCGGACTTATATGCCGCCCTTTCTCTACAAGGACTCAGGGCGGCTCACAGCAACAAGCAACAACAAGTCCAGATTAAAATTCAAACAATAAAAGAAACTAAAATTCCCATTAAAACCCCATTAAAATTATGCTTATTTTGCTTATTATTGGAAATGTGAAAGAGATTCTCTGATTAATGCTGTCTACTTCCGAAGCAAGAATGCTGCAGATGTGTTGGAAATACAAACCATCCTTTCCTTGTGTTTTTTTTTTTCCAAGCAAAACAAAACATGGGAAGTTGCTTTCCTTAGTTTACACTTCTGGGTAATGGATTGCCATAGTGGTTTAGGCTCTTATTTGTTACTGTATGCATTTCAATACCACTGGCACAAGCCATAATCTGCAGTTTGGAACCAGTAAGAGGTAGTATTTGTCTTTCAGAGCTATTATAATATATTGATTTTACTTAGATAAAAGCTGTATAATTGCCCTGGAATATCATTCAATATATTATCCATAAATTAAGCAGTCAAGGAAACAATACTATGGGGATCCCAGGAATTATCACAGAATCTTGAAACTTGCCAAATTTTCTGTATCCCAATTTATATATATAAGGCTTTCTTAAACAAAACAAAATTAGGTATGAGAAAAAAACTCAAACCTGCCGATTTTCTCTAAATCTCTTTAGCAACCATTCAAAATTACAGTGGTGCTGAAAAAGTAACTTTACAACCTGCCGTTTATATTTGTCACAGCACTCTGTTGTCACGTAATCATTTGCAGACTTCACAAATCATGGACACATATCTTGCTTATTGTGGCTTAGTGACAGAGTTACCAGTCCCAATTCTGCCCTGATGGCTCAAAACTATATATGATTGATATTCTCCCTTGTCATTTTTTATCTCCATAAGAACAATCCTATTATCACTTCCGGATGGCTCCGCAGGACTTCACTGACGTCCCTCCCTGGGCGTCTGATCCCCGGTCTCGTAAAAGCCCCAGAACAGCCGAAAAACAGCTGTCTGGGGCTTGAAAACCCTCTCCCTGGGCAAAGGGGAGGGAGAAGAGCCGGCAGGCAGAGGTAGAGCCCCCCAAGTGCCTTAGGAGAAATCCTGGGGCGCAAAGGGCGAGGGCTCCCTAGAAGCCTGCCAATCTGCTCCGGACCTGGGAAGACTCCGCTAATTAGCGGGCTAGAAGCCGGGTCCATCTCTGCCAATAACAAATGAGGGATTTTTAACATCTTCGCCCCTGGCGTGACTCATAGACTGACTGATAGACTGATAAATCTTTCTTCCGACCATGGTCAGCCAAACTGATGCAACTGTTGAGGGGTCCTCTATTACATCATGACTCTTGTCTGTGGGAGAACTTTTTCAATCTACGGCCCCGTGGGGTTCCGCCGTGAGAGGGCGGGCCGGAGGTCGCCCCCATTGGAGGAGATAATTTAGGACCCTCCTGCTGTTGTGGGAGGACAGTTGAGATACCAACAGCACATCGATGAACAATTGGCTGTGTTACATCTTTTGTGAAGTCCCCTGTCTGAGCTTTGGGCCTCCATCGCTGCATTTTGGAGATGTATACGACTGCAGATCTTCTTGCGCTGCGAGATTCCCCCTTCTCGCAGATGTGGCCCTCCTCACTATCGAGGGCCCACCTCAAGGAACGGTTTTGGGACCCAGAGAGGTGGCATGTGAAAACGAGGGGATTGAGGGGTTTTCTAACAAAAGTTTTAGTGAAATTTTTAAGGGGTCCTAGGGAGGGGGAGGGTCAGATTGGAATTAGGGCTGTGGGTATGGGGGATAACCCACAAGGGGGAGGGTCGGGTCTTGCAGTGAAGCGTGGCATGGGGGATGGGGGACCCGGGATCGAGGGGGGGTTAGAGCTTGTCCGGATAGTTTTTTGAACATCAGTACTGTAGATGGGAGGGGTAGATATGGCGGGAGCAGGGGGCCATATCGTGTTAGGGGAGTGCGCACTCGCTGTCTACGAGCGGTGACGTGCTCCGGCCCCCAAGGCTCTACTCGCTCCTCAGGTTGCATAGACCCTCAGGACCCAGGCCTTCGGCTGATGCTGTGCAATGCCAGGTCCGTAGTAAATAAAGCCCCCCTCATCTGTGATCTTGTTCAAGAGGGGGGTGCGGACCTGGCAGGTATTACGGAGACCTGGTTGGGCCAGGAGGGGGGGTTCCCCTCGTTGAAATGTGCCCGCCAGGTTTCCAAGCATTCCATCAGCCGAGGTCACAGGGGAGGGGCGGGGGAGTAGCGGTTATCATTAAAGAAGGTCTGAGATCGAGGGAGGCCACTGTTCCTCAGACGGCAGGCTGTGAATCCCTTTTTGTGAAATGGGGTCATGGGGCTCAGATGGGTTTGCTGATCACGTACCTGGCTCCCTGCCACGTGGCAACCCCTGCCCGAGCTACTCAACGTCATTGCTGCGGTGGCGGTTGATACCCCTAAGCTTATGGTCATGGGGGATTTCAACCTGCCATCTGTGGGTGAGACGTCAGAGATGGCTCGGGAGTTCATGGCTTCCATGAGAGCTATGGACCTGACCCAGTTAATTCATGGCCCTACCCACACAGGGGGAAACACGCTGGATCTGGTTTTTGTCTCTGGACAGTGGTTGAGGGATCTTGATATAGGGGATATAGTTACTGAACCCTTGTCATGGTCAGATCACTCTCTCCTTCGTCTCGACTTTCGAACCGCTGCACCCTGCCGCAGGGAGGCGGAGCCGGTAAGATGGTTCCGCCCCAGGCGCCTGATGGAACCTGACAGATTCCAGACGGAGCTTGGGCCATTTCCTGAGGTTCTGGCACACGCCTCGACTGGAGACCTGGTGGCCGCCTGGGATAGGGCGGCTGCTGGTGCTCTGGATCGGGTCGTGCCTTTGCGGCCTCTGACCCAGTGCCGATCTCAATTGGCTCCTTGGTTTACCGAGGAGCTGAGGGACTTGAAGCGCCGGAAAAGTTGCCTAGAGAGTAGTTGGAGGGCCAGTCTTTCTGAATCTGACCGGACACTAGTAAGATCCCACATTAGGAATTACTTAGTGGCGATAAAAGCAGCGAAATGTAGTTATTTTGCTGCTCTTATTGCGTCATCAGATAATCGCCCGGCCGCCCACTTTAGGGTGACCCTCTCCCTGCTCCACCAGGAAGCGCGGGAGGACCCCTTGGAGGGTAGAGCCGAGGATTTTGTTCAGTATCTGTATGACAAAATCACTCAGATTCGGGAAGATTTGGACTCCGACTGGGTAGTCTCAGGGGGAGAGACAGGGGCAGGTCTTGAGAATGTTATCTGGGATGAGTTTGATCCTGTGACCCCTGAGGACGTGGACAGGATTCTGGGTAGACTGAACGCGACCACTTGTTTATTGGACCCGTGTCCTTCCTGGTTAGTACTGGCTTCCTGGGAAGTGACACGAGGCTGGCTCCAGTGGATTATAAACGCTTCGCTGAGTGAGGGTGACTTTCCCGCCGCCTTGAAAGAGGCGGTGGTGAGGCCTCTCCTCAAGAAGCCTTCCCTGGACCCGGCAATGTTGGTAAATTATCGTCCGGTCTCCAACCTTCGCTTTGTTGCGAAGGTTGTTGAGAGTGTGGTCGCGCAACAGCTCCCCCAGCACCTGGATGAAACGACGTATCTGGATCCGTTCCAGTCGGGCTTCAGGCCCGGGTACAGCACGGAAACGGCATTGGTCGCGTTGGTTGATGATCTCTGGAGGGCTCAGGACAGGGGGTACTCCTCTGTCCTGGTCCTGTTAGATCTCTCAGCGGCTTTTGATACCATCGACCATGGTATCATGCTGCACCGGTTGGAAGAGTTAGGGGTGGGAGGCACTGTGTTGCGGTGGTTCTCCTCCTTTCTCTCTGACCGGTCGCAGTCTGTGTTGACAGGGACAGAGGTCGACCCCGAGGCCCCTCATATGTGGGGTGCCGCAAGGGTCGGTCCTCTCGCCTCTCCTGTTCAACATTTATGTGAAGCCGCTGGGCGAGATCATCCGTGGTTTTGGGGTGGAGTACCATCAGTACGCTGATGACACCCAGCTGTACATCTCCACCCCGGATCACCCCAACGATGCCCTTGAAGTGATGTCCCGGTGCCTGGAGGCCATACGGATCTGGATGGGGAGGAACAGGCTCAGGCTCAACCCATCCAAGACTGAGTGGCTGTGGTTTCCGACGTCCCGATATAGTCAGTTGACACCATCACTGACTATTGGGGGCGAATCATTGGCCCCCACGGAGAGGGCTCGCAACTTGGGCGTCGTCCTGGATTCACGGCTGTCTTTAGAAGAGCACTTGACGGCCGTGACCGGGAGGATTTTTCATCAGGTTCGCCTGATTCGCCAGTTGCGTCCCTTTCTGGATCGGGACTCATTACGCACGGTCACTCATGCCCTTCTCACCTCCCGCCTGGACTATTGCAACGCTCTCTACATGGGGCTCCCCTTGAGGAGCACCCGGAGGCTCCAACTGGCGCAGAGTGCGGCCGCGCGGGTGGTAATGGGAGCGACATGGCGTTCCCATGTAACACCCCTCCTGCGCGAGCTGCACTGGCTCCCGGTGGTCTTCCGGGTGCGCTTCAAGGTTCTGGTTACCACCTTTAAAGCGCTCCATGGCTTAGGACCCGGGTACTTGCGGGACCGCCTACTACCACCAATAGCCTCCCACCGGCCGGTACGCTCCCATAGAGAGGGGCTCCTCTGGGTGCCGTCAGCCAAACAATGCCAACTGGCGGCCCCCAGGGGGAGAGCCTTCTCTGTGGTGGCACCTACTATCTGGAACGAGCTCCCCCCAGAGATACGGAGGATCCCGGATCTGCGCACCTTCCGCCGCGCCTTAAAGACCTTACTATTTCACCAGGCCGGCCTGGCCTAATTTTCCCCCTCTTTTATAAAAGATTTTTAAAATTTTAAATATCTTTTAGTATTTTATATATTCAATTTTAAATTGGTTTTAAAAGTTTGGGGTTTTAAATTTGTCAGGGCCAAAATTATTTAATTTGATTTTATTCTACTTTTAAATTTTGTATTGTATGTGTTTTTATTGTTTGGCTGTGCACCGCCCTGAGTCCTTCGGGAGTAGGGCGGTATAGAAATCTAATAAAATAAATAATAAATAAATAAATTGCTGCAGTCAGAACAAGCCAGGATAAGTCAGACTGCAAGTATTCACACTTAACTCCAAAGCTTTATTGCCTCCTTCGGAAGTAACAAGTTGCATCAAAATGGCGATTGAAACCTGAAAGGGAGGGGCGGACAAAGGGAAAGTTACAGAAAGTTGCGTTTCCCTGGCAGCCTCTTGCCTGGAAAGAATTGCTGTGCTGAGAGAAGGAGGATTTTAAATGTTAATTTACGATTGGGAAAATTCTTTGATGAACTTTTCTTTTTGGCTTCTGAATAAAATATAACGATTAATTTAAACTGAAAAAGGCCTCAAAATCTATAAAGACTGTTCCTATTAAAGGAACGGGAAGTGCTGGCAGCTCCCCAGCTCACATTCCTAGATTGCAAGCTTCTTCCCCTCCAGCAGATCCACAGACTTTAACTTTGGAGATGTTACAACAAGCCCTCCAAGTTACACAAGAGAAACTTGCTACTGTGATTAATGAAAAAATTAATGAAACCAATGAAAAAATACAGGTTGTGTCAGATGAGATTGTAACTCGGAATCAGCAAATTAGGGATGATATTATAAAGACATTTAAATGTTTGGCAGGCAATATTGAAATGGTGGATGATAAAGTTGAAGAAGTTAAACAATCTACGGTAATTTTGGATAATAAATTAGCAGAAGCTCAGAATAGAATTCAAAGGGCTGAAGATGATGTAGCTATGATACAATACAGAGATATGGAATTTGCTTTAAGATTTAGAGGGGTGAAGGAGAACAAACGAGAACTTGAGAGAAATGATGTCTGAGGTATTGGCACCGTTGGTGGAGGAGTCAAAAAATGATCTGGGCTGGCAGATTGACAAGCTGTATCGCGTTAATTCTTGGTTGCTAGACAGAAACATTTACCAAGAGACATTGTGATATATTTTACTACAAGGAGAGTACGTAATGAAATTCTACAGGCCACTTTTCAAAACAAACTTCGGGTTGAAGGCCAGGAAGTGATGACAATGAAAGAAATCCCCCCTAAGATCTTGAGAGCCAGAAGGGAGTATGCTTTTCTGGTGGATGAACTGAAAAAACGCCAGATACAGTACAGATGGGAGGTGCCAGCTGGATTAATAGTGACTTACTCAGGAGAGAGGTATCGGCTTAATACAATATGGAAAGCAAGAGATTTTTATATTAATGTATTAAAGGCTGGCACACCCAAATCACCCAAATCACCAGAAGGCAAAAGAAAGAAGAATATGATGGAAGGTGAAAAAGAAGAGCTCCTGACAGTAGTTCAGGGGGGAGTTTTGACAGGCCAAGGAGAACCATTACAAATTCAGATGGCTGTTCAAGAATTGGAGTTAATTGATTTAGAGCAACCCAAGGATCAAAGACAGACCAGATCGGTGACAGCTAAGCTCAAAGAAGTATCAAGACAGCAACAATTCCAGATGGCAACTCAAGAAACAATTCAAGAATCTACCAAAATAGAAGCAGTGGGAGGAGCAAGACCTAAAGGTCAATTGAGACAAGACCACCAGAATCTGCTCCAGTTGCTTCAAGGGCCCAGAGATGGGAACTAGATTTTTGACGTGGAATGTTAATGGTTTGAATTCTCCACAGAAAAGAAGAAAAATATTTCATTATCTCAAACAATTTAAAAATGATATGATTTGTCTACAAGAGACTCATATAAGAGTACAAGATCAAAAATACCTGATAAATGCAAGACTTGGTACACAATACATAGCAGTACCAGAAAAGAAAAATGGTATAGTTATATATTTGAAAAGAGACTTAGTTGCTAAATTAATTGAAGCAAATGACCAAGGAAGTTTCTTAGCGATAGAACTTTTAATTAAAGGAGAAAAAATACTTGTAATTGGAATCTATGCCCCGAATCAACAACAAGAAAATTTCTACAATTTACTACACTCGAAGTTGACACAATGGACATATAAAACTTGTATCCTGTTGGGGGATTGGAATGGGGTCTTGGATATTAAAAAAGATAAGAAGGGACCTAAACAAAATGTTTTAGCAAGAGCAAAACTGCCCAAAGCATTTTGGGAGATGATGATTGGGAGCTGAGGGATATTTGGCGTGAAAGAAATCCGGAAGAAAAAGATTTTACTTTTTTCTCAGACAGACATCAATCCTTTTCAAGGATTGATTTTATACTAATTACTAATGATCTTTTATCTAGGGTGAAGAACACGAAGATTTGCTCAAGAATATTGACAGACCATAGCCCAATTTGGTTGGAATTGGAGTGTGGGAAAGGGTCTAGGGGGTCCTGGAGGTTAAATGATAACTTGTTTAGGTATGAAGAAAATGTAAAAGAGTGTAAAAAATTTATGAAATAATTTTTTGTTATGAATATGCAAAAGGGTACATCTATGGAAATGGTATGGGATGCAAGTAAAGCATATATGCAAGGAATTTTGATATATTTGAATAATAAGCATAGAAAGAAACGGGGGGCAAAAAGAAAAGAATTAGAAGATGAGATTAGTAAACAGGAACAGGCTTTAATAGTCAATCCAACAGATAAGAAAATTAAAGAGGCAATCAATTTATTGAAAGGTCAATTTAACATGTTAATAGCAGATCAAGTGGCAACTAATTTACGATATGCAAAACATAATACTTTTTATAATGCCAATAAACCAGGCAGGTGGTTAGCATACCTGTTAAGGAAAAAGCAAAAATCAAGGACAATAGAGAAAATAAGATATAAGGGTAAAGAGGTTTATGAGCAACAATTGATTAAAAAATCTTTCTTAGAGTTTTATTCGAGGCTGTACACTGGTGATAAAATTAAAGATATAGATATAGACAGATATTTGCAGAAAGAGAATATTTATACAATCTCAAACGAGCAGAGGGATAGCTTAAACCAAATGATAACTTCCGAGGAAATTGTGTTAGCAATTAAGCAGTTGAAAGTGGGTAAAGCCCCTGGGACGGACGGTCTGACAGCTATTTATTATAAAACTTTACAGGAGGAAATGGTGGAACCATTGAAAGAATTATTTAACAATATACAACAGGGAGGAGAGGTGCCTCCAACTTGGAAGACAGCATTTATCTCGTTGATCCCAAAAGAAGGGCATGACGATACAGATCCTAAAAATTATAGGCCGATTTCATTACTGAACACAGACTATAAGATTTTTGCTAAAAATTTAGCAAATAGATTAATGACAGTTATGCAGCAAATGATTCACCATGATCAAACTGGTTTTATAAATGGCAGATAAATGAAGAGTAATGTAAGGCAAATTGTTAACTTATTAGAGTATCTGGGAAGGAACAACCAGGTCCCCGCAGTGCTAGTGTTTTTGGATGCTGAAAAAGCCTTTGACAGACTGAATTGGCAATTTTTATTAAAATTAATAGGATGCAATTTGGAGAACAATTTGTACAATCTATTAAGGCAATATATCAAAAACAAACAGCGCAAATAATAGTTAATGGTGGCTTAACAGATCCTTTTAATATAGAAAAAGGAACAAGGCAAGGTTGTCCCTTGTCTCCGTTATTGTTTGTGTTGACGCTGGAAGTTTTACTAAGTAAAATACGTGAGATGGACACAATAAAGGGAATTAAAATTAGACAGCATGAGTATAAGTTACGAGCATTTGCGGATGACCTGGTTGTTACCTTAACCCAACCGGTACAATCGATTACAGCCTTGATGGATATAATCTGCTTATATGGACAAGTATCTGGTTTTAAAATAAATGCAGCCAAAACGAAAATAATAGCTAAAAATATGGTCAGAAGCCAGAAAGAAGAGATAGAAAGGTTAACAGGATTTGAAGTAGTTAAGAAGGTTAAATACTTAGGGGTTTATATTATGACTGCAAATATGAAATTATATCAACACAATTATGAACCACTATGGCACAAAATACAAAAGGAGATGGAAAATTGGAAAAAACTACAATTGTCTTTGCTGGGAAGGATAGCCACTGTAAAAATGAATATTTTACCAAAATTCTTATTTTTTTTTTCAAATGATACCTATACGTAAAAAAGATGAAAATTTGAAGGAATGGCAGAAGGGCATAAACAAGTTTGTGTGGGCAGGGAAGAAACCTTGAGTTAAACAAAAGATAATGCAAGATATCCGAGAAAGAGGTGGTCTTAAAATGCCCAATTTAAGACTGTACTATGAAGCCGCTGCCCTCTCAGCAATTACAGACTGGATAAATTTAACGGAGGAAAAGATATTGAATATTGAAGGATATGGTCTGGTCTACGGCTGGCATGCTTATTTAGTCTATGACAAGAAAGTAGATAAGGCTTTTAAAAGTCATATATTAAGAAATTCTCTATTGCGGGTCTGGAAAAAGTATAAATATAAATTAAGTGATAAGTTACCAATATGGACAGTACCCAGACATGCGATAGAGAATATAAATTTAGAGCAAAAGCAAGATAAGATTACATATAAGGAACTTCTTTATAAGGAAGGAGTCAGATTACAATTAAAACCAATGGAGCAATTCAGAGAAGAAGGAATTATTAGGACATGGTTTCAGTATGGACAGCTGCAGGCCAGATGGAGAGAAGATCAAAAAATTGGTATTTTGCAGCAGGATGAGAATTTGATAAAGCAAACAAGAGATAAAGGTCAAATGCATATTAAAAGGTTGTATAATGCACTAGTGGAAATAGATTCAGAAACAGAGTTAGTCAAGGACTGTATGATAAAACGGGCACAAAACGTAGGTGAACCAATAATGATGGAAACATGGGAAAAGATATGGGTCAGAAATGTAAGATTTACACAAGCACAAAATCTAAGGGAGAATTTTTATAAAATGTTTTATAGATAGCATTTAGACCCCAAAAAATTAGCCTGTATGTATCCAAATTTACAAGCTAAGTGTTGGCAATGTGAGTTTAAAGATGCTACATATTTTCATATATGGTGGACATGTAAAAAAATTAAGGCTTTTTGGATAAAAATATGGTGGATTATTCAAAACATTTTAAAGAAAAAAATTAAATTTACACCACAGTTCTTTTCGTTGGCAATAGTCATGGATTGTACTGTAATAGAGACTAAATTGATTTTGAACTTAATAACGGCTGCCAGGTTACTGGTGGCACAGTACTGGAAGAAGGAAGATCCACCCACCATTGAGGAATGGACATTAAAAGTTGTGCATTTGGCAGAAATGGCGAAAATTTCATCATATCTTAAAGACCATTCAAATGAAAGATATATATCGGAATGGAGAAGATGGATCGATTACATACAGAAGAAGTATCCGAATAAGAAGATTCATATAGCATATGAATGAAGTAACTTTAAGTAGTTTATGTTTGTTTTTTGAATTATAAGGAGTTAAGGATCTAGGGAGAATATGAAATGTAACAATTTGTTAGCATATTCTAGCTTTTGATTTGTGAATGCTATACCCTGTGCTTGTTCTGGGAAGTCTAGGGAGGGGGGTGGGGGGGAAGGGTGGGGGGGGGAAATGTTTGTATTTTCTACAAAACTTTTTAATAATAATAAAAAAAAGAACAATCCTATTATGTAGAAGGCTGAGAGATAAGGCAAAATCACTCCCAGCAACTTCGTTAAAATCAGAAACCAGTAGAGTGAAGGCAGGGGGCTTAAATGATTTAGATTCAGCATTAAAGGAGGTAATTTCTTGATTTTTCTCAGATACTGAGTTAGCAGGAGATGTGACTAAACTTACAGTGAAATCACAGTGTGTAATACATGTGTTAAATCTTTCAGCTTTTCTTTGTGCTTAGAGATAAGAGTGTTGCAAAACAGATGCACCTAAACATCAAAAATTGCATTGCAGTACTGAAAACCAATATGGATTGGGTCTGTGAAAACCACAGAAAAGCGTGTGTGAAGAGTTCATTTTTAAGCTTTAGTATTTCTATGTAGCTGCTGATAATTGCAAAAGCTCTAAATCTCAATCTGTTGTATAAAAAGGTGATAGATCCCATTTATGCAGCTGAACAGTAAAACTAGGATAAAACTCCATTCCTTTACTATAAAAAAAGAAAAAGAGGAAAATAGAAGATTCCAGTGAAGCCGGCCTGGCCTGCAAGGGAAGCATGCGGGAGATTGCCCGCCAGACTAGCCCAGAAGCAGTGTGTCGCCCAGTCGCAGTGTGTCACTCGGTCACGGACTGGGCCCTAGATTGGAGGGGAGGGCAGGCGGGTGGCCCTTGGGAGACTGCTGCACTGGGGTGCTGTGTGCTCTTGGGCCTCCTGCCCATCACTGCTTCTGCAAAACAGAAAGCTGTAAAAGTCTTTGCCCACATCTTTTGGCCCTGCCTCTTGGCTTCCGCAGGGCCTCCACGCGCCTGCCGCACTCTTGCCTTCCTCTCTGCCTCAGGCCCCGCATCCAGCACGTGACCGGAGGAAGTGCAGTGCAGTGCTCTTCTCTGAGGTCTGCCTGCTTTCCCACCCACCGGCTGGACTGTCCCAGAAGCAGTGTGTCATCTTGCGCCTCTTTTTAGCCTCCTCCCACCCAGCCACCAGCTTTCTGACGTGAGCAGAGGCTACTGCTTGGAGCGAGGGGAACCACAGTGTTGGGCTCCCATGGCTGCTCTCGACGGTAACTGAGCCCACCATGCCAATTTGCACCTTACTTCAATTGGCACTGTGGGCTCAGTTTCTGGCAAGAGTAGCAGCTGCCTCGCTTGAACTTCTCATGCAAGCTGTCGGGTGTTGCTCCGGTTCTTTCCGCCACAGCCGCGCATCCTTTTCTTCCAATTCTAGCTACGCTTTGGCACTCGCAGCCATGGGAGCCCAGCACTGCGGTTCCCCTTGCTCCAACCAGCAGCCTCTGCTCGCATCAAGAAGCCAATGGCTGAGCAGAAGGAGGCTAAGGACGGGTGCAAGGTGATTTCGAAGAGGTAAGCAAGAAAACAAAAGTTTTTTCCCACCCCAGCCCACAGGAGCACTCTGCAGGCCTCCCAAAGCCTCTGTGCGCCCCTTTTTTGTGAAAAATGGGCCCATTTTTTTGCAAAAATGGGACATGCGGGGCAGGGCTTCAGGAAGCCAAAAATGGCTGTATTCGGTGTATAAGACACACCAACATTTCCACCCTCTTTTTTGGGGGGGGAAGTGCTTCTTATACTCCTAAAGGTACGGTATGTTCGCCATTTTGAATTATTTATAAAGGCAGGATAAAAATTAATAAATAATAAATAAAACAAGAACTAGGCAGTTCAGAAATGGTTTTTACAACTCTAAATTCTTTTTTTCTTGTACAATTATATAGTCCTCTACATCCATATAAATAATTTGATTGTACAGTATTTCTAAGAACCCTTCTTATCTTCTGCTTTTGGTGTTAACCCCAATTTTTTTTTTTTGTAAGATATAGCATGAGAATTCATATATATGGATGATTAAAGCCACAACTTCTCATCTTCTTCCATTGCCCACTCGCGCACACACACACATATACTTTAATCTGCAGAATATGTATTCAATTTGTGACATAGCAAAAACCAAAAAGAGATCCCAGATCTATTCAGACATACACTAATTAAATACAATAGTCGCACTTTGTGGCTTTCTCTAAAAAAACTAATTATGTCTATAAAATCACTACCAAAGCAATATGTTCCATGTGATTATATAAGGAGAAACTAAGCTTTTAGTGTTCAATCAAACATACTGACATTTTTTGACTGACAGAAATTTTCTCAAAATTATTTAATCGCCATTCTATGAAAATCCAATCCTTTATATCTGGAGTTACAGAATTATAAAAACTCTGGTTTCTCTTCAGATCATTTTGCCTTTTACTAAAATAAATACATTCCACAAAATTCTTTAATGTTTATTTTACTGCACAACTATAAGTTCTGAGATACTAAGCTTAAAAGACTTGTATAGCCTAGAGCAGTGATGATGAACCTTTTAGAGACCAAGAGCACAAACTGCAACCCAAAACCCACTTATTTATCACAAAGTGCCAACACAGCAATTTAACCTGAATAATGAGGTTTTACTACCTAAAATAATGATAAACAATGCAGAGTTCAGCTAATTGTTCTAAGAAAACCGTGATAAATGCACTTTTATGCCCCTTCCATTTTTTTCTGCTTTTGAAATATTACCTTTAGCGACAATAAAAAAGAAAAACATTTCTAATATTATTTCTCTCTTTCCCTCCTCCTCTCTTTCTTCCCTCTTTTTCTCTTTCCCATCCGCTCTCTCTCTCTCTCCCTCCCTCGCACTCTCTTTTTCCCCTCTTTCTTTCTTTCTCTTTCCCTCCATCTATCCGTGCTCTTCTGTCCAGCCTCACGTGTCATGTGAATCCAACCACTTAGGCTGTGGAGGGGGAATGGAGGCTGGTAGGCAAAGCCAAGCATTGGAGATCCATGCAAAATAAGGCAACTCCAACCTGGATCCTGTCAGGGAAACCCCCCTTCCCTCTCCCTCTCTCCCCCCATAACGGGGGCCCGGGCAGCCTGAGCATAGCGCTCTTCTCAGGCGACCAGCAAGCAGACAAACGTGGCACTCTGGCTGGGAGACAGTGGTGTGGAGCCCCACCTCTGGCCAATGAGAGTGGAGCAGGCAGGGCATACACCTTCCCCACCGGCGCTCCGGCGCTGGCTGGGAGGGATGCACGAGCTGAATGTTTGGAGCTGCACTCAGCAGAGTTTGGAAGCGGACTCGGCTGGGCTGCTTACCGGGGAAACCCAGGCCACTTCAGCATGGGGTGGGAACACGGAAGATAAAGGAAATCCGTGCCTCTCAGCATTCAGCCCTCAAAGACTCCTTTGGGGTGACTTTTTCTGCTTTTGAAACATTACATTTAGCAACAATAAAAAAACTTTTGTAATATCATTTCTCTTTTCCTGCCCCTGTCTCTCTTTTGCTCTCCCTCTCCCTCTCCCTCTCCCTCTCCCTCCCTCCCTCCCTCTCTCTCTCTCTCTCTCTCTCTGCCTCCCTCTGTTTCTCTCTCCCTCCCCATCGGGGGAAGGTGCTGAACTGGTGCTGGGTGGTGGGAATGACGTCCGAAGGCCGATGAGCCCAGGAGCATTGCACCCACGCTGCAGACAGCTCTGTAGGAAAAGAAAGTGCTTTTTTTTTTGCCGAGCCAAGATGATGCAGAGTCATATTGTGGCTCCATATTGTAATGGACTTAGGGAGGAGGATGGGATCCTGTCTCCCCCACTGTGAAGCGTACGAGTGAAAAAGTCAATGTCAGTTTTGGAAGACAATTTTCTTTTTTGCTTCTTAACTGCCACTTATTTTAGCTGGGGAAGTTGGGAGGGGGTTGTTGTTGAAGTGGAACCAACATTGCCTGGTCACTTTGGATTTCTAAAGACCCTTCATTTGATTAGACTTTTGGTGGCCAAAGATGAAAGCTGATGTGGAGGACTATGTAAAAAGTTGTGCCACATGTGCCAGCAATAAGACAAGACGGGGAAGCCTCCCGGTTTGCTTCAACAGGTAGCTGAACCCAGCTGCCCGTGGGAAGAAATAGCTATGGACTTTATAGTAGAGCTCCTGGATAGTGGCGGCAATACCGTAATATGGACTGTGATAGACCTGTTCTCCAAACAGGCCCATTTTATTCCTTGTTCTGGACTTCACTTGGCTAAGAGATTAGCCAAGATGTTTGTCAAATAGATCTACCGGCTGCATGGAGTTCCACGACGGGTGATCTCCGATTGAGGAGTTCAGTTCACCACTAAGTTCTGGAGGGAGTTCCTGCAGTCCATTGGGTCATCTCAGGGGCTTAGTTTGGCTTTCCATCCGAGTACGAATGGAGCCACGGAATATGCTAATGCCATGGTGGAATTGGGCTGACTTGCTTCCTTTCACAGAAGTGTCTTACAATAATGCGGTGCATAGTAGTACGGGACTGACACCTTTTCAGATTACGAGCGGCATGGAATACATTCCTATGCCAGAACTGCCAAGAGAACAGCCTTCTTCCATGACTCTGAATAAATGGATGGAGTCATTAAAGAAAGGCTGGGAGAATACCAAAAAAGCCCTGAATGAAGCGGCCGAAGCATACAAAAAGCAAGCAGACAAACACCGATCTCTTCAACCTCCCTTTTGGGTGGGAGATTGCGTGTATCTTTCCATCAAATACTTACATTTGAGGTTGAAGAGTAAGAAATTAGGACCAAAATATTTAGGTCCCTTCTCCATAGTGAAAGTGATTAACCCAGTGACTGTACAGTTAAATCTCCCCCGTATACTGGGAAAAATTCATCCTGTTTTCCATTGCAGCCTGTTAAAGCCTGCTGTGGGACCTAAATTGAAACCTCAATCTGCTGCTCCCCCAAAGTTGATTGTGGTGCAGGGTGAGACTCATTATGAGGTGAAGAAGATTTTGGACTCTAGATTGCAGGGGGGATGTTTGCAATATTTGGTTCATTGGAAGGGATACCCCTTGCTGTCATGTAATATTGTATTATACAACCACATTGCTTAGCAATGTAGTTCATAATCCGAATTACCACCCATAAGTGAGGTCTAGTGGTATTTAAACTGGACAGTTTTTCATTTCTCTGACCCATAAACACTTTAACCAGGTGCTGTAAAGAAAACTAATTAAACATATATAGGTAATCCTTGATTTATGACCCCAATTGAGCCCAAAATTTCTGTTGTTAAGCAAGACAGTTAAGTGAATTTTGCCCCATTTTATGACCTTTCTTGCCACAGTTGTTAAGTGAGTCACTGTAGCTGTTAAATTAGTAACACAGTTGTTAAATAAATCTGGCTTTCCCATTGACTTTGCTTATCAGAAAAACTCAAAAGAGGATTCACATGACCCAAGACACTGTAACCATCATAAATATAAGTCAGTTGCCAAGTCTCTGATCACATGACCATGAAGGTGCTGCAATGGTCATAAGTGTGAAAAAATGGTCATAGTCACTTTTTTCAGTGCTGTTGTAACTTTGACTGGTCACTAAACGAACTGTTGTAAGTCGAGGTGTTAGAACATATATTTAGGAATTGTTGAGTCCTCGCACTTACGACTCCACCTGAGCACAGTTGGTTACAGCTCATTGCTGATTGGTTAAGACACGAGCAGCAAAAGAGAGGGAAATGGCTGCTCACTGATTGGTTTCCCCGTCTGACAGCCCGGCTATTTAAGGAGCTGTTAGACGGCAATAGTTCGGTCAGTGTTCTAGCTCGCGCGGAGTTACCTATCTTGTTAGCTGTTACTGTTAACAATAAATGTGTTAATCGCAGCCTGGCCTCTGTTGTCCATGCCTTGTTCTCCCATTAGAACACTGGCGACGAGGATGGGATACTGAGGCCGTGGCTGTGAAGTCACTAACTGAGCTGTGGTGCCCTGAGCGAACAGTGCCATCCCAGTCACTCACAACAAGAAGTCGCCTTAAGGCAACGTCCCCAGCTGACACTGACCATGGCAACCTTACTTCCTGCGTTTTCCCCGTTTGTGCCGGCCACGGAGACTTGGGACACATATCTAGAGAGATTTGAGTGCTTCCTGCAAGCCAATGAGCTCACGGACCTGCCTAGCGATAGAAAAAGAGGTTATTTCCTCATCTCCTGTGGCAGCGAAATTTTTAGCACAGCGCGGGCTCTCGCCGCCCCACAACAAATTTTCGCCATGCCGTGGGATACGCTATTAGAGAAGCTAAAAAATAATTACTCCGCGGCCCCCTTGCGCATCGCTAGAAAGCATGTTTTCTGTCGGCGCGTCCAGAAGGATGGGGAATCCATTAACAATTATATGGCCTCACGGAGGACTGCCACCTTGCATTGTGATTTCCACGAGCTTGATGACATGCTGCTTGATCAGCTGGTATGCGGGGTCAAAGATTTGAAGCTGCAGAGGCGATTGTTGGTTCACAAGGATTTAAATCTCCAAATGGCCCTGGATGAAGCCAGGGCGTTCGAGATGTCTGACAGGTCTCCTGCGGAAATCCAACGTTTCCACGCGGACACTGCTGCTGCAGGAAAATCCCTATCAGTACACTACGAGGACTCGGACCAGAAGGATTCCTCTGATGGCAGAGAAGAAGTTAGCCCCCTCAAGACGACCCGCAGAAGGAAGGGACCATCAACTGTCAAAGCCCCTCAGATCGGGTGCTTGGGCTGTGGGGGCAACCACAGCAGAGCGGACTGTCGGTTTAGAGCTGCTGTTTGTCGCCGCTGTGGCAAGAGGGGACACCTGTCCCGGGTTTGCAGAGCAAGCATCCCTGCCAATGTTACCCCACCTGAGCCTTCTAGGTACGGACAAGGCCCCAAGAAAATAGCCACTCGCCAAGACACCTGTTTTACTGTTGCCAGACTCGACGAGCCTGCGGAGGTTACAGTGTCCTATTCCGCGTCAGCCTAGTCTGTTAACAAGATTTACCTCACGATACTTTTGGAGGGAAAACCCTGCAAGATGGAGGTGGACACCGGGTCCTTCAGATCTCTCATCTCCTGGTCTACTCTTCTCCAACTGATGCCCCATTTCTCTAAGCAGCAGCTTCAATCATGCCCCGTCATCCTAAAAGATTACCAGGGAAGACCCATTCCGACCCTGGGTTCAGCCACCTTCCTGGTGTTGTATGAAGACTTCTCTGGTCGTCTGCCCTTAATCATCGTTAAACACGACCTGCCTTCACTTCTGGGCTTAGATTGGTTCGCTGCCCTGAACCTCCACGTTTTGGGGGTACACTCTACGTTTCCAGATGTCCCTGCGATGCTGGCCACAGAATTTCCAGAGGTGTTTGATAATCGTCTTGGTAAATACACTGGCAGCCCCATTTCTTTCAATTTGGACCCCCAGGTGGCGCCCATCCACCTAAAACCTCGAAGGGTGCCACTTGCACTTCGGCCACGGATAGATCAGGAATTGGACAAGCTTGTCGCCCAGGGGGTACTTGTGCCAGTGGCTCATTCGAATTGGGAGAGCCCCATTGTTATCCCCCTTAAACAAGACGGCTCTATTAGAATTTTTGCTGATTATAAATGTATCCTCAATAAGGCACTTCAAACTAATTCTTACCCCATGCCTGTGGTACAACACTTGCTCCACTCTCTGGGCCGTGGCTGCCTCTTTGCCAAGTTAGATCTAGCGCTGGCTTATCAGTGGAGAAAAGCAAAGTATTACATTTAGGCAGGAAAAATCAAAGGTATAAGTACAGTTCAGGTGAGACCTGGTTCAAAAACAATAATTGAGAGAAGGACCTTGGAGTCCTAGTGGATGATCACTTGAATATGAGCCAGCAGTGTGCAGCAGCCGCCAAAAAAGCTAATACAATTCTGCATTGTATAAACTTGACACTTGTCTGAAATGGTATAGGTTCTCCTGCTTGAGCAGGGGGCTGACTAGAAGACCTCCAAGGGCCCTTCCTGTTCTATCTTATTCTGTTCTCTTCTAATTATATTTCTTGATCGGAACTCTTTGATGTTTTTCTTCAGCTTCTTTTCTTTCATATGTTCTAGCTTGCTTGAATTTGATCTCATCTCGCTGATCTTATTTTCCAACCCAATCTTCCATTTTGGCTGTGCAATGTTTTACTTTTTTTCTTCTTTGTTGATTTTGCATCCCAGGTGTTCAGTCATAACTGCAACTGTACTGTACATTGTTTCTTGAAGTGAGCTCATACTTATATTTGATACTATTGTTTTGGCATCTTTTAATGCTTATGCTGCTGTTTCTTTAGAACAAATTTCAACACAAGCAACCTTATTCTTGTTTTGTGCATATGGGTATACATTTGCCATAATCCAAACCCTTAGCAGCTCAGATGTAAAAAGCAGTTATTGTCTCTGATTTACACTCACAGTAGCTCTTTATAAAGGATATTTCCATAGTCAACAAGGTTAGATCATCCGTCATAGACCATTCCTTGTTGTGGAATCAGTTGATTTGTTGCTGAAGGAAATTCTTAGCCCAACCTACCTTTAAATTAGCATTGGAATTAGAATTAAGATCTTAAACTGAAGACAATAACAGAGGATATATTGATTTGCAGGCAGATCCTACTAATCATTTAGAATTCCTGAATTTTAGGCTTGCTGAAGATACTGGAAAGATGATGATCTTTCTTGAAGAAAAAAGACAAATTGTGTATCTTCCTTTTTTACTGAGGGGTTCTAATATATTCTATTGCTGAAATTATAGATTATAGTTTTTCTTCAAGACATAGATATATAATTGTTATACATCTGTATGATCCATATCCGTGATGGTGAACATATGGCACGCATGCCACAGGTGGCATGCATAGCCATATCTGTGGGCACGTGAGCTCAGCAAGCTGATTTTCAGGCCTTCTGGGCCCACCAGAAGTAGGGAAACAGGCTGTTTCCTGCCTCCAGAGGGCCTGGGGGGGTGGGGAAGGCCCATTTTTGTCTCTCACCTGGTCTCTCTAGGAGTCTCTGGAGTCTGGGGACAGCAAAAAATATCACTTCCTGTCCAACCGGAAGTTGGGAACGGGCCGTTTCTGGCCTCCGGGGTGTGGGGTCAGGCGGTTTTCGCCCTCCCCCAAAATAATAGAGAGGCTCTGGAGCCAGGTGAGAGAGAAAAATGGGCCTACTGGGCCATCGCATGCTGGGACTGGGGGTGGGTGGGTTGCATGCGTGGGCGCATAGAATTATGGGTGTGGGCACGTACGTGCGTGCGTGACCCACTCCCCCTCCTGGCACGCGATGGCAAAAGGTTAGCCATCACTGATCTATATCTTAAAAGAATAAAATGGAAATTTGGCCTCTGAGCAGAATAATTTAATGACTGACATATGCTAATCTCCCTTTCCTTCCTTCCATCACAGTTTTTAAGCTTAGCTTTCCAGTTAAGAGGTCAAGTTTTTATGTAGGGGAAAGAAACATCTTATTTCATGAAACTAAACTAGTCTGAGTTGAGCTCCCTTTTCTCCACTATCATGCTGACAATATAGGTTAAATCATCTTTTACAACTCTTATCCTTTTTTTTTTTTCCCTTTTAACAAGTCATGACAACAGAACAAAAGAGTAGGTAGCACCAGGGCAAAAAATTAAGTTTAATTTATTTTAAGAACTCATATTGTTAATGCATCTCTTCTGCAGTTACATAAAAATGGGGCTGTGGCCTGGCTCTGGAATTGTTCTTCCCTAACTTACAGGGATATTTTAATGGTTAAACTTAATCCTTAAATTGATGATCTCCAGGTGAATTAGGGTATGGAGATTGTATAATCTCCAACCACTAGTCATTAAATTAATATATGGGGAAGGAACACTTTTTCATGGCAGGAATAAAATTGGTTAGTATATTGTTTTCTTTCTGAAAACTGTAGAAATTAACCTAGGTCTATATAAAATAATATTCATGATTAAATTCTCTTCCTTGTTGACTGGAATTTTCTTGTATAATCCCAAGTACTCCTAATTGATCATTCTTGTATCCAAGATTTGCCCAAGCCTATTGGACTTGGAGATGGAAAAGTGCCTGAATAATTGCATTGCTTCTTTCCTGGATTCAGAAGTTCATGATGCAATTTTCTCTTGGATAAGGGAAAGGCTCCTGTTGCTTTATGTGCCAACATCTCTTTCCTGTTAGTTGTTGAGAGTTGTTGAGCCAGCTGGAAGGGACCTTGGAGGTCTTCTAGTCCATTCCTCCTGCTCAAGCAGGAGAACCTATACCATTTCAGATGTGATTAGTACATTCTTTAGTATCTGTTTTGTTTCTTATTGTAGTATACCATGGAATGCATCAACCACTCCTTTAGGCAGCTAATACTAATGATACACACACCTGTATAGTTGTGAAATTCAGCAGCCATCCTGGAATTTGATGGAAATCGACTGGGTAGCATCCCATTACATATGCAATTACAATGTTTTGATATGATCAGTGTCTGTGTGTGTGTGTATGTGAACTTCATTTCCAGAATATACAATTTTGGAAATGTTGCATTTCTATCCATGTATTTAAATTAATATATTTAATTTAACCTTAGAATTTCTATCCTAGTCCATAGCATTCTCACGTTAACAATAATCAATTTTCCTTAGTCCATACTGTGGATGATAGTAAGCATTTTATTTTATTTTATTTATTTTTAAATTTGTATACCGCCCTTCTCCCTGAGGACTCAGGGCGGTGAACAGCCAAGTAAAAACATAAACTACAAACATTAAAATACAATTAAAAAGATATATATAAATTTGGCCCCATGATTAAAAACAATAACAGACAATTAAAAACATTTTAAAAAGTGTTAGGCCAGCCCAGCTTGCTGGAAAAAGAAGGTTTTAAGGGCACGGCGGAAGGCACCGAGGTCTTGGATTCTCCTTATCTCTGGGGGCAGCTGATTCCAGAGGGTAGGTGCCCCACAGAGAAGGCTTTTCTTTTTGTTCTAGTTACATCAGTAACCAGATTGCCTGAAAACACTGATCCAGTCATGTTACAGTTCTTAAACTTCCTTGCTAGAGTTCTCTTCTTTTCCCCAGTAGGCAAATAGTTACCTCCAGATCTGAGGGTATCATCTTTTGGTAACAGGACATTCTTTCGTGTTGAACTTCTTTCCATTTATTTTCCTGGCATATGCAGAGAAGTAACTTGTCGTTGTGTTCTTCCTTGCAGTGCCTCAGCCAATAAAGTTGCTGCTGCCTTACTTACCCATGGCTTCCTGCTCATGAGCACATTTGCTATATTTCATCTTGGTCCGACACCAGTACTAACTGCATCACTGCCTATAACCAGGGAGATGGGACTGATTTTAAGGTGGTTCTGTTACGTAGATTCAAGGATCAAGCCCAATAACTCATAGAAGTCATTCCTTTTCTATTAAATATATTTATTGTTTCTATTAAACAACTTAACAGGTATCATGACAGGAGAGAGCTAGATGAAGGAGCGGGATGGGGCTTTTATACTAAGGAGGCGGAGTCAAGGTAAGGAGGAGTTATGAGAGGATGGTTATTGGAAAAGGGAATTAATATTTACATTTTTTAGATATATATATATAAATCAATCACAAGGTTAGTCATTTACATATGACAAAACCCGCTCTAAATGACTAACCAATACATATGAAAAGTAATTAGAATATCTCATCTTATATACGAATACACAATTTGGACATTAGATAGTTATGTTGTTTACTTTGAAGTGGTTTAGTTAAAATATCTGCAATTTGTTCCTCTGTATCACAATATAAGGCTTTGATAAATCCAATATTTGAAAGTTGTCTAACATGCTTATTTTTTATGTCAATATGCCTTGACCTTTGACCTATTGCTTCTGCTGTCAAGATCTCAATAGCTGCCTTATTGTCCTCGTGTATAATAATAGGGTAGTTTGGTTCAGTCCAGATGGATGAAAGTAGATCGTCGAACCATATCAAATTGTTAGCTGCTTTAGACATACAGATGAATTCTGCCTCAGTGGTAGAAGTAGCTCCTAGATTTTTTTTTCCAGTATACCAGTATACAGGACTGTTATTTATGAAGAACACATATCCGGATGTACTTTTTCTATTCTTTATATCACCAGCCCAATCAGCATCAGCATAGCAAGTTAGATTCAGTTCTTTAGAGATTTCTGGTTCTAAATACAAACAAGTATTTAAAGTGTGTTTCAAATATCTAAGCACTCTTTTGACAGCGTCCCAATGATATGAGTTTGGATTACTGACATGCCTGGATAGAAGATTAACGGGTAAGGCTATGTCTGGTCTCGTCCAATTGGCGATATAGAGTAGAGAACCTATGACTGATCTATAAAAAGTATTGTCTGTGAAGCCGCTGGCTTCGATATACATATTTTTTAAGAAGTCTTGTTGCATAGGAGTTTCACTAGGTTTAGCATTGAGCATATTACATTTGTGTAAAAGTTCTATGATTTTTTCTTTTTGAGATAGGCTAAAACCTTTTTCTGTTTTTGTAATTTGCACCCCAAGATACTTGTTTATTTTACCCAAAGCCTTTAAAGAGAAATGTTTACCTAGGTCGTTAGCACATTTGTCATATGTACATTTTTTGTCGCTAAAGTACAATATATCGTCTGCATAAATAAGCACATATTCAATAGAGTCATCTGTCTTCTTAATAAAGAAGCAATTATCTGCTAATGTGGCTGTGAAACCCATTGACTTAAAGACTTTGTCCAAACACTCATACCACCTTTTTCCAGATTGTTTTAATCCATATAGACTTTTGTTTTAAAGTCAAGTCTCTCCCTTTTGTGAGTTTTTGCTAGGTGGGGCTTTGACATAAATCTCTTTCTCAAGATCTGCATGCAGATAAGCGGTTTGCACATCAAATTGATAGACTTCTAATCTTAAAATCGATGCTATTGTCAATGCACTTTTAACACTTTCGGATCTAACTGTGGGGGAATAGGTATCCGTATAATCTTCGGGATATTTTTGGGTGAAACCCTGTGCCACTAATCTAGCTTTGTACAATATTTTGTCATTATCTAAATTCTTGATTTTAAATATCCATTTGGTTCCAATTGGGGTTTTGTGGTTTGGGACTTTAGCGGGGGTATATTTAATTTCCAATTTAATTTAATTTCCAATTTATATACCGCCCTTCTCCCTGAGGACTCAGGGCGGTGTACAGCCAAGATAAAAAACATAGAATACAAATATTAAAACATTTAAAAATATATATAAATTTTGGCCTGAAAGTTAAAAAATCACAAACTAATTAAAAGAATTTAAAAATTTCTTCTTAAGCCAACCCGGCTTGCTGGAAAAGATGGGTTTTCAGGGAACGACGGAAGGCATTGAGGTCATGGATTCTCCTTATCTCCGGGGGCAACTGATT
This sequence comes from Pantherophis guttatus, assembly GCF_059756535.1. NCBI lineage: Eukaryota > Metazoa > Chordata > Lepidosauria > Squamata > Colubridae > Pantherophis > Pantherophis guttatus. Next base: position 104,744,140 of record NC_142066.1, read on the forward strand.
CCAGAGGGTGGGAGCCCCCACAGAGAAGGCCCTCCCCCTGGGGGCCACCAGCCTACATTGTTTGGCTGATGGCACCCTGAGGAGGCCCTCTCTGTGGGAGCACATGGGTCAATGGGAGGTCGTCGGTAGCAGGCGGTCTCGCAGATAGCTGGGCCCTATGCCATGGAGCGCTTTAAAGGTGATAACCAACACCTTGAAGCGCACCCGGAAGACCACCGGGAGCCATTGCAGCTCGCGCAGGAGCGGTGTTACATGGGAGCGCCATGTTGCTCCCATCATTACCCGCACTGCTGCATTCTGGACCAGCTGGAGCCTCCGGGTGCTCTTCAAGGGGAGCCCCATGTAGAGAGCATTGCAGTAGTCAAGGCGAGAGGTGATGAGGGCGTGAGTGACTGTGCACAAGGAATCCCGATCGAGAAAGGGCCGCAACTGGCGAATCAGGCGAACCTGATAAAAGGTCCCCCTGGTTACAGCCGTCAGATGTTCCTCCAAAGACAGCTGCCTATCCAGGAGGACTCCCAGATTGCGAGCCCTTTCAGTGGGGGCCAAAGACTTGCCCCCAATAGTCAGTGATGGAGTCAACTGACTATATCGGGATGCCGGGAGCCACAGCCACTCAGTCTTGGAAGGATTGAGCTTGAGCCTGTTCCTCCCCATCCAGATCCGCACAGCCTCCAGGCACTGGGACATCACTTCAAGGGCATCGTTGGGGTGGCCTGGGGTGGAGATGTACAGCTGGGTGTCATCAGCGTACTGATGGTATCTCACCCCAAAGCCACGGATGATCTCACCCAGCAGCTTCACATAAATGTTGAACAGAAGGGGCAAGAGAACCGATCCCTGCGGCGCTCCACAGATGAGAGGCCTCGAGGTCGACCTCTGCCCCCCTGCCAACACAAACTGCGACCGGTCGGAGAGAAAGGAGGAGAACACAGTGCCTCCCACCCCCAACTCTTCCAGCCGGTGCAGCATGATACCATGGTCGATGGTATCAAAATCCGCTGAGAGATCTAATAGGACCAGAAAAGAGGAATAACCTCTGTCCCGAGCCCTCCAGAGATCATCCACCAACGCGACCAATGCCGTTTCGGTGCTGTGCCCAGACCTGAAACCCGACTGGAACGGATCTAGATAGGATGTTTCCTCCAGGAATTGTGGAAACTGTTGCACAATATATACCTTCAGTTCTCTAAGACTATTCATTTCCCTTTCCATTGCTTGTTCCCAATTATTTCTTTCCTTCTGGGGCAGTTTTGTTATTTCTTCATATGAGTTGGGGGTTAGATTATCAGTTTGGATGGTTAAAACATAATCTTCTAATCTTTTGGGGTTTTGGTTTCTATTGGTTCTAATTGGTCTGTCGTGTAATATTTCTGAGTCGTGTAAATACTTGGCTTCTTTTTGTGTTAGAGTGTCTAATTTTATATCTGGGTGACCTTCCTTCCATTCTTTGATGTTAATATCTTGGTGTTTGGGTTTGTGTTTCTCTTGTTTATTGTTTTCGGGTAAGGTTTGTTCTCTCATATCTTGTTCATTATTATGTTGGTTTTGACAGTTATGTATTTAATTTAAGTGTATTTTTGACCAATTTGACTGTTCATGAAAAACTGCATTCCTGGACACAATAAATCTATTATGATTATCCACAAATCTAAATCCTTTGGTTCCTATTTCATAACCCATAAATCTCAATCTCCTTGACACCTTTTCCCCCTTATGTCTCAATTGTTTTGGTATGAGCACGTCTGCTGTTACTCCAAACATGTGTAAGTGAGCTATTTGAGGTTTTTTATTATACATTACCTCATAAGGTGTTTTATCCAATATGCTAGACCAAGATCTATTAAGTGTATAATTTGAGTATACAAGTGCTTTGGCCCAAAATGTTTGTCCTAGTCCTGCGTCATCTAAAACACATCTCATCATTGTCTGTAGGGTGTAATTTCTATGTTCAACCACTCCATTTCGAAAAGCTGAAAACGGTGAAGAAGTGAAATGTAATATTCCATGTTCCTTTAGCCAGATTGACAAATTTTTGGATAGGAATTCTGACCCGCGGTCAGTCATAATTTGTTTGATTTTAATGTTATTCTGTACTTCTATTCTTTTATAAAATTCTTTAAATATTTGAAATGCCTCACTTTTGTGATTAAGGGTATATACAAAACCATAGTGACTGAAGTCGTCTACAATAGTTAAGAAAAATCTTTTTTTATATTTTATGGAAGGTTTTAGGGGACCTACTAGGTCCATGTGTATTAATTGGAAAGTGGAACTGGTTGTGCGTGTTGCTTTTCTTGGTCTGGGTTTGATTTTGATTTTAGAAGACTTACACACAGAACACTCCAGGTAATTTTTACAATCTTTTACTTTTAGTCCTTCGGAACAATTAGCCATCTTTTGAATAACAGGAAAACTAAGGTGTCCCAGCTTTCTGTGTAGTAAATGTGCGCATTCATCATGTAAAGGTTTCCCTATTAGAACTTTATTCTTTTTTGGTGTATTATAATTGTGAGAATCTTCTTGGGTTTCACTTGAGTCTAAATTGGCGTTAATGCTAGATTGATTGTAGCTTTCTGTGTCAAGATATGATAGGTTTCCACTAATTGTAATTCCCTTTATGTCTACTTTGTCTTTTGTCATGTATACCTTCCCTTCTTTAATGGGGATTTCTATGCCTAAATCCCTGCTCAGCTTCAATGCTGCAAGTATATTATGGGGTATTTTGGGGACAAGAAGTACTCCCTCTATTTCACCTATCCCATGTATATGTATGTTTCCTTTCCCAGTTACCAAAACATTATTTTGATTGGCTACTTTAATTATAAAGTTTTCTTTTGTAAAAGATGTGAGCAATCTCCTGTCATAAGTAGTTTGATTAGTGGCTCCTGAATCTATAAGACAATGATTCTCCTTTTTTATTGGATTGGTGTAGAATTTCTGATTCCTTAGCCTGTAAAGAGTTCCTGACTGATTTTCTTTGGAATTATCTCTGTATTTTCTCTTATCCCTTTGTATGGGAGAGTCATTTCGTCTGTATCTGTAATCTGAGTGTCTATGTCTATTTTCTTGTCTGTCTCTATTTTGGTAATGATCTCTTCCTCTAACATTTTTTGGACAATCTCTTTTGTAATGACTCTTGGAGCCACATATGTAGCATTCAGGCATGTCCCTATCTCTGCTATGGAATTCTACCCTTTTAATAATTCTACTATCTCTGTGGTGTAGTGATCTATCTTTTCTTAAATTATCTTCGGCAATTAATTTGTTCGTTAGTGTCTCTATTGATAGATGCCCTATTGTAATACTGTCTAGTTGAGCTATGAAATTATCCCAACTAGGGTCTAGTGAATTTATAATAATGCTCTTCATGCTTTCTTCTGTTATAATTTCTCCTCTCTGTAGTAAATCTGCCCTGGTAGCCTTTAAATTCAATATGTGTTCGTTCATTGAAGTCCCTGCTCTAAGTCTAGCAGAATGGAAATTTCTAGAAATTCGAGTTGTTGTTGCCACACTTTTGCTGTAGAATAGGTCAAACATACATTGTATTAGTTCTGGTACAATTAAATAATGGTTAATACTAGGGGAAATACTGGGGGAAATACTAGCTATTAGTAGGTAAAATGCTTTGTGATGTAGGCAGTCCAATTCAAGTGTCCAAGGTTTTTTTGGAGGGTCAGTAATCATGTAAAGTAAGTTTTCTCTCAGAAAAGTGACTTGGAGTTGTTGATTCCATTCTTGGAAATTGGTTCCATCTAATTTTAAAATAGGGAAGTTGATGGGTAAAGTCCCTGAGTTGTGTGAGGTGTTACTTACTGAGAGTGGCTGTCCATGGTTCTGAATCATAGGAAAGCAGCAGTATGGTAATGGAATACTTGCAGGCAATTTAAAAAGATAGGCTTGAACTTTTTTTTCTTCTCTTTCCTTTAGGTTATTCTACGCATGTGCGAAGTTCATTTTTATTCTGAAGTCATCAAGAGAGGTTCCTGTCACCGCTGCTCCTGGGCGTGGGCCTGTTTCGACTGGATGAGGCTCAGGTTCAGTCTTGGGGTGCTGGCTGTGGTCAAATGGGAATTGAGTCGTCCTCTGGGTCATTGATGGATCGTCTGTGTAGATGTCCTGGTCAGTCGGGTGATGCTGTTGTGATGGTAAGTATTTGTCGCGGTCCCTCGGTATTGGAGATCGCGTTAGCGGTGGAAGGCTGTAGTTAGTATCCGGATTGAATAGTGTCAGCGATCTTTCAGTGGTGATGTCTGCGCCCTTTGTATAGTGTTTGTTTATTTTTTCTTCAATGTCTGTAATTTCTCCAGACATTTTTAGTGCGTATGGGTAATGTAGTGGTAATTTTAGTTCCAACCCAAAAGCCGTGGTGAGAGTTTTAATAGCGTTATCTATTTTGGCTTCAGTGGGTTGATTTTGTGAGTGAGGTATTGTTTTTATTTCTTTTATTTTTAAATAGATTTGAGTCTGTGTTGGCCATTTTGGATTCGGGTCATCCCTTAGTATGCGGTCGGCTATCTTTGTTGTTTGTTCGATTAAAGATGGCCGCTGTTTGAAAATGGGCGCCAAAATTTTCCTGCCAGTTTCATACTGGCCGTTGCCGTTTGGTTCGTCTCTCACCGGGCTGGTTTCTGTGGCCTTCATGTTCAATTTTTGAGCTCCATCTGCGGCTACGTGTTGTTTAATTAGTTGTCCAAGGTTTTCGACGAGTCCTTTGTTGTCGGTAGGTGAGTTTAGTATTTTTAATATGTTTTTTCTCAGTTCGTTTGAATCTGCTGTGGCATCTGTCTCTTCTTCGATTCTCCTGTCATTGTTTTCTGGTGTAGTTTTGGAATTTAGTGCTGGTTTTCTTTCGTTTGTTGTTCCCTCTGGGATTGCTTTGGGTGGTGACAGTTGCACTGCCATTAATTTTGAATATTCTCTGGTATTCATTCTTTTTTTGCTTTCAGTCATGTTTCAGAGTTATGGGCATAAAACTGACCTCTGCTACTAATTTGTTACGTAGATTCAAGGATCAAACCCAATAACTCATAGAAGTCATTCCTTTTCTATTAAATATATTTATTGTTTCTATTAAACATCTTTTTTTTTAATTGAAAAAGTTTTTCAAATACAAATTTTCCCCCTTTTCCCCCCCTCCTCCCTAACCCCCCTCCCCCTCCCCCCCCCGTGGCTTCTTCAGGGTACAACCCAAATTCATAACAGATTATATAATACTTTACCATCCCCTTGCTCCATCCCCCATATACTGACCCTTTCTTTCTAATAATGTTATTATATCCCCCTTATACTATACATTTCGAAATAACATTCTACTATAACATTATATAATAACTCCTAATTTAGCATAGTAATATTATTATATCCCCCAATTTAACAATTTCTACTCATGATCTACTCCTTTACTCCTCCCCCATACATATATCTCTTAAATCAAATCTTTTTTTTGTATATTAATATAACATTTCAAAGCAACCTTCCACTATAAAACTATATAATAAATCCTAATTTAACATTTATTCAACTCATAGTCTGCCCATTTCCTCCACCCCATAGATATATCTCTTAACTCAAATGTTTTACATATATTCATATCTGAACATAATATCCCTTTTCTTCAACTAAACAATCAATAAGCTAACCTATCTCCACCCACATTCCTACAGAACTACCATACATAATAATTCTTGATCTCTTTATTCTTCTGCCCACACCACTAAGAAGTATTCCCTTATATAAATAAAATCCTCAAATGACTTTAAGCTTGTAATCCATATAATATCTTCTGTAGTGTCTTTCAGCTGGATTGTTAACTCCATCACCCATATTAGGGTAACATCACATCCTAATTCCAACAGTATGGTCGGTATCTTCAATTACCATCTGCCCCCATCAACAATAGATGTCTTGATATATAAAAAACAACCACCCAAGTGACTTTATATTTGTATTCCATATAGTGTCTATAGTAGTGTCTTTCATCTAAATTATTAATTCCAACACCGTAATAGGGTAACAACCAGATCTTCTGCGTGCCCCAATCCCATAACTCTCTTGCCTTGTAGCTCAACATAAACGTAATACATTTATCAAAGAATCCAAAGTAGATAATTCCAATCCATTATCCCTTTTCACATCCCAAAAGTCCCAAGGCCCTTTTCACATCCCAAAAGTACAGCACTGCAGAGGTCTGTCACTGTCCTCAGGATAATATAAATCAATACTTTGCCTCAGCTATCTTGTCATATATTCAATCATCTCTTAGATAACTGGCATTGCACTGTTGTTTAGTTTAAAATTTTTTGTTTTTGTAAGACCTGCTTCTTCTTTTCTTGACTTTTTGTGGGTTAGATCTCCATCCTAATTTCCTTTCTATAAATTGTGTATCAACTATTTGGTTTTCATGCTGATCTATAACTTGATCTTGTTGGTTTTGCTTTTGTGGCTTAAGTCTCCATTCTGGTTTCTTTTCTTTGAGTTGTATGTCAACTGATTGATTTCTATGTTGATCTGTAACTTGATGAATCATCACATTAGAATCCAAAGCCGCCTCTCTTGTATTTATAAATAGTCCAGCTGTAACCTCTGAAGGAGAATCCAGAAGCTGCTCATCTACAAAGTCCTCTGTAACTTGTTGTTTTTCCATTACTTCCATCTCTTTCTGCTTATCCTGAATTTCTATCTCTTGTTGATTTTGCTTTTCTTTATTCCACTCATGTATTATACATGAAGATGTTGAACCCATTTTAAGAACCTTATAGTAAAATTCTTCCGCTTTTTCAACAGAATTTAGTTGATATCTTTCTCCTTGATATCTCAATATTATGCCAACTGGGACATCCCACCTGAATGAGATGTTTTGTTTGTTTAGCTCAGTCACCAAAAATCCGAATTTCTTTCTATCTTTTAATATCTTGGGCAGCAACTCTTTATATATCCAGATCTTTCTTCCATACAATTGTAGAGTAGAATTAAAAGATTTTTGCACAATATCATTTCTTATTTCTTTATCTGTAAAAATAAATCACCACATCTCTGGGCAATTGCCTTTGCTTTGCAATCCAGGGATTTACTCTATAGGCGTTGTCGATTTTACAAGATACCTCCTCTGGATGTATCTTTAAAATCCCAGCCAGAACTTCAGCAGATATTTTTCTTAAATTATCTCTATTGTTTTCCTGTAATCCTCTCATTCTGACCGCAAATTCTGTGAGCCTGTATTGCATCATTGTAACTTCTCTTTCAATCCCTTGTTTTATATTTTCTGTATTGTAAGTCTCGTGATCAGCTTCCTTTTTGGACTTTACTTCAGAACTATTGTCTTGAATATTTATCAAATCGTTTTCCATTCTTTGTATTTTATTGTTCAAATTATAAATCTTATCATCAACTTCCTCCATTTTAGACTCTAATAACTTGATATTTGTATCCATCTTTATAACTATTTCTGAAAAAGCATTAGTCACTGTTACAATCTTTCTTTGTAAGTTATCATACTTTAATTGTATGAATTCTTTAATTTCCTGCTTAAATTTTTCAAAATTCTGGTTCACAATCTCGTCATGTCTTGCCAATTCCTTCAAAACAAATTCTTTTAAATTAAAACCATTCTTCTGAGTCTGTAAACTAGAAACTTGCTCACACAATTGTAAATGGGGGAAAACCCCCCCCCCGCTGCTTGTTTGTCTGGCTTTGTTAATTTTAACGCCATCCTGCCACACAGACAAACTCTTTTTGAAGAAAGAGGACTTCTCTCCAACAAGATCAATATCAGATCTCCAAAAAAAAAAGAAACTTAGAATAGAAATTTTTTCTTTTCTCTATTCTAGCCAGCACTGTTTGCTTCGTTACTTTGTATCTTGTTACAGAAGGACTTTCACTTTTGGCTACTTCTCAAGCCTCAGCAGTCGCCATTTTAAGCTTTTTTTTTTCCTTCGCTTAAAAACGCTTATAAAATCATTAAAAATACTTGCAGTTTAGGGTTCCAAGTCCAGATCTCATCCTCTTTAAGCAATCTGTTGTTTTCATTGAAAGGCTTGATCTCATCGCCTGGCTCTGCAAGAAGCAGAGGTCTCCCGAAGCCCGGAGCAGCGGCGAGGGAAATAGGGAGCCTCATCCTGCTTCGTCCCCAAGAGTAAAGGAAAAACTCTGGGGACTTCACAGAGAGCTCTACCTGCCCTCACCTGCTCTATCTCACATTTCCTTATGGAAATGGAGTTTTTCAAGCCGCCTTTCAGATGTAAAGGCGGCTCTTTACGAGTGACGGGGCTGGCGGTCTCAAAAGACCATCTGGTGGCGACGGAAATCAAACCGGAAGCCTTTCTATTAAACATCTTAACAGGTATCATGACAGGAGAGAGCTAGATGAAGGAGTGGGATGGGGCTTTTATACTAAGGAGGCGGAGTCAAGATAAAGAGGAGTTATGAGGGGATGGTTATTGGAAAAGGGAATTAATATTTACATTCTTTAGATATATATATATCTGTCAGGTATGCTTCCTTCAATATCCAGGAAAGGAAAACCCAAACTCAATCATTTTGAAGAGATTAGTACTTTTACTGAATATGAAATGATCGCAACCCAGGTAGTGAGCAAAATGCGCGAAATAGCATCTACTAAGCTTCTCCCCCCCCCCCGTGTCCATTGACCATCATCCAATCCAAAGGTCTCCCAAAGGTCAGGTGGCATCACGTCTGGCAACGTCATTCATCAGGAATGTAGGGCAGTTGGTCAGCCGGCCCCTTTGGAGATTCACTTTCGTTTCTTGGGAAGACACGTCCTACAATGGAAAAAAACACACCTCCTGCACCTTCCCCCCCCTTCGCCCCTTAACTAGTCCCTCCCCCCTGTTTCTTATGGCAGCTGAAGCAGGCAAAGCTGAGGCTGACAATATCAATCAATCACAGGGTTAGTCATTTACATATGACAGGTTCATACTCACCCTGCCATCAGGCTGTTTTTGAATTTATGTGGCATTTTGTAAAACAGCATTCACCCCCACAATTCACTATATCCTTCTGACACTGTTGCTTATCGCCTGCAGCAGCTTTTTGGTTTCACTATATTATGCTTATAGCTAATCTTCATAGCTGCAGGCCATTCTACTATCTGCCATCAATGGACTACCACAGTTCCTTGAGCTAAAATATTTGGGTGGGGGGGGAGAGAGAGAAAGAGATAATGAATAGAAGAGAAAAGTACACCTTTTTCCTTGATCATTATGTTATTCCTGCTAAAATTCCCCAAAGAACACATAAATATCCAACTTTTTTTTGAATTAACTAAATTGACATTTATTTCTTTTTATCTTTTAAAGAACTGATAGCAGTGTACAAGATCTGTCTATCACAAGCTTGTATAGGTAATCTTCGTTTAATAACAATGTGCACACCAACCATTTGAAGTTACAATGATAATGAATAGCATTTATGACAGGTCCTCAGAGTTGTGGTTGTTGCAGCACAACAACCTGCAGTCACATGGTTAAAATTCACTTGGCAGCCTCCCTACATTTATGACTGCAGGGTATGCTTTAACATCCCCCACTCCCGTCCCCAATTTCTTCTCTTTTGGACATATTGCACTCCACTATCTCTATGGTCTTTTTTTGGCACTCAGCTTTCCTGCCCTCTGCCCATCATTTCCTCTGTTCTGCACTCTTTCACCCCAAGGTGGTCTTCAACATCTTTCCCCCACTGTTGGTGAGGTGCAGCCATCCAAGCCCTTTGCGGAGCAGCTTCTGGCCATGCAGGGCCTTCTTAAATAGCTTTCTTCTGAAGCTAGGCAGCAGAAGTGGCAGAGAACAGGCCAGAAGGGCGCAAATGTATGAGGAAATTGGCAGGTTGGGAAAACTGAAGCAGCAGCAAACATGCCAGGGCAGGTGAAGTATGAGATCCTTGCCTAACAATAGTGCCATCATGGCTCCTCCCACATTCGGGACTTCTAAAACTCTAGTTGCTAAGCAGTGCAATCACATGATTTTTCACTTAACTGCATTGCTTAGTGACCAAAATTCCTATCCCAATTGGGATCATTAAGCAAGGACTATCTGTAAAATAGTTTAGGCCAGTGTTTCTCAACATTGGTGACTTTACAATGTGCAGACTTCAACTCCCAGCATAGCTGGCTGGGGAATTCTGGGAGTTGAAGTCCACACATTGTTAAGTTGCCAAGTTTGAGAAACACTGGTTTAGGTTAAAAGATGAGTGGGTTTTCCTGACAGATCAAACATTTGAAACTCAGTGTTATTAGTCTTCCTTGGTTCTTGGATAATATCTGGCAAGGGCTTTTGGCTGATTAAGATTATCCCAGAAGAAGACCTTGACAAACAATTTCTATAACATTGCTAATAAAACTGCATGGATGGATTTGTCAAAAAATTAGCATGATTCAATGGTGTTTCCACTTTATTCCTAGTTCTGTTATGATCATCTTCTGTGAGTCTCAGCTGTGATGGTTAATATAGTTTTCCATCATCCCTTGCAAACATGAGATACATAGGATTTTGCCTGTGCAGATAGTTGTAGGAAATGTGCTTGCTTGCTTGCTTGCTTGCTTGTTTGTTAAACTGATTTGCTGCCTATCATGTTGTGGGACTACTGTCCTGCATGACCTTCAAAAAAACAAAATGGGAAATAAAGTAATATAAATTTCTCAAGACAGTCTTAAAAATCCACTGTGTAACAATAGCATTACATACTTCGAAAATTTTATATCTTTAATCTTCAATTATATTTAGAAGAATAAATAAAGTTACAGCACTTTACTGTAAGAAGAGTATGATGGCCCATAATGTTTTAATTTTACTTATTTTAATATTTAAATTCCAGTCTCCAGGGATAAATGTAGAATTTAATCTCCCAAATTGGCTTTGTGGATCAGATATTTTTAAGAAACAGAAGTAGGAAGTGTTTGATGTGAAAGGAGGACTCTTCTTGCTATATCTGTAATTAGGTTAAAATAATCCATGTGAAATTTGAATGATGAATGTCCTTATAATCATGGAGTTTGTTGAGAAAAATTATTCTTGGCACAGACCAATATTCAGAGAATTAATTGCTCATGAATTATTTATATAAGATCTTCAGAAGACTACATTTTGAAACATTGCATCAATCTCAGATAAATAGCGCTATAGGGGTATATAAATATAACATTCACAAAGGATAATGAATTAGTTCCCATTTTAGTAAAGATTTGAATTCTGTACAGATTTTATGATAATATACTAATTCACAGATGTGCTTTGTGATGCTTGGGCAATTTTTCGAAAAAGGCAATTGAGTTGTATTTGTTTGGGTTTGTTCAACATAGCAGACTATGTTTCTTCCAAATTAGCTGTGATGATGCATCAGTGATATAGCTTATAGTACTTTGATAAAAAAAAATATACTGATTGATTTATCACCATGATTCAGCTCTATAGTCAGCACATTGGCCCAGCCAGCCATCATTCACGGTTTTTGAACTTTAAACAGAGTTCCAATTGGACATCAAAGCAATAGGGAGAAATATTGTTCCATAGGAAGAAGAAGGAATAAGAGATGAGCAAATTAAGATAGAAGCTTCTCTGTATAACATATAGAGGACAACTACAGAGAAATCCTATTCACTTTTGCTTTACAGTAGTTTCTTTCAGTGAAATATTTCTCCTCATTCCTCTTGTAATTTGTAACTTAAAAAGCAGTTCAAAATTTCCGCTGCCAGTTCTCCGAACTGTTCAAAATTTCTACTACCAGTTCTCCAGAACCTGTCAGAACCTGCTGGATTTCACCCCTGACATTACCCCAATTTGGGGGATTTTTTGAGGTGAGGGAAACCATATTTAAAAGATGAGTGGCATCAATTCAATTCTCATTTCTTCAGGTTTCCTTGGCCAGGTCTATAAAATTTAAATCTGTAAGCTGGGGACAATGGAAAATTTAATTTGTTTCTCTAGATATTGTTGTGACCTAGGCTTCCTGAGTCATTAAAACATACGAGTAGTCCCAAAAACCTCTTTTATTGCAACAGCTGTTAATTACGTTCATTCACAGCTGAGTCCCAATTAGTTGCAAAAAGTCCTTCGGGGGAAGTCCTTCGGGATAATCACCAACCTTTATCTCCTTTGACATGCTGCCAAAGACCTACTTGGCAAAACCATACGGAGTCCAGAATCAAACAGAGATGCTGACTGGGAACAGAATTAACAACATTGCTTTCCTGCAAAGTGCCCATGTGCCTTTGCTCCTCTTTTAAGCTTTATGGGAGGGGCCAATCATCTCCAGGCCTTACTCCCAAGTCATCCCTTTTGTTTTAACTGTTCGTGCCTTCTGGCAGCTCTGTGCATGCACTCACTAGGAACAGGCTCCTCCTGTTCCTCTGCCTTTCTGCTATCTGACTCTGGAAGCTCCGGAGTCCGCGCATCACTCCCAGATGGCCCTGGCCCCATCTCTGCCTCTGATGCATAGCCCTCGTCCGGGCCTTCCCCAGACTCCAGGACTGGCCCATGTTCCTCCCCAGCCTCCACACTGTCGGACTCCGCTGCCAGCTCCACTGTCAGACTCCGCTGCCAGCTGGCAGACCACAACAGATATAGCTATGCATTTTTATTATTATTATTATTTATTTGACTTGTTTGCCGCCCTATCTCCATAGGACTCAGGGCGGCTCACAACAATTAAAATCTAACCAGATAAAACATGTTAAAATACATATTAAACACATATTAAACATATTAAAATAATCCAAACCCCATCAGTCCAGGCTGGGCAATTTGAGCAGCCATGTTTTTAATTCACGGCAGAAGATGCGAAGGTCAGGGGCCAACCGGAGCCCCAGGGGGAGTTGATTCCAAAGGGTGGGAGCCCCCACAGAGAAAGCTCTACTTCTGGGGGTCACCATCTGACATTGTCTAGACTGCACCCTGAGTAGGCCCTCCCTGTGAGAACACACCGGGCGATGGGGAGCTGTTGCTGGTTGCAGATGGTCCAATAGATATCCTGGGCCTAAGCCATGAAGGGCTTTATAGGTAATCACCAGCACCTTGAATCTCACCCGGAGGGCAACCGGCAACCAATGCAAATTGCGCAGGAGAGGTATAACATGGGAGTATCGGGACCCTCCCATCACAACCCGCACGGACACATTCTGTACCAGCTGAAGCCTCCGAGTGGTCTTCAAGGGCAGCCCCAAGTAGAGAGCATTGCAGTAGTCAATACAGGAGGTGACTAGCACATGGGTAACCGTGCGTAGGGCATCTCGGTCCAGATAGGGGCACAACTGGCACACCAGGCGAACCTGGGCAAACACCCCCCTGGTCACGATTGTTATATGATCTTCTAAGCTCAACCGTGAATCCAGGAGGACACCCAAGTTGCATACAGCATACTGATGATACCTCACCCCGAAACCACGGATGATCTCTCCCAGTGTCTTCATGTAAATGTTGAACAGAAGAGGCGATAGTACCGACCCCTGGGGCACCCCACAAGTGAGGGGCCTCATGGCCGACCTCTGCCAACACCGCTTGCATACGACCCGAGAGGTAAGAGGAGAACCACTGCAAAACAGTGCCTCCCACTCCTAACCCCTCAAGGCATTGCAGCAAGATACCATGGTCGATGGTATCAAAGGCCGCCGAAAGATCTAATAGGACCAGAACAGAGGAGTAACCTCTGTCCAGAGTCCTCCAGAGATCATCCACCAGCACGACCAATGCCGTCTCCGTGCTGTATCCGGGCCTGAAACCCGATTGGAACAGATCAAGGTACTCTGCTTCATCCAGGGCTACCGGGAGCTGATGTGCCACCACGCTCTCAACCACCTTTGCAAGAAAGCGAAGGTTAGAGACCGGACGAAAGTTACCCAAAATAGCTGGATCCAAGGCAGGTTTTTTGAGGAGGGGCCTAACCACTGCCTCTTTCAAGGCGGCAGGAAAGCTTCCCTCATCCAAAGAAGCAGTTATCACTGCCTGGATCCAGTCACATGTCACCTCCCGAGCTGAATAGACCAGCCAGGAGGGGCCCGGGTCCAATACACACGTGGTTGCACTCAGCTTCCTCATGATCCTATCCATACATATGCATATGTAAACATAAAATAATATTCTAGACAGTAAGGTATTTCATAAACTGTAGTTATTGAGATGTATAGTGAACTGTTGGAAAAATAATATTGGATCTTTGAGACAGTTCTGTATTAAATCAGAACAAGATGTTTATTTATGTAAAGTAGAAATGGAAGTGCCAACATCAGTTTTAGTATGCAGGGATCTTCAAAACTAGTAGAGTCCCTTTTCCAAGCTTACAAGTAAACATGAAAAAAATGGGAAGTGACATGATGGGTGTCAACACATCCTCTCTCGTGCATGTAAATAAATACTCTGCTCATACCAAGTGTCAGAATGTGCATATACTGTATATTTCCAAAATCTGTGATCGGGCAATATTTCTGTTAGAACCAGCCAATATAGCATAGCACTGCTTTCATGATGTCCAGAACTTATCATCAACCAAGTTGTTACAAGAAACAAGTAGACAGTAATTGGTTTCAAGCAATTCCTTCTAAGTTCAGTTATTTCAGACCTTCAGATGAGCCTTGCCATCTTGAATGTTTTCATCCTGTATGAGAACTTACAAGGTGGTAAAACTGTTGGACTAAATCAGTCTTTAGTCATAGAGACTCAATAAGAGACATTGCATCAGTCCTTACTTCTCAGCTTAACCTTTCACAGGGTTACTATTGTGGGAATAAAATGAAGGTGGGTCTATTTGGAAGTCATCTTGAGCTCTTTGAGGAAAGGTGGTATGTAAATCAGACAAATATAAACAATAGTTCAAATCTGATCAAGTTGGACTTCTGGTTTGCTTCCTGTCGCCGAAAGACGGTCCCGTTTTTGGACCGCCAGCCCCGCTGCCTGTTAGAGCCACCTCGATCAAGAGAAGCGGCTCGGAAGTTCCTGAATCCTAAAGGATTAGTGGAAGAGAGTGGGCGAGAAGCAGGTTGAGCCCCTGTGAGTCCCCAGATAGCTATCGTTTGCTTCTGGGGAGGAAACAGGTGCGGCTCCCTTTCAGCTTGCCGAGACTCCGGACAGCGTGGAACGAGTCTACCCAGCGTAGAACAAGGCGGCAGGAGCAACCTCTTTATTGAAAACAAAGCAAATTCAAACAACCAGGGTGAAATAACAACTTGAACCTCGAAACTGCAAGTGTTACTAGCCCTGTGATTAATTTTGAAACAGAAGAGTGAATGAGTGAAAGTCTTTTGAAAATGGCGTCCGGCTTCAGCGTTAATGAGCTGAAAGCGAGAGTGGATTAGCAAAGTTATTTCAACTAGCTACAAAGTTGCACTATCTGTAACAAGTGGAGGAAAAGAAAATCTTTTTTTAAAAAAACAAGCCTGATTTTGCTTCAATTTCACCCTTAATTTGACTAACCCTGGGGGAATTTTTTAGACGACTTTGTGGTGGAGGAAAGGGAAAAAGGATTTCTTTTTTTGGAAAAGCTAGCCTACGTGGCAGGATGGCTTCTAAGCAAACTAAACAGGAAGGGAAGGCGGCAGGGGGGGATCCCCCACACATAAATCTGAACAGCAGCCTCCTAGCCAGCAGAGCCAGAAAAAAGAGATTGATCTTGAAAGTTTAAAGGATTTTATTGCTCAGGCTTTGATGAGGCAAGATGAAAATTTGGATGAGAAGTTTAAAAAGTCACAACAGGAAATTAAGCAGGAGATTAAAGAAATTAAAGAGGTGGTACAAGAAAAATATGACAAGGTGACCCAAAAATTAATGACAGTGGTGACTGGATTGTCAGAAGCAATTATTAAAACCGATTCTAAGGTGGAAGAATTTAGATCAGAAATGGATGTCAAAATGAAAGAGACTGACTATGAAATTTTTGATGCTGACAATAAAATGCAGAGACTTGAAAATGAAATTACAATGATGCAGTTCAGGTCTATGGAATTTGCCATAAGGCTGAGAGGCATAAAAGAGAATGATAGACAAGACCTGAGACAGATTTGCGCTGATGCTCTAGCTGTATTGTTAAAGATTAGCCCTGAAGAGATTTTTTACAAAATGGATAAAATCTACAGAGTGAATGCGTGGGTGGCCAGACAAAGACAATTGCCTAGAGATGTGGTGATATATTTTACAGACAGAAGAATGAGAAATGATATTTTGCAAAAGTCTTTTCTCTCTGCTGTGCAAGTGGAGGGAAAGGAGATTGGAGTTTATAAAGAGCTACCACCTAAGATGTTAAAAGATAGAAAAGATTTTGGATTTCTAGTGAATGAATTAAATAAACAACAAATTCCATTTCGGTGGGATGCTCCAACTGGTATAATCTTGAGGTATAAGGGAGAAAGATACCGATTAAATACCGTTGAGAAGGCGGAAGAATTTTATTCTAATGTCTTTAAAGAGAGCTCACCATTCCCACGTACATCTTCTGTGTTGGAGATAAAGGAGACTGATAAGGAGAAGCAATCTCAGCAAGAGATGGTAGAGCAGCCTAAGCAGCTGGAACCAGAGGTAACGGAAATGCAGGGAGCTACAGGAGGTTTTCTGGATGAGCCCCTGCTAGATCTTCCTTCGAAAATTGTGATTGAACCACCTAAGACTACAAGAGAAGTGGCTTTGGACCTAGCCCAGATGTGTGAAGCTAAAGATCAGCGTATAACTCGAGCAATTTCTAAGCAACTCAAAGAAAAACAACAACAGGAAAGGCCCAAGCCACAGCAATATAAGAAAGGAGTCAAGAGCAATATACAAGAACGTGAAGCCATGGGGGGAGCAAAGCCGAAGACTACCGATTCGGAAAATCTTCGGCAAATGTGCTTGTCGCTTCAAAAAAGTCTACATGACGATTAAGTTTTTATCTTGGAACATGAATGGATTAAATTCACCACAGAAAAGGAAGAAATTATTTACATACTTGAGACAAAAGAATTGGACTTTATTTTTTTTTCAGATACACACAGATCCTTTTCTAGGATTGATTTTATTTTACTATCAGCTGACTTACTTGTAAAAACAAAAAGAACAAAGATTTTTCCAAGGACCGACCATAGCCCGGTATGGATAGAAATTGAGATGGGAAAGAGTGAGAGAAGATCATGGAGATTAAATGAAAATCTGTTTAGATATGAAAAAAATATAATAGAACTTAAAAAGCAGATGAAAGAATTTTTGAAATGAACTTGAATAAGGGTACCCCTATTGAAATTGTGTGGGATGCAAGTAAAGCGTATATGAGAGGGGTACTCATTCATATGAACTCTAAACACAAATTGAATCGACAAAAGAAAAGATCCGAAATGGAAGCAGAAATAAAGAATAAAGAACAGTTACTTATAAAAAACCCAACAGATGAAAGAATACGAGGAGCTATAAAACTTCTGAAAGATCAATTTCAAATGCTTATGGCGGAGCAAACAGCAACAAATTTACAGTTTGCGAAACACAACACATTTTGCAACGCTAATAAACTGGGCAGATGGTTGGCTTATACACTAAGGAAGAAGCAGAGTACACGGATTATTGATAGTATTGATACTGGAGGGAAGGAAATTTCCCAACAAAAATTAATTAAAGAAGTTTTTGTAGATTATTATACTAAATTACATGCCAAAGATGATACACACAGTGGACTTATAGAGAAATATCTAGAAAATAAAAGAGTTACAAAAACTACCAGTCAACAAAAGGAGAGAATGAATTATCCTATAACAGTTGAGGAGATTATTGCCGCAATTAAACAATTGAAAACTGCTAAAGCTCCTGGGACGGATGGCTTAACTGCGATGTACTATAAAACTCTACAAGCAGAAATGACTGAACATCTTAAAGATTTATTTTGTAGCATACAACAAGGGGGTAAAATACCCCCATCATGGAAAACAGCTTATATTTCATTGATACCGAAAGAGCAAATAGGTCCTAAAAAACCTGAGAATTTTAGACCAATATCTCTATTGAATAATGACTATAAAATATTTGCAAAAGTATTAGCCAACAGGTTGATGCCAGTTATTCAAGAGGTGATTCATTGTGACCAAGCTGGATTTATAGAAGGCAGATACATGAAGGACAATGTAAGGCAAGTTATAGATTTACTGGAATATCTTGAGAAGAATAAACAGATCCCTGCAGTGCTGGTCTTCTTGGATGCAGAGAAGGCCTTTGATAGAGTGGACTAGAATTTTCTACTAAAGACTTTAAAAAAGATGGACTTTGGGGATCAATTTATACGGGCGATTTCAGCAATCTATCAAGAACAAAAGGCACAGATCATTATTAATGGAAGTTTGACAACAGACTTTAATATTGAAAAAGGAATAAGACAAGGTTGTCCGTTATCCCCATTGTTATTTATTTTAACATTAGAAGTCTTGTTGAATACAATACAGGACTCGAGTACCTTGAAAGGAATAGTGATAAGGCAAGAGGATTATAGAATAAGAGCATTTGCAGATGATCTGGTTGTTACCCTAACATAGCCGATGGAATCAATAATCCAGATGAAAGACATTATAGATCAATATGGTACAGTATCAGGATTTAGATTGAACCAGAAAAAAACTAAGATGATAGTTAAAAATATGACACAAGATCGAAAACAGGAACTTGAAAGCAAGGCAGGTTTTGAGATAGTACCAAAAGTTAAATATCTAGGAGTTCAGGTTGCAGAATCAAATATGAAACTGTTTCAAAATAATTATGAGGTGTTGTGGCGTGATGTACAGAAAGATATGGAGACCTGGAAAAAACTGCAACTCTCTTTACTTGGAAGAATAGCAGCAGTTAAGATGAACATTTTGCCAAGATTTCTTTTTTTGTTTCAAATGATTCCGGTGCTTAAAAGTGATAAACAACTGAGAGAATGGCAGAGGACTGAATAAATTTGTCTGGAACGAGAAAAAGCCGAGAGTTAAACTGAAAATTATGCAAGATGTTCCAGAAAGGGGAGGCCTTAAACTTCCAAACCTACAATTATATTATGAAGCAGCAGCTTTGACGCAAGCAAGTGATTGGTTTGGAAGGAAAAAGACTGGAATATTGAATATAGAAAGTTTTGATCTTGAATTTGGTTGGCATACCTACTTATTTTATGAGAACAAAGTGGATAAAGTATTCAAAAGCCACATACTTAGAGATTCTTTGATGAGAGTTTGGAAGAAGCACCGACTCAAATGGGATTACAAAATACCGTTATGGCTGGATCTTGATCATATCATGTGGAATACAAATATAATGTCACTCGGGGGGGGGGGTTATATAAAGAAGTTCTTTTTGCAGATGCGGGCAGATGGCAACTGAAGACTTTAGAAATGCTGTTGGAAGAAGGGATTAATTTAACTTGGTTACAGTATAATCAACTTCAATTGAGATGGAAAGAGGACCAAAAAATTGGCATAATGATGCATGAGGAAGAACTGGTTAGACATATAAAAGAGAAAGGTCCAATGCATATTAAAAGGGTTTATAATGTTTTGTTAGAAAAGGATTCAGAAACTGAATTGGTTAAAGATTACATGATAAAGTGGGCACAAAATTTTGCAGAACCAGTGATGTTGGAAACATGGGAAAAAATATGGGTTCAGAATGTTAATTTTACACAGTCGCAGAATTTGAGGGAAAATTTTTATAAAATGTTTTATAGATGGCATTTAGATCCTAAGAAATTGTCGTGCATGTACCCTAATGTTCAACCAAAATGCTGGAGATGTGACTGCCTAGATGCCACATATTATCATGTGTGGTGGACTTGTAAGAAAGTGAAGGCTTTTTGGATAAAAATCTGGTGGGTTATGCAGAATGTTTTGAAGAAAAAAATTCAGTTTTCTCCACAATTGTTCTTATTGGGTATAGTTAAGGGTTTTACATTTGGTGAAACAAAGTTGATATTGTATATGATAACAGCAGCGAGATTACTGATAGGTCAATATTGGAAAAATGAAGCTATGCCCACTATTGAAGAATGGACTTTGAAGATGGCCAGTTTTGCAGAGATGGCGAAGATTTCAGCATATCTAAAAGATCGGACACAAGAGACTTATGTATGGGAGTGGAAAAAGTGGATAGATTATGTGCAGAATAAATATCAAACTAGGAAATATCAGATAGCTTTTAACTGAATGTATTATATAGGGATAGAATAATTGAATTTAGTGAAGATGTGAAAAATACACAGGGGGTGGAGGGGTTCAAGGCAATGCCAGGTCCGTGGTAAATAAGGCCCCCCTCATTCATGATCTTATACAGGAGGTGGGAGCGGACCTGGCGGGTATTACGGAGACCTGATTGGGCCCGGAGGGAGGGGTCCCTCTGGTTGAGATGTGCCCACCAGGCTTCAGAGCATTCCATCAGCTGAGTGCCCAGGGGAGGGGGGGTGGCGGTTATTATTAACGAGGGTCTTAGTCCGAGGGAGACCACTGTACCACAGATTGCCGGATGTGAATCCCTCTTTGTGAGATGGGGTCATGGGGTTCAGATGGGCTTGTTGCTTGCGTACCTGGCTCCCTGCCGCGCGGCAACGGCCCTGCCCGAGCTCCTCGACATGATAGCCATGGTGGCAGTTGATACACCCAGGCTTATGGTCATGGGTGATTTCAACTTGCCATCCATCGGTGAAACGTCTGAGACGGCTCGGGAGTTCATGGCTTCCATGACGGCCATGGACCTGACCCAACTAGTTCTTGGCCCCACCCACAAGGGGGGACACACTCTGGACTTGATTTTTGTCTCTGGCCAGTGGTTGAGTGATCTTATTATAGGGGATATAGACATGGAACCCTTGTCATGGTCAGATCACTTGCTCCCTCGCCTTGACCTTCGAACTGCTACACCCCGCCGCAGGGAGGCGGAGCCAATAAGATGGGTCCGCCCCAGGCGCCTGATGGATCCTGATAGGTTCCAGATGGAGCTTGGGCCATTTCCTGAGGATCTAGCACATGACTCGGCTGAGGACCTGGTAGCCGCCTGGGATCGGGCGGCTGGTGGGGCCTTGGACCGAGTCGTGCCTTTGCGGCCTCTGACCCGGTGCCGATCCCACACAGCTCCTTGGTTTACTGAGGAGCTGAGGGAAATGAAGCACTGGAAAAGACGCCTGGAGAGCGGTTGGAGGGCCAGTCTCGCTGAATCTGATCGAACACTGGTAAGGTCGCATATTAAGGCCTACCTAGTGGCGATAAAGACGGCAAAGTTTAATTACTTTTCCGCCTCTATTGCGTCATCAGGGAATCGTCCGGCCGCCCTGTTTAGGGTGACCCGCTCCCTGCTCCATCCGGGAGTGCGGGAGGATCCCCTGGAAGGCAGGGCGGAAGATTTCGGACAATACCTGTATGAGAAAATCGCTCAGATCCGGGGGGATTTGGACTCTGACTGGGTAGATCAGGGCAGGGTGACGAGGAATAGTCTTGAGAATGTTATCTGGGAGGAGTTTGATGCTGTGACTCCCGATGATGTGGACAGGATTTTGGGGAGACTTAGTACGGCCACATGTTTACTGGACCCGTGTCCCTCCTGGTTGGTACTGGCTTCCCGGGAGGTTACACGAGGGTGTTATCAACCCTTCGTTGAGTGAGGGTTACTTCCCCACTGCCTTGAAAGAGGCGGTGGTGAGGCCTCTCCTCAAGAAGCCGTCCCTGGATCCGGCAATATTGGCCAACTATCGTCCTGTCTCCAACCTTCGCTTTATGGCGAAGGTTGTTGAGAGTGTGGTCGCGTGACAGTTTCCACAATTCCTGGAGGAAACATCTTATCTAGATCCGTTCCAGTCGGGTTTCAGGTCTGGGCACAGCACGGAAACAGCATTGGTCGCGTTGGTTGATGATCTCTGGAGGGCTCGGGACAGGGGTTGCTCCTCTGTTCTGGTCCTGTTAGACCTCTCAGCGGCTTTTGATACCATCGACCATGGTATCATGCTGCACCGGCTGGAAGAGTTGGAGGTGGGAGGCACTGTATTGCGGTGGTTCTCCTCCTTTCTCTCCGACCGGTCGCAGTTTGTGTTGGCAGGGGGGCAGAGGTCGACCTCGAGGCCTCTCGTCTGTGGAGTGCCGCAGGGATCAGTCCTCTCGCCCCTTCTGTTCAACATTTATGTGAAGCCGCTGGGCGAGTTCATCCATGGCTTCGGGGTGAGATACCATCAGTACGCTGATGACACCCAGCTGTACATCTCCACCCCAGGCCACCCCAACGATGCCCTTGAAGTGATGTCTCAGTGCCTGGAGGCTGTGCGGATCTGGATGGGGAGGAACAGGCTCAAACTCAACCCTTCCAAGACGGAGTGGCTGTGGCTCCCGGCATCCCGATATAGTCAGTTGACTCCATCACTGACTATTGGGGGTGAGTCCTTGGCCCCCACAGAAAGGGCTCGCAATCTGGGAGTCCTCCTGGATATGCAGCTGTCCTTGGAGGAACATCTGACGGCTGTAACCAGGGGGACCTTTTATCAGGTTCGCCTGATTCGCCAGTTGCGGCCCTTTCTTGATCGGGATTCCCTGTGCACAGTCACTCACGCCCTCGTCACCTCTCGCCTTGACTACTGCAATGCTCTCTACATGGGGCTCCCCTTGAGGGGCACCCGGAGGCTCCAGCTGGTCCAGAACGCAGCAGCGCGGGTAGTGATGGGAGCAGCATGGCGCTCCCATGTAACACCGTTCCTGCACGAGCTGCACTGGCTCCCGGTGGTCTTCCGGGTGCGCTTCAAGGTGTTGGTTATCACCTTTAAAACGCTCCATGGCATAGGGCCTAGCTATCTTCGAGACCGCCTGCTGCTACCGACGATCTCCCAGCGACCCGTGCGCTCCCACAGAGAGGGCCTCCTCAGGGTGCCATCAGCCAAACAATGTAGGCTGGTGACCCCCAGGGGGAGAGCCTTCTCTGTGGGGGCACCTATCCTCTGGAATCAGCTGCCCCCAGAGATAAGGAGAATCCAAGACCTCAGTGCCTTCCGCCATGCCCTTAAAACCCACTTTTTCCAGCAAGCCAGGCTGGCTTAGGAAGAATTTTTTTTAAATTTTTAAATGTTTAATTGGTTTGTGGTTTTTTAAATTTTGGGCCAAATTTATATAGATTTTAATTGTTTTTAATATTTGTATTTCATGTTTTTAATTCTGGCTGTGCACCGCCCTGAGTCCTCAGGGAGAAGGGCAGTATATAAATCATATATATATATAATGTGATTTGATTTTGATTAAATTTTGTGGAAGTCCTGGGGGGAGGTGAGGGTTGGGGGGGTTAGGGAGGGTTGGGGGGGTTCAGGGAGGGTTGTGGGGGAAACTGGGGAGAAAATGTAATTGTAAAACTTTTTCAATAAAAAAAAAATCTGATCAAGTCTACTGGAGCTATTGTATATATGCTATTGTTTAACTTTCACTATTAATTTCTATCTTCCTATGATAATATATTATCATAGTTTATGCTTTTTAACTTCTATTGAATGATGCCTTGG
Source organism: Pantherophis guttatus (assembly GCF_059756535.1). Taxonomy (NCBI): domain Eukaryota; kingdom Metazoa; phylum Chordata; class Lepidosauria; order Squamata; family Colubridae; genus Pantherophis; species Pantherophis guttatus. Next base: position 104,767,576 of record NC_142066.1, read on the forward strand.
GAATATTTATCCAAGAAAGTGATCTGTTCATCAGACAGAGAGAGGAAGGAGAGGTTAAGATTGTTAAAAGTTTTAAGGTGAAGTCATGGAGAATGCCTATCTGAAGAAATATTCAAATCAGTAATCGAAGGTGCATATTTCTGCCTTCCCACATATCAATCTTCCTTTTTCTGACCACCTTCCAGATATTTGAAGATAAGCATGACTTTAGGCTGTGTACAATATAAAACAAACCGTACAATAAATATAAAAAAGAATTAAAAGCATTGGAATTATTGTAAGCAAAATAGCAGAAGATTTGATGATGTAGAGCATGGGTGTCAAACTTGCTATTTTATGTTGCCATCATGTGACATTCCGCAATGTTTTCCCCATTCGCGGAGCTGGGGTGGGCGTGACCTGCACATGACACATCTCTCCCGCAGGCTGCCAGTTTGACACCCGTTGTAGACAATGCAGCCACCAAACTAATTACAGGTTCAGTAGACAACTTATCTCCACTTAGGGTGTTGGCATTGATGGCTCTGAATGATGGTTATAGTCCAGTGTGTCAAACAATAATGGATTTGGGAAGGCTTAAATCATTAATTGGAGGTTTACAGAAGAGTCAGGATAGAAAAAAAGAATTAATCTTGTTTTTATCAGTGAATATGAGGGGTAAAGAAATTGGCGCCAGGCTACCTTCTCCCTTATATGTATCCTTTTTGGATGTTGAGCTGTTCAAGAAGGGTCATTCCATCTCTCTCATATCTGGTAGATGATTAGGACAGCAGTTGTGGCCAGAGTTTCTGGAATTTCTGAGGTAAGTATAGTAAGTATAGTATATAATAAAGTAAGTATTTAGTTCTTTTGTTTTTGGACATCTATCAACAAGCAAAAGTTTATTTAAACAGGTATTTGGCTTAGGTGATAAGTTTTGTGTATTGTTTTGTATATAGATTTTATTTTCTATAACCTATTATGTTAAAGTACATGGTCTTACTTGATTTGTTTATCTTCATTAGCAAGTGCATATTAAGTTATATGGCTCTTTTGTGTTACAGATTTTATTACCATAAAATTATTTTAGTTATTTATTATAGAAAAGAATTATAAGAACTAAACAAGTTAATAAGTGTATATTCTTCTACCTCTACGTTTTTCATAAGTTGGCTCTCTTTTTAAACTATCTTTTCATGGTGTTATGGTCTCTGGTTGTATCATTCAGAAGTTAAACTGATCACTGATTTTTTTTTTAAATGTAGGATAATGTTTTGGAAAATTGTCATTTCAGAGCACAGATAACACCTCTACATTGAGAACTGAATGGCACCAAGTGATTTCTGTGTCTAAGAAAGGATAGCAGGTAACATAGCTTGTAAGCAGTTGGTGGCTAAAAAGCAAACATTTGTTCTGTCTTTTTTGCTTCCTTGGACAATTTGCCCAAATATACTGATTATGTGAAATATAGTAGACCTATAAACTAATAGAAGATAATTCTTCTGTTGCCTAGTAACCTAATTCAATTTTTAAAAAGAAAAAAAAATAGAAAATATGTGTACCTATTTATTTTAACAACAGTTTGGAAACTGAAATTGGAAAGTTATTTTTTAAAAATACAGCTTTCAGAATAGAATAGGGAAACAAATAGCAGTGCTCCCTTCGTTTATTTGGCTTAAATATACATTCAGGGAATGTAGTCTTAATTTTGTCCTGCTGGGTATATAGATATTAATACCACCACACAGTAAGTAGGTCTGTGTATAGCCAGTAAGCGAATAAATGACTTAATGGTGAGCTAATTATTTTCAGTATTAATTTGGTTTTGGGTTGCCAGAGGGTCTTGTATAACTTTAATCACATTACTGTTAGTGAGAGTAATGCAAGCATCTGCTTAACTCACATTACATATGCACATACACAGAGAGAGAGAGAGTTTATTAAGTTTTTTAAAACCTTTGGACAGATTATTCATAAAATATAATTTCTATATCTTACCCATCTCTCTTATCCATATGGACAAAGGAACATTTGAATTTGATCTCCTGAATGCTTTCTAATTTTATTTATTCTTTATTTGATATGACTATACTGTAGTTCTGCCTCTTGTAGCTCAGCCTTGGCTGCCTGACTACCTTCAGTATGTAATTCTGTATTTGTTTAACTACAGATTATTGAATATGTCAGTTGACTGGATAACAAACTACCATTACACTGTAAAGTATGATTTGTAAACCACAAAGATATGATTCACACAAGATTCAAAGCCAAAGAAACCAAGTTATAGCTTGTGAATCCAGCTCTTGGGCTCTAGAGTGCAATACTTTGCCTTTTGTGTATTAAACCCTGCTAATCACTATCAAAAAAACACCAGGGTAGAAAGCATAAGTCCACTTTCTGTAAGAAATTTTATATTTACAGCATTCTGTAATAATATTTATCATTTAGAAGTGAGTTTTTAAAACTTTACTAACATTTCCGATTGTGTGTCTTACTAGATTATTTTTAAGTCCCACATAAGAAGTACATTTGTAAAGTCCTTGGTACTCTCTCAACTTAATTCTTTTCTTGCAGATGTTTCATTATCAAACAAGGTGATATCAGTGCTAGTAGGAAATGGTGTTTGCTCTCATTTTATATGCTAGTGGCTTGCTCTGTCAGTGAGAGTGGTCTACTCAACCCAAAATAGTACAACCAACACAAGCTGTGAAAAGGATAAGGTTGCCATACATCAAGAACATCTCAAATCACCAGCAAACTATTACAACCACATGGCATTACCATAGCACACAAACCAACTAATGCTGTCCACAACATCCTTAGTAAACCAAAAGACCAGCTACCCAAGAAGAAAAGACAGAAGTCATCTCCAACATACAGTGTACAGCCCAGTAGGGACTACAAGAGCACTATATAGGACAAATAGGCAGAAGACTAGCAGAACATATCCATTTAATTTATCGCATTTCTATGCCGCCCAACTCCCAAGGGATTCTGGACGGCTTACAGCAAAAATAATGCGAACAATGAATGTAGAAAAATTATTTAAAAATATTATAAACACATTTTAAAAACATTAAAAGCCCATGCACATCATTCATGGCCGAATCTCGCAAGATTGCAACAGCGAGATCAATGGCCCCAGGCCTGCCGGAATGAACACTCATTAGCATTCAGAAGACATGATGAAAACTCCTTAATTTCACAACACATGAACAGACTTAACCATAGTTCAGCAGAGGAACTATGAGCATCCTATAATAGACTAAGCCAAGTCCCCAAAACAATAGAGAATTATTAGAAGGCTGGTACTTGGACAAAATGACCATCAACAGGCACATAACTTGTTTCCCCAAAAATAAGACCTGGTCTTATATTTTTAGGGGTCTCCAAAATTAATACTAGGGCTTATTTTTGGGGAAACATGATTTTTTAGGGTGATCAGTCCAGCTCCATCCCCTGTGCTTCTGCCTCCATCTGCTGTTAAGATTTCTGTCTTCCTTAATGTATACTGCACAGTCCAGGAAGACTAAACTATTTTCCTCAACATCTTCCCAAGTGAATTTGATGTATTTGTCCACAGAGTCGACAGCACTTTACGTGACAGAACCAACCTCAGCCCAGACCACATATGTGCCATGCTGGACCTCTGCCTGATCACTACCTATTTTAAATATAGTGAAAGTTTCTACAGACAAAAGCATGTCTGCGCCATGGATTCACCTGTGTCCCTCATTGTGGCCAATCTCTACATGGAAGAAGTAGAAACCAAAGCCCTAGACTCCTTCACAGGAATTCCACACACTCACTGGTATAGGTATGTGGACAATACTTGAGTCAAGATCAAAATACAGGAATTGGAAGTGTTCACTAAACATATCAACTCTGGACAGATACAAAACAACCACTTCATAAACGCATAGCACAACATAGGAGAACAAACCCATCAGGATAAGATTCAGCAGTCCATCTGCATTTAAAAGACAAAGGCCATTCTTTTGAAGACAGCAAAGACCACATTTTGGAAGAGAGGACCACTGGTTTGAAAGAAGGGTCAAAAAGGCCATTATGTCAAAATTGAACAGCTCTCTCTCAATAGAGGGGGAGGGATACGACATCATCTATCTCCAGTCTACAATACAGTCCTTTCAGCAGTTCTAAGAAGGCTACACCCATTTGCACTACTTAGGTGATCCTGACGACACAGATAAACCTCCAGGTGGCCTCAACAATCTCTAAAAGAATGTAAATGACCAGCTGTCTGCAAGGAATATAAATCTTTCCATTCCCCATTATCCACTCAGAGCTACAGAAACTTCTTGGATGAGAAGCGAAACTTTTTAAAGAAAAAACAGAAAGTCCAGTTGCCTTTTGAAAAAGCACCTTTGGGACAACAAGGACCTGGATGACTGAGAATCTCCATAGACATTCAGTGGAGTTTATTGCTCCTTAATTTGTTTTCTTTATTTGCTGAAAGCCTTGTACTATTCATGTAATGCTACAGAACCTGTCTGAAGGAAACCAACTGATGCTGCAATTTATGCACTCTTTCTAGAAGCATATGATTCTGAAATATATAGGACTTATTTTCAAATAAAGATCTAAACTGATGCTACAAATCTCCCTTGTTCCAATTTATTTGATTAGATCAGTAAGAAGATGAGAACAGTAAAATCAGATTTAGTAGCTTTAGTTAGAAGGGCATAGTTAAAGAAGATAGTTCCATGTGTGAGGTTATAAAATTATTTCCAGTGTAGAAACACATTGATGAATATCTTAATATTCCTCAGATTACATTTAAAAAGAAATAAAAAATGGATAAATGTTTGTCTAATACAAATGAACAAACATGTCTTACCTTAATGCCTGCTAGAGAACTGTAAACACACCTCCTTAAAGCAGATTCCTTTGTATAACTTGTATTTTAAAAGGCAGTGAGTACCTGTAAGCCTTTATTTTCTTTTTATTATCATCAGGACTATATTATTATCTATAACTGTATATACCAGTGATTTCATTTTTAATTTGTATAGAGCAGTTATAGCTGAAATCCATTGAAACTGTTTGTATAAGAAGGTTGACTTTTAAAAAGCTTCCAACGCTATGTAACTGAAAAGTGTAGTTGCCTTATAGTAAAAAGGTACATTGCTTTTTAACATATGGAGTAATTTTCAATCATTAGAGAGGACTTTGCATCAAACTCATTTCCATCTGAACATGTGATCCTCTCCTGTATAAATCAAGCATTGCTGCATATTTAAAATTGTTCATGTGAATACACAGTTGTAGAATCTGGAGTTTTGGGTACTAGTATTTGCCTAAACTGTATTAATGAGGTTGAAAGGATCAAGAAATCATATATATCTTTCTCCTCTTTTTTTTCTACACTATAGTCCTTTAAGATAGATTGGACTGAGTTATTGACTTCAAAGTCACCAAATGAGCTTCTAATAGTGGATTAGAACATACATATTCCTAATGTTAGTCTAACAGTTTTACCACTAGACCACAATGCAGAAAATCTTCTGAATGCTCTCTTGCTCTGCATATTTGAAGACCATTGGTATGATTTACGCCAATTCAATTTTGTCCTCAGTTTCATCCTGTAAATTTAGATTAACGTGTTTTATCGTTTGGGGACCAGGGCAAGAAGTCATATTTTTTAAAACTTAACATTTTTGTTCATACTGATTTTAGTACAGCTACATACAACCCAATTTTTTTTCTAAACAGGACAGAATTAAGACTACTACAAATGTTAAATTGCTCATGTTGTCTTATGCTTTGCATTATCCCAGTGATGTTGGCAAATGGGATCACAGTATTGTAATACAAGCTTACCCTTTTGTACATGGTTCATGATGTCACATGATGTCACATACATCATGAACCACGTGGAAGGGGTGAAGCTTGTGGCACAACAATTTGACATTGGTTTTGGTATTCTGACAAAAATAACAAACTAACAAAAATAACAAAGATGTCCACTCATTGTCCCTCAGTAAGTGTGGGGCTCGTTGCTAATGTTAAAATAATGCAGATATTTTCCAATCTGCCAGTCTTTAGATATATTGGCCTTCAGATACTACTCTTCCAATCTTCCTTTTTATGACCCTGTAATCCCTTAATCTGGGATAGAGTCAGGGTGACAGGATGGAGCTGAATGCTTACTGGCCAGATGCCCTTCCTGACACCACACAGTTTCCAGCATATATATTTTTCTTTGCACCCTAGGAGAGAAACATCTGCCACTACCTATGATTGAATTCTCAACCTTCCGAGTGGGGATGTCTTCACCACTAGGCCACCATGCTGCTCAGATACTACCTTTTCCAAGCAATGCGAACAAATTTGGTGAGACTTGATTTGATAAACAAAATTAATTTACCATTATTTGATGGAAATGTTAAGTAAACAGTACAGACTCTCTATTTATATATTCAAGCTTATTTTGATGTTCTTTATTCCCAAATGTACAAGAAACAGGACTGCAGGTGCCTTTCCCAAGGTTTGCAATCTGGGTGTTTTGGGACTACAGGTCCCAGAATTCTCAACCAGGAATTGGAGCCAAGTAGAAAATGGTTGAATACAGACTTTTGTTGATCACCATATACACTAGATATTGCGACCTGTTTAAAATCAAGAGAAATGATTATACACAAATATTGACTTATTTGGGGTTGCATTTAACTTCTTCATCAGCAACCAAACAATGCTTATCTAAATTAAGGAGAAAAAACACTATGGATTGTAGTTGATAGAGCCAGTTTCCTGGTAAGTGGAAACTTACATTTAGAGAGAGCAAACATAACAGCCAGGAGATGAATTTCTATAGGTAAAGAATAAACTTTGAAATGTCTGCCTACGGTTTCTTAAAAGACAACAAACACATCCAATTTATTAGATCAAAGTAACCATCTCACTGTGCTGTTAAACTGGGAGGTACAGTCCAATTATCTGCCTGCATCTGGGGAGAATCACTCTTCTGACTGGGATTTCATTTGGAGGAAAAAAAAGGGCAAATTTGCAAGGGGTTTTTGTTGTAGTGCGGGAATAACAAGAGGCACAAGCAAGCTAGTGACAACAGCTCTTTAATTCAGGGTGAGACTTCAGCAAAGCAACACAGGCAACAGCCCTCCTTATATACAGTTCAGAAATAACCGTTAACCAATCACAAGCATTCTTGCATTTGAATTTCCCGCACAAAATAGATACATACATAACAGTTTTTATTTCCTAACCTAACCAGTCCTTGATGTTGACGATTTTCAAATCCACTGTATTAGAACAGCGTTTTATTCTAGATATCTTTTGGAGGATTAGAAGCAATGCTTAAAAGGAAGCTAATATGTACTTCCGTAAAGTACTAACAGTGCAAAAAAATTTTGTATGTTTCATGGAAATCATTGCTGAAAATTCTTTTGTTGTTTTATTTTTTTAAAAAATGGACAAAAATGAAATAAGAGAAAAATGACATGTATATTAGTGATTGGAATATTATTTTATAACCTTTTAAAATGCAAAATAGCTGAATGATATTTAGCATTATTAAATGAAAATTTTTCTTTTGTAAAAATAGTAAACCTAATTTAGTTGTTAAAATCTTTGAATATAGACATGCTTTAAAATAAGCAACCTATATTTATATGCAGGTAGTCCTCGTCTTACAACCAGAATTGGGACTAGAATTTCATTGCTAAATAAAGTAATTGTTAAATGAGTTGTGTCTAATTTTACCACTTTTGCTGCCATGATTGTTAAGTGAATCACTGCAGCTGCTCAGTGAATCATACAATTGTTAAGCGAACCTAGTTTCCCCAATTAACTTCGGTTGTTGGAAGGCAATTGGGAATATCACAAATGAAGATGACATGACCCTAGGACATTACAAGCATCATTAATATATCCCAGTTGCCAAGTACATGAATTTTGATCATGTGACCATGAGGAAGCTGATTGCTGCATTGCAATAGTCATAATTGCTAGGACCAGTCATAACTCACTTTTTTCAGTGCTGCTGTAATTTCAAATGGTTGCTAACAAATGATTCTAAGTCAAAGACTACCTGTATACAACTTAACATACTCAAACTGAAAGCTGTTTCAATTTTGCTATTGTTAAAGTAATGGTTATGGTACCAGAAAAAAAATACCAATGCATTTGTGATCCATACATTAGTACTCTAAAATGGATAAAACAAAGCTGAATATCTGATTATTTGTGCCTAAATACCACTAGTTTACTGAGTTAAATTAATTATGTGAAAAACATTTGATGAACTAGTCTTTTCAGGGAACAACATGTAATTATTTTCAGCGATATCCAATACTCCAATCAAGGCTCAGCCAGCTTAGATAGGGCAGTTGTGAACATCCTGTTCCCTTGAAAATTAAATTATGATGGTGGTTGGATTATAGGAACCAAAGTCCAGCTCAATGACATCCATAGGGATTGTTCAAAACTGGCAAGATAGCAGGTAGACCTTGCCATTTTTAAATATTCTTTATGGATACAACTGGTCCCAAATATTTTGGGGAAGGCTAACCTACAGTATAGGATAATGTATTAAAATTTGCAGTGCTCGTAAGCTTCTTCTGGCAAAGGACTGCATTTATTTAAACAGAAAAAGAATTTTTTTTCTTTCCCAAAATCTATTGTGGTAAAAAAAAAAAAAATCCCTCCATAGGTTTCAAAATGTTTTATTTCTATTTTTATTCTAGTTCACACAGGTTTGTTTTCTATTTAAAAATTTTAAATCATCACCAAGTATCATTGAATAATAATAATAAGCTGGTGGTACCTACATTGCAAAAGGAAAAGGGCCAAAGGAAACCTTAAAAAAATAAAGCAAATGATTGAGATATATAATGTATTGGGCTCAAATATGTAATATTACATATTTGAGCCCAATATATTATATATCTCAATCATTTGCTCTTTGTTCTTTTAGCTTTTTTTGTCTCATTTTATGCATTTCTTCCTCGAGATGGTAAATTTGAAATTTGGAGAAAAAAGTAAAAATTATCAAAAAGCTGTCATATTAGTGAAGGTTTACAATATTTGTTTGAAGATTAATAAGAACAAACCAAGATCTTTCCTGATGAAATAACAAGCACACATATTTTTGTAGGGTAGAACAAGCTAAGGTTCTTTTTCAGCTGAAGAATGTATCTCTCTTAAAAAGATTCTCTTAATTAAAAAATAATCTCAATTTCCTACTCAAGCTGTCATTTTAAAAATGAAATGACCCCAAAAGAAACGGCAGTGTCCTTTCACACCTATTTTCAATATTTTATACATATAGAGATTTTTTGCATGTTAACAGCTACAATGATTTTACAATTATTCTACATACTTTTTTCTTGACTCTTTTTTTTTCTGAAGCATAGCCAACAGATATTGATTAAGAAATGTTCTGCCATTACAAGATTAATTACAACACAGTGATGTGATGCCTAGCTCACATGTATCATTGATCTTGTAAGAGAAAATGCAGTTGGAAACTAATGCTTCATTTCATCCAGTAAACAAAACTCAAAAGATGCCAAGTGAGCATAGTTGTCTAAATAGATGGATGAGTGAAGATGAATGACTGTCCTCTTAGCACAAATCAACATCACAACAGCATCATAAGCTGTCTCTGTAGACCTCTATCTAGACTAGAAGGCATGAAAAGTTAATTTAGACAAACCTTAGTTGTCCACAATACAATTGGTATAGAATCCATGCAAAACAGTATGGTTGGCCCGCAAAATAATTTCTTTAGTTAGGCCTGTATAATCCCAAGGAAAAAGAGTTGAAATGTTAGTTTAAGACAGCTCCATTTGTCTCTACAGTGCCTCCTTAGAGTAGACTTTACTCAATGAACAGTACATTGATCTGTTGTCTGAAACTATCAAACTGTAATTGAGAAGAAGCAGTTGAAGTCCACATCATCTTTTTTTCTTTTATGTCAGATAAAGATGACAGTTCTTAGATAAATGTGTGCTTTGATTTAGCTTGGTCAGTTCATTCCATTCTCTTTCAACGCTGAAAGCCTGCGAAAGGAAAACATTAATGCTGGATCAAAAACTGCCTTTCAAGTCTTAGCAGAATTCTTCTGCAAAATAGCCAGGTTTTTTTTTTTTTTTAATTCTTGGATTGCTTGAGAAATTATTTAATATCTTCTTGATTTTTTAAAACTAATTTATTGCTGGAAATCATGAAGGCAGTATATTTAGCTCTTGCTTTCTGCCAGGCATCTTGCCAGTCCTTCCAGCAGGAAGGCTTTCATCATATTATCCCTTAGGATTTAATTGAATAGGAAGCAAAATGAGTTGATTCTGATTTGGGGGCCAGTGCATGCTTCACCACTTGTATTTCAGCAGAAAAGTTGTTAAATAAATTCTGCCATTTGTCCTCACAATTAATTATTCTCAAATAACAATATGATTTTTTTCAAGGATCAGGAGAGTAAATCAGCATTTTAAAAGCATAAACTCAAAGAGTACCTCTTTTCTGTTAATATTAAAGCAGTGTTAAATATATAATAGATACATAAACATAATATAGAACACGAACAATGTATATCACAGTAGAACATAAAATATCAGCTGTTAATTATAATACCCTAGTTGTACAAAATTAAAGTATTAACTGAAACCAAAATAAGTTAAATGTAAGGAAAATATATTTTTCACTAATCAAAGAAAAATGTATATTGAATACTGAAATAATTCATTTCCAAAAGGCAATGTTGAACTGTTCTAAAAGAGAGAGAAAGATTTTACTACGTGTTTCTGTGCATGAAGAACCTGTTAAGTATACTTTCTTAATTGCTAATCCATTATACCAAGTCTTTTTAGAGAAAAGGAAAAAGAGTAAGACTTTGATTGGTTCAAAGTCTTTCTTATCCAGAAATGGGGTACTCTGCTCTGATCAGGATCTTATTTCTCCATTTAAATAAAAAGAAAGAAAAGTTGATGTTGTTCTAATGAGAACTTGTTTGTTTATGGAACTAAAGAAAATATGACACAAGTATGGAATATTTTGAGCGTCTGTGTTCTATTTCTTTAAATGTTTTAAATCCTGCCTGGAAAATATTGACAAGTCGCAGTAGTTGTCAGCATTGAGAGTTGCGGTCGGCGATGCCTGCAATGGCGCCAGCGCCGCCGACGGGGCAACGGTTGGCTGGTGGTTCGGCCGGGAGTTAGGCGGTAGCAGCTGACAAGGATCACTATGGCGGTGGGAGATCTTCCATCGTTAAGTTAAGACTCTGGAATTTTCGGAGCCGCTGTAGGGCCTTGGGGCTACTTCTGATGGCTCAGTCCCTGTGGCGAGGCCTCCCCCACTAAGATCGATGGAGGCTATGATTGGGCAGATAGTGCCTGCCTGGGGTTGATGGGGAGGGTCGGGAGGTTGACGAAGTGGTGATTACTCTGTTACCTTGTATAACCCTCCCCCCCTCTGGCCAGTTTATAGGCCATGTGATGGTCACTCTTGCCCTACTGGTTCCTGTCCAATGGAAGCAGCCCCTGTCCGTATCCATCTTCTCCCTTCCCCGGTACACCTGCCATCCAGAGTCTACGTGGACCGTCTCGTCCCTGAGCCCTTGGACCTGGCTTTATTTTCAATCTTAGCTCGCTTGCTGTATGGAGAGTTGCAGCTTATGGGGGTACTGAGGGAGCTGGTTCTGTACTGCGCTTTCATCACTGGTGGGATGTTCCATCTTCTCCATGGTCAGTTTGGCCAACCACTGTGAGAGGGTGGTCTGGATGTCTGCCCCCCCCCGGTTGGTTGGAGCACTATGACTCCTGCCCACTGTCGTGAGAGGACAGTGGAGACTTTTCCAGTACTCCTAAGTCTTGCTTTTTCTCTCTCCTGGACGTTTTGGACTATCATGGTGGACTCCTTGGCCATATCTTACCATCATCCCAGAGCTTTGGATGTATTCAAAGGCTAAGCTTCTTGCACTGCGAGATTCCCCCCTCTCGCAGGTTTGGCCCTCCATGTTATCTAGGGCCTACCTTGATGACAGGTTTTGGAATCCCAAGAGGTGGCATGTGGCAAAGAGAGGGTTGAGGGGTTTTTTAACTTAGCTTTTAACTAAAGTTTTAAGGGGTTCTGGGGGGGGATAGGGTTGTGGGTTTGGGGGACAACCCACCGAGGGTGAGGCCTGGTCCGACGGGGCTACGTTACGGGGGGTGCGGGGTTTGGGGTCAATGAGGGGGTTAGAGTCCATACTGAGGAGGGTGATATCATCAGTACTGTAAGTGGGAAGGGCAGATATGGTGGGAGCAGGGGGCCATATCCTGTTATGGGGCGCATGCCCGCTGTCTTCGAGCGGTGGCACGCTCTGGCCCCCAATGCTCTTTTCATTCCGGGTTGCACAGATCCTCAGGGCCTGGGCCTTCGGCTGATGTTGTGCAACACCAGGTCCGTGGTTAATAAAGCCCCCCTCATTTGTGATCTTGTTCAGGAGGGGGGAGCGGACCTGGCGGGTATTACGGAGACCTGGTTGGGCCAGGAGGGGGGTCCCCCTTGTTGAAATGTGCCCACCAGGTTTCCGCGCATTCCATCAGTCGAGGTCTCAGGGGAGGGGCGGGGGAGTAGCAGTTGTTATAAAGGAAGGTCTTGGTCCGAAGGAAGCCACTATACCTGATAGGCAGATGTGAGTCCCTCTTTGTGAAGTGGGGTCATGGGGTGCAGGTGGGCTTGCTGATCGCGTACCTGGCTCCCTGCCATGTGGCGGCAGCCCTGCCTGAACTGCTCAACGTAATAGCTGGGGTGGCGGTTGATACCCCCAGACTTATGGTTCTGGGGGATTTCAATCTGCCATCTGTCGGTGAAACGTCTGATGCCCTTGACGTGATGTCCCAGTGTCTGGAGGCCGTACGGATGGGGAGAAACAGGCTCAAGCTCAACCCATCCAAGACCGAGTGGCTGTGGCTCCCGGCGTCCCGATATAGTCAGTTGGTGCCATCTCTGACTATTGGGGGTGAGTCGCTGGCCCCCACGGAGAGGGCTCGCAACTTGGACGTCCTCCTGGATGCACGGCTGTCCTTAAAAGAATATGTGACAGCCGTGGCCAGGGGGGCTTTCTATCAGGTTCGCATGATTCGCCAGTTGTGTCCCTTTCTGGATCGGGATCCTTGCGCACGGTCACTCATGGCCTCATCATTTCCCGCCTGGACTACTCTAATGCTCTCTACATGGGGCTCCCCTTGCAGAACACCGGGAGGCTCCAACTGGTCCAGAATGCAGCTACGCGGGTGATTATGGGAGCATCATGGCGCTCCCATATAACACCTCTCCTGCGCGAACTGCACTGGCTCCCGGTAGTCCTCCGGGTGCGATTCAAGGTGTTGGTGATCACCTTTAGAGCGCTCCATGGCTTAGGACCTGGATATCTACGAGACCGCCTTCTGCCACCGAGAGCCTCCCACTGGCCAGTACACTCCCACAGAGAAGGGCTCCTCGGGGTCAAACAATGTCGACTGGCAATCCAACAGCTTGCTTTACTTTCAGTTTCGTTTTTCAGCATAGCTGGGGGGGGAATCTTCTCCAGCACTCTTTGCAGCAAGTAGCAGAGCCCTGTGCAAAACAGCTGAGAGCAAATCAGCTGAGAGCCAGGAGGCCGATCTAATCAACTGGCTAATTAGCCTATGCTGAAGCTGAAAGGAGTTGTTTTTTCTTGCTGTTTGCTTGCAAGGAGGTAACTGCACAGGCCATGTCAGGGCATTTATTAATCCCATGTTTGGCTCTGGAACTAATTACCCTGGTTTAGAGGAGATGGATCGTGGCTTATTCCAAGTTGCAATATTCTGAAAAGAAACGCGAGGAAAAGTTTCTAATAAAACTCATTTATTTGTTATAAAGAAAATAAAACACCTCACTAACTAAGAAAAGTAATTGCTACATTTTTTAAAGTAATTTGGGCCGGCTATCTCTCAGCCAGACCTTTCTGGAAAGAGAACAAAGGAAAGAGAAGAGTGTGTGAAGCAAGTGAAGGAATGTGGGTGGATACGGAAACACGTAGCTTACTGATAAGAAGTTGGCAAGCTACGGAGAGTCTGACAGTCCAGAAATGATGAGTTCAGCTGGCAAATAAAATAACGCAGTGACATTCCCCTTCTTTGCCAGTTGAGCGAATATCAGTACATCATCAAATAAGGCACATCTTCTTACGCAGATACTCGTGTTGAGCTGCTGGAAGTGGTTTGTTGAGCATATCAGCAGTTTGATCATGTGTAGATACATATTGCATTTTAACAAAACCTTTTTTCACTAAATGTTTTATGTTTTGATAACGGATGTCAATGTGTCTGGACCTAGAACCTGTAAAATGTGATTCAGAAATATAAACCACCGATTCATTGTCTTCCATCACGGTGATCGGTCGGATCGGGTGTGTCCAGATATCTGTGACTAAAGCATCAAACCAAGTTAGGGAATTACATGCATCTGAAACACAAGCATATTCAGCTTCAGTAGATGAACAAGAAACAAAATTCTGTTTACGTACTTGCCAATAAACAGGACATCCATTTAAGAACATCATATAACCTGAAGTACTTTTACGTGATTTCTTATCACTTGCCCAATCAGAATCTGCATAACAACATAATTCTGCATAATCAGTATGTGTTGGTTCTAACAATAACTTCATGTGTTTGGTGTATTTTAGGTATCTCAATAATTTCTTAATACATGCCCAATGAAACTGTTTTGCCTTACCTACGTGTCGTGATAAGATATTAACACTAAGTGCAATGTCGGGTCTGGTCCAACTACTAATGTACAACAGTGACCCAATGACTGAACGATAAAGTGTTTGATCCTCGAACTCAGGACTTTCTTCTTCTGTCAAGTTGTGAAAATCTGTTTGCATGGGTATCTTTGTTGTGTTAGCATCCTTCATGTTGCAATGATGCAAAACTTGTTCAATTTTATCTTCTTGTGAAAGACTAAACCCCTTCTGTGATTTTTCAATCTGAACACCTAAATAAGTGCTAATATGACCCAATGATTTCAATGTGAAGTATCTCTGCAAAGCTTTGGCAAAAATCTCACTCATTTGCTTATTTGGACCAATATAAACAATATCATCAACATAAACAAGAACTATCTCATATGCATTGTTAGATCTTTTTGTGAACACACACTCATCAGTTTCGGACTTAATAAAGCCCATTGAATTTAGTTTGTCAGTAAGACATAAGTACCACATTAAACCAGATTGTTTCAGACCATAAAGACTTTTGTTTAGAAACCAGGTATCCCCTTCTTGCTGTCGGAACCCTGGAGGACTTCTCACATAGATCTCTTCGTCTAGGTCTGCATGTAGATAAGCCGTGTCAACATCAAACTGGAAAACTTCTAAACCAAGGATAGTTGCAGTTGCTAAAGCAATTTTTACACTCTCAGTTCTGACTGTCGGTGAGTAGGTATTTATGTAGTCCTCAGGATAACGTTGAGCAAAACCCTGAGCTACAAGTCTGGCCTTGTACAGTGACTCACCATTTGGTTTCTTTTTGATTCTGTAGACCCATCGAGTGCCAATGACCTTTTTGTTTGCTGGAGGTTTTGCAGGTGTAAATACTTTAAGTTTCTTTGGACTGTCCATTTCAACCTTCATTGCTTCATACCATTTGTCTTGCTCCGAATCAGGGAGCTGCTTGATTTGTGTGAAATTATCAGGTGGAAGTGTAACATTGCAAATCAAAGGCAAGGGTGCTTTTGTCAGTTGCCAAGAATATCGTTGTGGAGGAATTCCTTTTGTGGCCGTCTTGGAACGTCTTGGAACAACTGTCCAATCTTCTTCTGCTTCGTCCTCGTCCTCACTTTCGTCGCTAGCGTCAGCATCCGCGGCTTGCGAAGACAGAACATCGGGTTGAGAAGAATCAGTGGAATCTTGATCATCAATCCGCG
This sequence comes from Pantherophis guttatus, assembly GCF_059756535.1. Classification (NCBI taxonomy): domain Eukaryota; kingdom Metazoa; phylum Chordata; class Lepidosauria; order Squamata; family Colubridae; genus Pantherophis; species Pantherophis guttatus. Next base: position 104,783,464 of record NC_142066.1, read on the forward strand.
TGGCATCAGCAGTATCATCTCTGGGAAAATAAACTCCAGGATCATTGGAATGAATCCTGGACCAGTCAATATCTTCTTCAAAATTTGCAGATTGGGAAATCACAATTGCATGTTTAGAGTCAATAAATCTGCTCCATTTTGAATTATCATCAATACCCATAAATCTCAGTCTCTTTGCTGCTGGACTTCCTTTTCTTCTTTGAGCTAAGGGAATGTTCACCATAGCATATGAACCAAAAATATGGATGTTTTTAAGATCGGGCTTGTAGCCATACAACATAAAGAAAGGAGTCTGATTTATTACACTGCTCCAAGTATGGTTGACAATGTAATTTGCATACTTGATAGCCCAGTATATCATATCAAGGTTGGCGTCTTCTAGGAGACAACGCATCATGGTTTGCAGTACCTCTCCGTTGTGAGCCGGTATGTAAGGGGCTGACGTCTGATGAATAATTCTATTCTTACGCATCCAGTCCTGGAAACGCTGAGACATGAACTCGGCACCACGATCACTCTGGATTCTGGCGATGCGAACTTGGTGTTGGGTAGAAACAAGGGTTGCAAAGTCTTTAAAGATCTGAAAGGTCTCTGATTTTTCTTTCATAGGATATACATATCCATATCTAGAGTAATTATCAACAATTGTTAGAAAATATTTTCTACCACCAAATGATAGCGGGAATGGACCAACTATGTCAGTGTGAACCAAATCAAAAATGCGTGTTGACAGGCGTGTAGCGTGTTTGGGAATGGCTGCTGCTTTGGATTTGGCCTTCTTGCATACAGCACAATCCAAAAACACCTTACACCCCTTTAAATCCAAACCTTTTGCGAACTCCGGCATCTTCCTAAGAACACGGAAACTGGCATGCCCGAATCTTCTATGCCATTTGTGGATACACCTGGAATGCAAAGGTTTACCAGTTAGTGAATTCTCAACATTAACATTTTTATGCGGAACCTCAGGCTTGCTCTGAGCAACCTGTTTACCAACTCTCTTTTTGTTGGCTTTAGGAGCCTTAGGGGTAGCAACAGGATCTCTCTCTGGAGCATCTCTATCTGGGCCTGTGTGTTCCCTTTTTGGAGTTTGCATACTTGCCTGTGTTTGTGTTTTAGGCTTTGGCTTTAAGTAATAAACACCACCAATTAACATGGTTTCAGCAACAATATCTCCATCTTTAACTATGTAACTTGCTTTTTCAAGGTGGTGAACTTGGAACTTTAACATTCTAGACAAGTGACACTGACTAAGCAAATTACTGGTTGCTGTTGGTATGTAATAAACATCAGGAATGAATGCATCAAGCTCTTCAACATAAACAGTTCCTTTTCCTTTGACCTGACAAGGATGATTGGAAAAAGAATAAAGTTCACGTAGCTCAGGTTCAGGCTCGTGCATCTCTGTGAAAAGTTCCTTTCTGTAGGTAACATGCAATGCTGCACCACTGTCCAAAGTCCACAGGAGTCGTCTGTTGTACTCTGGTTGAGGTTGTGGATCATTGGTTAAAGCCAATGTGGCGAGTGGAGTTTGTGGATCACGCCGGGGACCACGACGACCTTGTCTTCCGCCTCTGCCTCTGCCTCTGGAATCTGTTCCTCTGGGTATGTGACGGGAGCTGGAACTCGTTGGGGACAATCCCGGGTGGCATGTCCCACACGATCACAGGTGTAGCATCTTGGCATCCTTGGAGCGTAGGTCCTTCCTCGGAAGGGGCACCTAGCTGGAGCTCTTGATGCGGGTGGTCCTCTCAAGTGTGGCGTGGCCAACATGAATGCCTCTTCTTCAATTAAAAGTCTACAGACATTGTCCACTGTGCGTTGAGCAATTGGGACTTGGTTAATTTTTGTAACAGCATCTTTCCATTCATAATTCAAAGAGTTAATAATGATGCTGATCATTTGAATATCTTCAATGTTATGGCCTCTTTCTCTCAATTCTGTTCTCAGACCTTTCAGTTTGGTCAAATGTCCTCCAATTTGTTCACCAGGTTTCAATCTCGAACCGTGGAGTTCAGACATGAGTAAACATGAAGATTCAATTGAGATAGGCCTGTAGCAATTTTCCAATTCAGCCCAAATTTGTCGGGCTGTTGTGTTTGGTGGAAAAGTGACCTGCAGTTCAGTATCCATGGACATCAATAATGTTGTACGAGCTCTTATCTCTAAATCTCTTATTGCATAAGTCCAAGGTTGAGCAGGAGGGTTAAAAACCATAAAATGAGTGCCTTCTCTAAGAAGCAATAGTGTAATCTCACTGACCCAGGCTTTGTAATTGTGTCCTGACATTTTTAGTTTTGACTCACCAGTTAGTGGAGAGACAGAAAATGCCTGGTAAGGAGCCTGCATTTGATATGCTGGCTGTGCTGGCAGAAATGCCTGTGGTATTTGCTGTGCCTGTTGTGGACCTAAAAATGGTCTTGGTTGTGCCATTGGAGGTGGGCCAGGAGGTGGCCCTATTTGCACTTGTGGCTGGGCACATATGCAGGCATTTGTAGCTGCTGTGGCTGATGCATTGGAATCTGCTGTATTCCAGTTGCCATTTGTGCTTGATCTGCAATATTGGCATGACCTGCTGGAGATGCAATCACTTGCCTTTGCTGCATAAAGCGTGCCTGTGTTCCATCTAAAAGGACACCAACACCGCCAGGGGGTGTTTGAGTTTGGGCCTGTGGAAACACTTGTGGCATTTCAGCTTCCTGTAGTAAATTACTTTTGCCAGCAGATGGTGCTGCACCTTTAGCTTCGGGCAGCTTTGCATACGTGGCATTGTATGCTTTAGAGTAGGAGTGGTTATGTAAGACATGTGTAACTTGATCAGGGAGACTTTCATGTGACGTATGCAGTGCTCTTTGCCTTAATTGGCCTGACACAAATCCACCAGGGGGAGTGTCTTTGGCTCCGGAGAAGAAGACAATATGGCGCTTTTTGAAAATCTTAAGTTATCTCCCTTATGTTGCTCAAACATAGATATAGCCATTTTTGCCTGGGATAGCTGCTGTTCATAGAGTTTTATACGGTCACGATAGGCTTTCATAGCCAGCTCATCCAGGGTGAGCTTAGAGCTTCAAGGAGAATAATGAATTGTTTCTCTCTCTGCGTGGGAGGAATTTTGCTCGGTAGTTTGCTTTAGCCTTGCACCGAGCGTTACAAATTCAGAAGGTTCTGGGGAGACAGTTTGAGAGCTGCCATAATCAGAAGAAGACGTCACTGACCTCAGTTCCAGTACGTTATCTTCAAAAGCAGCTTCTGTCTTATCTCCCTCCATTTCTGTTCCCACGGCTTCTTCTCGTTCCAGGCGTGTGGCTGTAGTAAGGGACTGGAAATCTGGAAACCTCCTTTCTGCCACCTCTTCGTTGGAAAGATCAATCAAATCATTTACGAAGAGTGGTCTTAGTTTCATGTTGCCTTTTTTCTTCTGTTTTGGCATCTCAGCAATATAATTAGCGTACCTCAGTAGCTAAAAACTAATTGCCTATGCGCTCTTATCAGAAGTAACAAAACAAGGAAAAAGCCATAAATCAAACCGTCCGAGCTACCAGATGTCAGGGCATTTATTAATCCCATGTTTGGCTCTGGAACTAATTACCCTGGTTTAGAGGAGATGGATCGTGGCTTATTCCAAGTTGCAATATTCTGAAAAGAAACACGAGGAAAAGTTTCTAATAAAACTCATTTATTTATTATAAAGAAAATAAAACACCTCACTAACTAAGAAAAGTAATTGCTACATTTTTGAAAGTAATTCGGGCCGGCTATCTCTCAGCCAGACCTTTCTGGAAAGAGAACAAAGGAAAGAGAAGAGTGTGTGAAGCAAGTGAAGGAATGTGGGTGGATACGGAAACACGTAGCTTACTGATAAGAAGTTGGCAAGCTACGGAGAGTCTGACAGTCCAGAAATGATGAGTTCAGCTGGCAAATAAAATAACGCAGTGACAGGCCAAAGGGTGGGGGCAGCACTCCTTGCCACTTAGTGCCCCCCTGCTGCCCCCTTTTGCCTCTAGCATCCCCCTGCTGCCCCCTTGACTCTTACCGCCCCCCTAAGGCATCCCACCACCCCCCAGGGGGCAGTACTGCCCACTTTGGGAACCATCGGTCTACTCATTTGTTTTCTTTTAACACTGATCAACTGTAGGGCGGCCCTTTGAAGCCCGGGCAAGAGTTTAAACAGTTTTTTCCCCTCTAGCCAATCAGCTGGGACTCAGGAGGCAGCAATAGATTGGGGGTAGGGCCAAATAAAAGGTAAGAATAACACGGGAGGGCGGGGGGCAGAACCAGTTCGGTAACATCATATCATTACCGCTACTGCTCAGCCGAACCGGGCCGAACCGGAAGGAACCCACCACTGCTTCAGAATAAAATCATCTGAAAGAAGTTTCAGGATAAAAGCCTCTGAAAGAAGCTTCAGAAAAAAAGCCTTTTTTTCTGAAGCTCTGTTTTGGAGGCTTTCAGAGACAGAAAAAAAAGTTTTTCCTGAAACAGAGTTTCAGAAGTTTTAGAGCTCACAACCAACCAACCTGTTGATAAAATTCACCTCTGAAAACAGCTGATTGGGGGTATTCCAGGAGGCCGATCCACCCACCAATCAGCTTTTTTCTTATTTTCCGCCCCCAAAACTAAGGTGCATCTTATAGTCCGGTACATTTTATACTCCAAAAAATACAGCAATCTGTTCATTTCTGCACAATCTAAAAAATTTTTAAATACTTCCCCTTCCAAAGAGATTTTCTCTGCTTTCCATTTTTGCACAAATGCTATCCTCACTGCAGTTATATGTATAATCAAGTATATGTTTTCTTTATTAATTTTCTCTGGTAGTATACCCAATAGGAACAGCTCAGGTTTTAAATCAATGTGTTGTTGGATCATTTCTTCTAACCATGTCTTAATTCTGCTCCAATAGTCTCTAGCTTCTGAACATGTCCACCACATATAATAATAAGATCCTGGTATTGATGGCATTTCCAACATTTAGCTGATTTGTCTTTAAACATTTTTGCCAATTTTTCTGGTGGCATGTGCCATCTATAAAACATTTTATGTTGATTCTCTTTATATGCAGTGGACATTGTTAGTTTATAGTTCCTTTTTTTTTTTTAATTTGATTTATATGCCACCCTTCTCCGGAGACTCAGGGTGGCTTACAATGTGCTCAGCAATAGCCTTCCTCCTTTTGTATATTTATACAAAGTCAGCTTATTGCCCCCACAACTGGGTCCTCAATTTACCTACCTTAGAAAGGATGGAAGGCTGAGTCAACCTTGAGCCTTGGCGAGATTCGAACCTGCGGTAATTGCAGGCAGCTGGTCTAACCAGCTTAATAACAGGGTGCCTTAGACCACTGTACTACCAAGGCTCTTTCCCATAACTGTTACCATCTATCTAGCTCAATTGAATATCCACAATTTTTTGCCCAAGCAATCATTGTTTCCTTTACTTGTTCTTCCTCTAATTCAATACTAAACAGAAAACTATAGATTTTTAAAATTATTTTATCCTCTATTCCCATGAGTATCCTATTCAAATCTGTCATTTCTAAATAAAAACCATATAATTTTGCATCTTTTTCATATCTTGCTTTTATTTGCATATGTGTATACCAGTCCATCACAATCCCTTGTTTCCCTTTCAATTCCCCCTTGTCTGTAAGTAAGTCTTTATATCTAAAAATATTTCTAAAATTAACCATATTTGGGTGTATCAATGCTTCCATTGTTAATAACCATATTGGAATTTTCAAATAATATTTAATTCTAATCTTCTTCCACACTAATAACAATGCATTTCTTACATAATGTCTATGAAAATATGTATGTATACTTCTGCCGTACCATAAAAATGCATGCCATCCCAATTGCAAATCATGTCCTTCCAAAGTTAGTAATCTTATATTTCTTAAATCTATCCATTCTTTCATCTCCATCAATGCTGCTGCCTGGTAATATAATTCCTAATTCAGCAGTCCAAATCCTCCCCTTATTCTTGCATCTTGTAGCATCTTTATATTAATTCTCGCCTTTTCCCCCTGCAATATAAACTTCCTCATTATTTTATTGAGGTGTTGAAAATAAGTCTTTTCAATTTTTATAAGAATTGTCTGAAATACCGTATTTTTCGGAGTATAAGACGCACCGGAGTATAAGATGCATCTACCTTTTTTGGTTGTTGTTTTTTTTAAAGTTTTTTTTTATTTTTTAGACCAACACTCATACAAACATACAATGTATTTTCTTTGAACAGAGTGTTTGGCTGGTTCACAAATTTAAACAGTGTTTAGTCATTTCAATTAAATTTACAATTTCTATATTTCCTTTTTGCCATATTTATTTCTCATCTATTTTTTTAAAAAAACCAATATTACCCTTCATTCTCATCTCTAATCTTAATCAAATTCAATTTTTCCCTTCTTTTCTATATTATACCCCTTCCATTGTCATCTATTTTTATATCCATCCTCACATTGGTTAATTATTTAATATTACAATTGTTTAATACAAATTCAACATTTTTATATAAATAAATTAGTTATAACTATGTTTTTGTATATTAATCAATATGAACATGAATATTCCAATTATTTCCATGCAATCCAATTTCTTACAAATCAATTAATTATATTTACCAATAATAATAAACCAAATAATTTTCCCCTTATATTCCTCCAAACCACAACTTAACCATTTCTGCGTTCAACACAATATACAATTAAAGGTATCTCAATTATTACAATTCCCTAGTTAAATAGAGCTTTTTTTCTTTTGTGTTTTAAAATCTTGAACTCTCCTCTTTTGCCCTAAATTTCCCATTGTTTGCACCTACCTTTTTTGGTGAGAAAAAAGAAAAAGAAATCTCTCTCTGCCTCATTTTGTCACGTTGCAGCAAAGAACCTGCTTTACTTTCAGTTTCGTTTTTTCAGCATAGCTAGGGGGAAAAAAATTGCTCCAGCACTTTTTGCAGCAAGCAGGAGAGCCCTGCGCAAAAGAGCTGAGAGCAAATCAGCTGAGAGTCAGGAGGCCGATCTAATCAACTTGTGCTAATTAACCTATGCTGAAGCTGAAAGGGGCTGTTTTTTCTTGCTGTTTGCTTGCAAGAAGGTAACTGCTGCGAGGCACAGGCCAAAGGGTGGGGGCCAGTGGGTGGGCAGGGCTACATTTGGTGTATAAGATGCACCTAAATTTTCACCCCTTTTTGGGGGGTAAAAAGATGTGTCTTATACTCCGAAAAATACGGTAAGAACAATAATCTTGGTAGTATATTCATCTTGATTATTGCAATCTTTCCCATAAGTGATAGTTGCAAAGTTTTCCATTTTTCCAAGTCTTTCTCAATTTGTCTTTTAAAATTATAAAATTATCCTCTTTTATTGTTACACATCTTGAAGTTAGTTGTACTCCTAAGTATCTCACTTTTTTCACAATTTGTATATCTAATTTCTCCCTTAATTCTCTTTTTTGTTTTTCTGTAGTATTTTTCACCAATATTTTTGTTTTTTCTTTATTTATTTTTAAACCTGCTACCTCTCCATATTTTATTTTATTTTTTATTTATTTTATTTTGTCGAGTACATATTAGATAATATATATATGTTTTATGATGAACTGAATACATAAAATGAATACAATTAAAAGGAACAAGGGACGGTAGGCACGCTGGTGCTCTTATGCACGCCCCTTACAGACCTCTTAGGAATGGGGTGAGATCAACAGTAGACAGTTTTAGGTTAAAGTTTTGGGGGTTTTGGGATGAGACCGCAGAGTCTTGTAGTGCATTCCAGGCATTAACAACTCTGTTACTGAAGTCATATTTTCTGCAATCAAATTTGGAGCAGTTCACTTTTAAGTTTGTATCTATTGTGTGCTCGTGTATTGTTGTGGTTGAAGCTGAAGTAGTCATTGACAGGTAGGACATTGTAGCAGATGATTTTATGAGCTACGCTTAGGTCATACCAAAGGCAGTGTAGTTCTAAATTTTCTAAACCCAGAATTTCAAGTCTGGTGGCATAGGGTATTTTGTTACGAGGAGAGGAGTGGAGGACTCCTCTTGTGAAATATTTCTGGACATGCTCAATTGTATTAATATCCGATATGCAGTGCGGGTTTCAGACAGATGAGCTGTATTCGAGAATTGGTCTAGCAAATATTTTGTATGCTCTGGTTAGTAGTGTAATATTACCGGAGAAAAGGCTACGCAAGATTAGGTTTACAACCTTAATGCCTTTTTGGCAATGTTGTTACAGTGGGCTTTGGCACTTAGATCATTTGATATGAGTACTGCAAGGTCCTTGACAGAGTGAGGGTCATCTACAAGGTCATATCCACTCAGCTGGTATTTAGTGTTCTGATTCTTTTTGCCAATGTGTAAGACAGAGCATTTGTTGGTTGAGATTTGAAGTTGCCAATTTTTTGACCATTCTGACACAAAGTCAAGGTCATTTTTCTCTATTTTCTCTGTTATATTCCTCTATTTGTTCTAATAACTTGGGTCCTGTTCTTTGGGGTTCCTCTAGAATAAATACTAAATCATCCACAAAGACTTGTAATTTATATTCCTCTTTTTAAATTTTCATCCTTTTTATTTCTTCATTCCATCTTATATTTCTATTTAGCACTTCTAGAGTCAATACAAATAACAATGGAGACATCCTTGCCTTGTTCCTTTTGTTATCTTAACTTTTTCTGTCATCTCTCCATTCATCATTATCTTAGCTGATTGTTTATTATATATTATTTTTAATGTATTCATAAATCTCTCCCCGAAGTCCATTATCTGTAGTTGCTTTATCATAAACTGCCAATTCACATTATCAAAATCTTTCTGTGCATCTATAAATATCATCACCATTTGTTTTTCTGAGTGTGTCTCATAAAACTCCAACGTATTCAAAATTATCCTCATATTGTCTCTAATTTGCCTTTTAGGTAGAAACCCATTTTGGTCCATATGAATAAATTCATTTAATAATCTCTTTAGTCTATTCGCCATTATTGATGTGAAAATCTTGTAATCTGCATTTTTTTTTTAAATTTGATTTATATGCCGCCCTTCTCCAGAGACTCAGGGCAGCTTACAATGCATTAAGCAATAGCCTTCATTCTTTTGTATATTTTATACAAAGTCAGCTTATTGCCCCCACAAACTGGGTCCTCATTTAACAATGAGATCGGTCTGTAGTTTTTTATTAATTGCAGTCTGAATCTTCTTTAGGTATAAGTGTTACATAGGCCTCTATCCACAAGTCTGGCATTTTTGCTTTCAATAAAAGTTCATTAAATAGTTCCAACATTACATTGTTTAACACCTCTTGAAATGTCTTATATAGTTCCACTGGTAGTCCATCCGACCTGGTGTTTTCCCATTTTTTTGTTTTTTAATCACTTCTGTTAACTCCATCATTGTTATTCCTTCTTCTAACATCCCTTTGTATTGTTCAATTTTTTCTAAAAATTGTATTATCTTCTCTTCAGATATCTTCTCTTGATAATAAAGCTTTTCATAATAATTTTGAATTATTCTCTTCTTTTCTTTACTTCTATAATGTATTTTTCCCTTTTCATCTAGTAAGTATTTTATTCCTTTCTTCTCTTTCTCTTTTTTTATTTTATATGCTAGCCATCTTTCCGGTTTATTCGCATTTTCAAAAAAAATAGTTTGGATGCTCTTAATTTATTTGCCAAAATTTCTTGCTCATTCAGGTTTATTTCATGTTTTTTTCATTTCCATTTGTTTCTTAATTTTGTTGCTTTGTGTGTCCTTTTATAAATCTTTCTCTAGTTTCTTATACTCCTCTTCCAATTTCTTCTGTATTTGTCTTATTTTTTTTCCTAGGTATGTTATTACCAAGCCCCTAATATATGCTTTCATTGTGTCCCATACATTCTGAAGTGATGTATCCTACTTTTTATTTATTTTGAAGAAAAATTCTAATTCCTTTTCCATAGTCTGTTGAAATTCTTTTTCATTTAATATTATTTGATTCAGTGTCCATCTTGTCTTCTTCTTCTGTCGTTTCCAAGTTATTGTTATTGGGTTGTGGTCTGCCCAAATGTTTGTTTCAATGTTTACTTCTTGTATGTTATCTGTAAGTTTTGTTGAAATCCATATCATATCTATCCTCAACCACGACAAATGTCTATTTGAATAAAAAGTGTATTGTTTTTCTTTCAAATGTCTTTGTCTCCAAATATCTTGAATACTTAATTCTTCAATCATTGTAAAAAAAGATTTTGAGAGAGTTTTTCTAGGTTTCTTATTTGTCTTTGTTGTTTTATAGTCCAACTCCGCATCCATTACAGCATTAACATCACCCATTATACATATATATATTCATAGTCCAATTCTATAATTTTCCTGTGCAACTTCTTGTAAATTTCTTCTTGTTTATCATTTGGAGCCTATAACGCTATCAAAAGTATTTGTTTAAAATTCATTTTTATTTCCATCATTAAAATCCTACGTTCTTCATCCTCAAATATTAATTTAGGCTCTAGTTTTTCTTTAATGTATAGAACTACTCCCCTCTTACTTTATTGTATCAATGAAGTAAATACAGCTCCTAATTTTGAATGCTCTAATAATTTTGTATGTTATTTTTTAATATGTACTTCTTGTAAGCATATAATGTCCATTTTTAACCTATTTAATCTGTTGAAAATTCTGTTTCTTTTTTTCGCCGAATTCAGTCCATTTACATTTATTGACATTGCTTTTATTTCTTCTTCCATATTTTACTTTACTTGTTGTAGTTTTAAATTTCATCGCTCTTGTCTCTCTTTATTCCTTTGGATCCTTTGCTCTTGCACCTTCTCTTAGTGCTTTTTCTTCCTGTTCTTTTGTGCTTTCTTCCTTACCTTTTTTTTCATCTTTATGTTTAATTTCTCTTGCTGCTCCCAATTCATCCTCTAATGGTCCACAAAATTGTTCATAAAATAACTTCACTTTTTCAATTGAATCCGATTTATGTCTTTGTTCTTGTCATGTTACCAAGATTCCTTCTGGTATTACTCATCTGTAACTCACTCCTTTTGTAATTAAAAAAATTGTTAAGAATTGATATTCTCTCTTCAAATCTCTAACTCTTTTAGGTATTTGCCTCAGTACTATTATTTCTTTGTCTTTGTACCTCAATGCTGTACTTCTTGTAATTTGTAATATCTCTGTTTTTAGTGCTTTCTTTGTGAATCTTACATGTACTTCTCATGGTAATTTGTTTCTCATTATATATCTTGTACATACTCTAAAAATCTTGTCAATCTCATTTAAAATCTTCTCCTTAGGTCCTTCTATAGCTTCTGCCAGCATCTCAGCAATCACCTCTGGTAAATTTTCTCCTTTTTTCTCCTCTATATTTTGAAATCTTAGATAATAATCAGAACAGTCCATTTCCAACGAGATTATTATTTTTTCTTGGTTTTTGTCTACAGAAATCAACTTTTCTTCTAATTCTTCAATCCTCTTTTCTGTCATTTCTGTTTTTTCCTCTACTTTTTGGATTCTTTCTTCATTTTTCACAATCATCTCTTTCATTTCTTTTAAGTCCTGTTTCAAATCATCACAGATGCTCAATAGGGTTTAGGTCTGGACACATGCTTGGCCAGTCCATCACCTTTACCCTCAGCTTCTTTAGCAAGGCAGTTGTCATTTTGGAGTTGTGTTTGGGGTCGTTATCATGTTGGAATAGTGCCCTGCGGTGCAGTCTCCAAAAGGAGGGAATCATGCTCTGCTTCAGTATGTCACAGTACATGTTGGCATTCATGGTTCCTCAATGAACTGTAGCTCCCCAGTACCGGCAGCACTCATGCAATCTTAGACCATGACATTCCCACTACCATGCTTGACTGTAGGCAAGACAACTTGTCTTTGTACTCCTCACCTCATTGCCACCACACATGGTTGACACCATCTGAACCAATGGTGAAGTCCTCTGCGGATTGTCACTGGTTTGCTGCCTGCGCATGTGTGGTGCATGGACTAAAGTGCTGTAAGTGCTAGCACTTAGCTGCCAGCTGCCTGCAATTAGTGCAAGTTCGAATCTCACCAGGCTCAAGGTTGACTCAGCTTTCCATCCTTTCGAGGTAAGTAAATTGAGGACCCGGATTGTAGGGGCAATAAACCAACTTTGTATAGAACAACACCGCTTGGGGGGGGGGATGAAAGCCCTAATAAGCAGGTATATACAAAAAAGTATGCAGGCTATTGCTGTAATGCATTGTAAACCGCCCTGAGTCTACAGAGAAGGGCGGCATATAAATTGGACTAATAAATAAATAAATAAATAAAAGCATGCTGTGTGCACATGCATGCAGTGCGCACCAAAAGTACACTGCGCATGCATGCGCACTGCACACAGTGCACACCAAACGCGTGCTTCACCTGGAAAAAGGAGGCTTGGGAAGGTAAGTAGAACAGCGAGAGGGGGAACAGCTGTGTCGCACGATTTAGCTTCACTAAATATAAACCACATGGCACAGCTGATTGTCAGAAATACTGATTTGGATGAACCGGTAGCTTTTTTTAAACTACTGGTTCTCCTGAACCGGTAGCTTTTTAACTAACGGTTTGCCCAAGCCGATAGCTTTTTTTACTACCGACTCACCCGAACCGGTAGTTTTTATCACTACCGGTTCGCCCAAACTGGTGCGAACCAGTAGCATTTCACCCCTGGTCTGAACTAAATAAGTTTATCTTGGTCTCATTGGATCACAGGAGATGGTCCCAGAAATCCATGTCCTTAGTCTGCTTGTCTGCAGCAAACCATTTGTGGGCTTTCTTGTGCATCATCTTTAGGCTTCCTTCTGGGACGACAGCCCTGCAAACCAATTTGATGCAGCATGCATCAAATGCTGGTCCAAGAATAGTATGGTCCAAGCACTGACAGGCTGACCCCCCACCCCTTCAACCTCTGCAGCAATGCTGGCAGCACTCATACATCTATTTCCCAAAGTCAATCTCTGGATATGACGCTGAGCATGGGCACTCAACTTTTTGGGTCAACCACCATGGCGAGGCCTGTTCTGAGTGGAACCTGTCCTGTTAAACCGCTGTATGGTCTTGGCCACCGTGCTGCAGCTCAGTTTCAGGGTCTTGGCAATCTTCTTATAGCTTAGGCCATCTTTATATGAGCAACAATTCATTTTTTCAGATCCTCAGAGAGTTCATTGCCATGACGTCCCATACTGAACTTCCAGTGACCAGTATGAGAGAGTGAGAGTGATAACACCAAATTTAACACATCTGCTCCCCCTTCTCACCTGAGACTTGCAACACTAATACATCACATGACACCAGGGAGGGAAAACGGCTATTTGGGCCCCATTTGGACATTATCACATAGGGGTGTACTCACTTTTGTTGTCAGCAGTTTAGACATTAATGGCTGTGTGTTGTGTTATTTTGAGGGGACAGTACATTTACACTGTTATACAAGCTGTACACTCACTACTTTACATTGTAGCCAAATGTCATTTCTTCAGTGTTGTCACATGAAAAGATATACTTAAATATTTACAAAATGTGAGGGGGTGTACTTACTTCTGTGATATACTGTAAATAAAGAAAAGATCTTGGCAAAAACCTTCTGTGTGATTTTTAACTGCTATTGGATTGAGCAGATGGAGCAATGAATCTCATAAAATAGGATTAGCACAGTTGCATTGTTGGATAATATTCACTTTGTGACATGTACTCAGCAAAGAAATTTGACAGCATTACTCAAGAGATCATAAAGATATCAAAAACGACAGGTTGAATTATTAAATGGCTACGTCAAAGAAAGTCAGTTTTCAGGTTTATTAATAATTGTAGTAAAATGGTTTGATAAATGGCTAGTGTGTTTCAATTGATAATTACATAAACTGGTTTAGCAGCTGAGCAAATGTAAGAATAGTAAAAATAAAGCAATTCCTGCATTACTATCAATAATTGCACAATAATATTTTAATTTAGTTGAATCTTTTAATTTAGTTGGATCCAAGAGGCTGAAATCCTCATATATTTAATTGAGCACTGTAATCATGAAATTTGAATTTTCTATATTTTCAGTTGTTTGAATAGTAGCACTTTGCTAGAATTACCTATTTGACAATATAAATAAATCAAATAGATAAGCCTCACTACATTTAATAGACATAGTTGTGGTGTATCATATATTACTATATGTATATCTTTCAGACAATTCCCCCAGTTCTTTATGTAAGGGTAGTATTCCAATATATCTGTTCAATTTATAACTTCTGAAATTCCCAGCTAGCACAAAGTGGGTATTCTATTTTTTTCCTCAAAAAATAGTTCAAATTCTAGTTACTCCATTAATATATCCATATAGTTATCTTGGGAACAGGGAAAAAACATTTTACTACTGTATCCAGTCTAGTGTAATGTACAGGTTTGAGATTTTCTGGTGATCAAATAATATTTAGATGCGTAGCTCTTTTAAGAAGCAGGATAAAGTAGGTGCTGCCATCTGCTGTGACAATTGAAAATTATGAAAGGTGAAGTCCTAACACAGCTGGGACAGAATCAGATAAATACACCTGATTGAACTGGCCATTTTTGTAGGCAGCCTGTCCTCTCAAAGGGTCTAACCATTCAGGTTCAAGTGAATTAAATCCCAATTCAAATAATTATGGCATCTCTGGTTTGAAGCATGAGAAATGTTTTGGCTGGAAATTTACTCAAGTTCTTTTTGCACACAAAATTTTTTGAGAGGTCCGACTCAAATAATTTATACATGTTCTAGCCATCTTGCAATTTTATTGTCATTTGTCCTATTACAAGCTACTGTGTTGCTCTTCTGGAATTTTCATTTTCTGAGATGAAGATGGCTACAACTGCCATCCATATGCATGAAATTTATCTGCCAGATAAATTTACAATCTGAACATTGGAAATCTTACCTTGCTATTTTCTGAAAATGAGCTAAAAGCTCAAATAATTTTAATTAATTCATTGTAGCCTAGTATGTTCATATAATAGACAGCCACATTTTTCAGGTTACCTCCTGAGATAAATATATATTTAACAGTTAATTATTGCCTTTACAGCCCTAAAAGTTATAAGGCTGTTAAATAACCCTCCTCAGTCCCAGTCGACATTTGGAAAGCTACAGATTTCCATATCCTGTTCTAAATGGCTTGGAAACTTGGAAAGAAAATTTATGTTTAATTTTGCTGCAGAATCACAAATATGATGCTATAAAAACATCTTTTTTTTCCATGGTAATTTGAAATGGCTATTTTGATTCCCAGGGTCAGATAATTTAATGGCATCATCAACTGTATTTGCAAACTGTGTGAAGCTTGGTTAGTGTAAACCTTAGATTGCTTTTACTTCCTTAGCTTGCTGCGTAAATTCATCTCATTTCATAATTTAGTGCTAACCTAAAAAAATTAGTATTTACATGAAGATAATCAAATGCAGTTGCATTTTTAATTTTTGCTAAGTAGAAAAGAGCATGTAACTTAGAAATATATCCTGTTAATGCGAACAGCAGGTTAAAAAATAACAGAAAGGACTGCCATTTGTCTCTAATGAAAGTTGGGAAACTTACTTTGTCTCTAACGAAAAAGAAACTCATTTCATTCCTCCATTCCTGGTAGTGAGTAGAAATATTAGAAAGGGAATGAGAACCAAAACTCTAAGCAAATCATAAGGTTCACCCCCTCCCAGGGTGAATCAGGAACTTACATCAGAAAAAGATGTAAGTAATTATTCTAGCATAGTTAGAAACTCAGAGAATGCAGCAATACCTACAACACCAGTACTTGCAGCAGAACAGAATCATTTCAAGACAATGAATTTTGGGACCACATCACAACATAGAATATATGGCTTTGGGCTTCAGTATTCTACCATATCAAAAACTACATTCCCAGCAAATGGTTGTAGGCAGGGGTGAAATGCTCCCAGTTCGGACCAGATCACCTGATCCGGTAGCGATGGAGGCGGGTGGTTCGGAGAACTGGTAGCAAAAATCCCCCCCCATTGCCCAGCTGAGCCGCGCAATCATCAGAGGCTTTTTTTTTTATTTTTAAAAGCATTTTTTCTACAACCTCTGGCTGAAGAGATTATAGAAAAAAAATGTTTTTAAAAGGAAAAAAAGGCTCTACCGATCAGGCAAATCAGCTGGGATCGTCAGAGGCTTTAAAAGCATTTTTTTATAACCTCTTCAGCTGAAGAGGTTGTAGAAAAAATGCTTTTAAAAGTAAAAAAAAAAAAGTTGGCCACGCCCACTCAGTCATATTACCCCACCACCACCAAGCCACGCCCACAGAATTGGTAGTAACAAATTTTACATTTCACCACTGATTGTAGGCAACAGATGTTTTAACAGGATTCCACAAAGTTCTGCCATGCAATAGCATAACCTGTCTTGATGCACAATATAAAGGACTATGGCCATCAGTGGACAAGTTTTTCATATGAGGGTCAGAGTTGTTAGGATGAAATCTCTTTGGAAAGCATCTCCCTTCTTGGGAAGGAAGGGAAGCAATAAAGCTTCCTCCTCCTCCTCCTATGGATTTTCCTATATGGATATATTAGAAAAGCTGAGGTGGGAATGGTAGAGATTTCAGCTCAATTAATTCCAAAGGTGCCAGAAATGCCAGGAGAAGCAATTTCTGAAAATTTCAATAAGGAATACTTTGCATTAGTGGTGGGTTTCTACCGGTTTGCCCCGGTTCGGGCAAACCGGTAGTGGTGGAGGCAGGAGCTTCTGCCTACCCACCTGACATCATCACGGACACTTTGTGCATGCACAGAAGGTTCTGCGCACGCTCACGCTCACAGTTCTGAACTGGTAGCAAAGGTAAGTGGAACCCATTACTGCTTTGCATGCAATGAAAATAAGTACATGATCTATTTACTATTTTATGGACTTAAGCATTTTCTATTTCTAAGATAACACTCTGACTAGACTCACTCATTTTATATTCGTGCCTAACTGTGATGTGTGAACTTAGCTACTTTAAGAAGCCATCATTTAGCAAGCTATAGCTTAGCATCTACTTTATCTAAAAGAGGGCAAAGTAAAAAAGGATCAGCATGAGATTGTTAAACCAAATTGCATCCACACAATTCATTTATTTACTGTAAAACACTGAGATTCAAAGAATGCGTCTTACATCCAAAGATATAGGATGATCAATAATTGCTATTGTGAATAAAGCAGTCTGTTCTGAAGTACGTTATATACTTAAGCTTTGTATAGAAATGTTTGAGCTAATTATTACCTTTTGCATTTAATGGCCTTGTCATTATTTAGCTATGCAATATATAATTTGTGCTACTTTGTTAGCTAATGGCTCTAATAGTGGTTTTTATTCCATAAAGGTAATGCAATTTTCAGTGTTCCTTACTATTTGCTTTGCTACAAAAATTGCACAGATATTCTTTGAAAAACTAGTCATGCTATTTCTGATTTTCAAAGTGACAGGAAATTGGATAAACAATGATATATTAATATCTAATGATTGGCTTACTACATTTATTTAGACTTGAAATGTTAAAACAGCATGAATTGTTTTTATCTAGGAAAATGTTCTTATTTTACTTTATAAAGGCTGAAAGAGCAATTATCACAAAAAACTAATCAGTTCTTAATTATTTAAGTGTTGTTGATTTTATAGGTATGGATGCAGTGCATCATAGTTCCAAGAGCATCCAGTGTGTTACCCAAAGCTTCTGGTTCAGTGTAGCAGCTGGTGTTGTGAATCAGGCCGTCACCCATTAGAGAACGGCTACTTCACAACACCAGGGTTGCTCTGTACCACAGACTACTGCACATGGAATTCACCAGGAAAAGAAAAAAGAAAAAAATGCTGCATGCAAAGCAGAAGAGTAAAGCTGCATTGATCTCATTTGATGAGGAAGTCTTCTTCATCTGTGATTAAAAACAAAGCTAACTATACAGGTCTTTGTGAAGAATGTTTTCATCATCTGTAGCAGCATTTCAGATTCAAAGGCAGAGGGGTGCACATATAATTATTTATTTATTCATTATTTATGTCCTGAGCTAAGCACATTGGGCTATGAGCATACTCCACAGTTCCTAACTGAACAATGCATAAATCTTTTTGACTTTGAATCCAAATTACCATATAGTCTGCACTAATATTTTTGTTGTATATGTTTCATCAGTTGGCACATAATATAACAGACAGGGTCATGAATGTAAGCTTTTTCTAATATTCTTTCTTCAACAACATACTTGCTATTGTTTCAATGACTGATATGCCATCTTACTGGAAAGATTCCATTGCCTAATGTCACTGAAGTGGGCAAAGAGGACCTCATATTTATAACAAGGCAAAGCTGATTGATAGTAATGGAAACCTGGAGAATAGCTATCTCAGCTGCCCTGATTGTTCCTAGCCACTTAGCCTTTCATTGTACTAGTCCGAGATAGTAGTTCTCATGCATTTGCCTCCATCTTGCAGATTCCTTGGGTAAGCATGGCTAATCTCTACTCTTCTACAAAATAGTGTGTAATGGCAATCCTTTAATGCAGTGATTAGTTCAATGATAAAAGCAAGACTCTTCTCCATTGTCTGCCTTACCTTACTGCATGCATTGTTGTAGGCCCCTCCTTACATCTGGTATTGAAGATGAATTGGGGAAAATAACATGAAATGATACCTTATGCTAAAATGATGTGGGGAAGGTGAGAGGGAAGTACAGATATGTTTAAAATATTAGACTCCCTCATATACATAGATTGCCAGATTACACACACACACACACATATATATACACATACATACACACACACACATAAGTACATATATGTAAAAATAAAAACATTACTTGCCTCTGGAGGAAAGGTGAAGTTTCTGCTTTCTTTGTAACAACTAAAATTAGAGCCAATAGTGATCATATTTAGAAACAACTTTATTGGATTCATTATCTACAGTATTTAATATTTCACATTATTCTATATATACCATTCCAGATTTAGAAATTCATATTGGACTTTCCCAACCTGGTGCCTTCTATTTGTATTGGATTATATCTCCCATTATCATTAACATGTTGATGCCAAATTTAGTTCCTGGCATCACTAGTTAAAAAACATCAGGAAATAGATGTAAGAGAAGATATTGCTCGAAAAGTCATGGTGGAAACATGAGATAATGCAAGATGGTGGACAAGTAGTTTAGCTCAAATGCAACAATTTTTGGAGCCTAAAATAAAAAGAAATTCCAAAATATTAGCAAAGCCAAATATTAAATTGTAATCAACCTTGGGCCAAGGGAACCTTTTGTAATCTATTTGAAACTAACCATGGCTTTAATGCTCGAAATCCTTTTATCTGACCTGCTTCAACCTTCTGACTACCAGATGTGTTAGGACAGCAGCTTCTAGAATTCCCAATCAGCATGGCCAAAACCTGGAATTCAGTTCAAGAACATCTGACAGGTACTCCAGCGAGGCTGCTTTTCCCCTGGTGTTCTGTTCCTTTGGGCAAAAAGCTGAATGTATATAAAAAAGTACATTCACGTCTCTATGATTTCAATAACTAGTGGCAAATTGTTATTGTTTGGATCCAATAGCTGAAAACAAAAGAAACCAAACAAAACTCTGCATCTTTAATATCTCTAATATCAGAAGGCAGGTGTGTTACATGATAATAAATGCACAATATCTGACCTGCAAGGAAAAGAAGAATGTGAACTGAGGTCACCACAAGACAGAGACAGCCCATTATTGCCATTTCTCTATATGAACCTTCAGTGGCAGAGATAATGTCGTCCAAGTGCACAATGGTGCTTTCAGCAGCATAGCTGGGATAAAACCATGAGATGCAATTGAAAATATCATAAATAAATGGGGCAGACTCTTATTTCCCAAGAGAAGAAGTGTGATTAAGGTGTCTGCCTTCTGTTTTAACAAAAAAAAACATACACATTTCCCTCCTTTTTCTCACACTGATGATAGCTTCGTCTATTTGATGCCTTGTGCTAGCAGCTGTGATGCCTGCTTTTTTTTTTTTTTTTTGCTTGCTATGATACAAGAACCATGGAGATGATTTTAGAGGTAAAAGGTTCCTTGAAGATTCAATGCAATAACAAGGCAAGATACAAATCTCATAATTAACTGGCTACCTAGGAAGAGAACTGCACTATTAAAAATCTCTTGCTCTTGTACTTTGACTGGTGGAATTGCTTCCCAAATAAGTTTTTCACGACTGTAGCCTCAGTTTAGCTTTTTACTCTTAATATTCTTTTCCATACTTATTCTTACTATTGCTGCATGAGAAACGTGCACAATTAGCCAAGAAGATTTTTTTTTTCAGTTAAAAAAATAATTATAACATTGAGGGAGAATGCCTACATCACATTTTAGTTCACTGCTTTTTAAATAAATCCATCCTTCTCCCAGAATTATCCCCTCCTCTCCCCAGTCCAAAATATATTCTTTCATCCTGATTAATTGGGGACAAAGAGGATTTCATACGGACAACCACTGACGGGGGCAAAAAAGTTATAGTTTATAATAAAAAAGGTAAAGCTTTGTGTGGCCTGAATATGCCATCTTGCCTTTTTTGACAAGCATTCCCCTGACAGATATCCTTAAGGTTGAATAGCAGAAATAATTTGTTCTCATTCCAGCTCAGGAAGTCCATGTTGGTTTTGAATATTGCACCATTATTCAAGTTGTGCTCAATTTACAACCACAATTTCTATTTCTAAGCAAGACAATTGTTAAGTGAGCTTTGCCAACCTTTCTTGCCGTTGTTGTTAAGTGAATTAACTGCAGTTGTTAAGTTAGTAATATGGTTGTTAAGTGAATTTGGCTTGCTTATTGACTTTGCTTGTCAGAATGTTGCAAATGTTATCACATGACCTGGGGACACTGAAACCATTATAAATACAGGCCAGTAGCTAAGCATTCAAATGTTGATTATGTGACCACGGGGATGTTGCAGTGGTCATAAGTGTGAAAGCCTATTGTAAATCTGCATCTTTAATATAATAATAATAGTAATAGTAATAGTAATAGTAATAATAATAATTTTATTTCTATACCGCCCTTCTCCTGAAGGACTCAGGGCGGTGTACAGCCAATTTAAAAAAACAAGACACAACAATGATTAAAATTTAAAATAATTAAATAGATTTGGCCGGTTTAAAACCCCAAAAATTTAAAATACCCCAATTTAAAATCATTATGTTGATAGCCCGGCCTGGCAGAACAACAGGGTCTTCAATGCGCAACGAAACACCCGGAGGTTGGAGATCTTACGTATTTCCGGGGGCAGTTCATTCCACAGGGCTGGGGCTCCCACAGAGAAGGCCCTCCCCCTGGGTGTCGCCAGCCG
The DNA here is from genome assembly GCF_059756535.1 of Pantherophis guttatus. NCBI lineage: Eukaryota > Metazoa > Chordata > Lepidosauria > Squamata > Colubridae > Pantherophis > Pantherophis guttatus. The sequence continues at coordinate 104,804,777 of NC_142066.1, forward strand.
ACATAATTTGGCCGATGGCACCCTGAGGAGACCCTCTCCGTGGGAGCGAACTGGCCGGTGGGAGGCTATTGGTGGCAGAAGTCGGTCTCGAAGATACCCGGGTCCTATGCCATGGAGCGCTTTAAAGGTGGTAACCAGCACCTTGAATCTCACCCGGAAGACCACTGGGAGCCAGTGCAGCTCGCGCAGGCGGGGTGTCACACGGGCACAACGAGTTGCGCCCATAACCACCTGCGCGGCCGCATTCTGGACCAGTTGGAGTCTCCGAGTGCTCTTCACGGGGAGCCCCATGTAGAGAGCATTACAATAGTCCAGCCGGGAGGTGACAAGGGCATGAGTGACCGTGCGCAAGACGTCCCGGTCCAGAAAGGGCTGCAACTGGCGGATCAGGCGAACCTGATAAAAGGCCCCCCTGGCCACGGCCGTCATATGCTCTTCTAAAGACAGCCGTGCATCCAGGAGGACACCCAGATTGCGAGCCCTCTCTGTGGGGGGCGAAGATTCACCCCCAATAGTCAGCAATGGCACCTGCTGACTATATCGGGACGCCGGCAGCCACAGCCACTCGGTCTTGGACGGGTTGAGTCTGAGCCTGTTCCTCCCCATCCAGACCCGCACGGCCTCCAGGCAGTGAGACATCACATCAAGGGCATCGTTGGAGTGGTCTGGGGTGGAGATGTACAGCTGAGTGTCATCAGCGTACAGATGACACTTCACCCCAAAACCACGGATGATCTCACCCAGCGGCTTCACATAAATGTTGAACAGAAGGGGCGAGAGGACCGACCCTTGTGGCACTCCCCATGCGAGACGCCTCGAGGTCGACCTCTGCCCCCCTGCCAACATGAACTGTGAGCGGTCGGAGAGGAAGGAGGTGAACCACCGCAGAACGGTGCCCCCTATTCCTAACCCTCTCAACCACTGCAGCATGATACCATGATCGATGGTATCAAAAGCCGCTGAGAGATCTAATAGGACTAGGACAGAGGAGCAACCCCTGTCCCGAGCCCTCCAGAGATCATCCACCAACGCGACCAATGCCGTTTCTGTGCTGTGCCCCCGCCTGAAGCCCGACTGGCACGGGTCTAGATAGATAGCTTCATCCAGTGCCCGGGCAGTTGTCGTGCCACCACACTCTCAACAACCTTCGCCACAAAACAAAGGTTGGAGACCGGATGGTAGTTAGCTAATTCAGCCAGGTCCAGGGAGGGCTTCTTGAGGAGGGGTCTCACCACCGCCTCTTTCAAGGTGGCGGGAAAGGCACCCTCACTCAGAGAAGCAGTTATAATCCCCTGGAGCCAGCCTCATGTAACCTCCCGGGAGGCCAGTACCAACCAGGAGGGACACGGGTCCAATAAACATGTGGCGGCACTAATCCTACCCAGAACCCTGTCCACATCCTCAGGAGCCACAGGATCAAACTCCTCCCAGATAATATTCTCAAGACCTGCCCTTGTCTCCTCCCCTGGACTCATCCAATCGGAGTCCAAGCCATCCCGAATCCGAGCGACTTTATCATGCAGGAATTGCACAAAATCCTCAGCGCAGCCCTGCAAGGGATCTTCCCGCATTCCCCCCCAAAGAAGGGAGTGGGTCACCCTAAACAGGGTGCAAAGGCACGACGTGGTCCAAAGCTCCGGCGGCCGCACTCTCCCAGGCGGCCACCAGCTCTTCAGTCGAGTCGTGTGCCAGGGTCTCAGGAATCGGCCCAAGCTCCGTCAGGAGCCTTTCGGGGTCCATCAGGCGCCTGGGACGGAACCATTTGATCGGTTCCGTCTCCCTGCGGCGGGGGAAAGCGGTAGGAAAGTCTAAGTGAAGGAGTGAATGATCTGTCCATGACAAGGGTTTGATGTCTAGGTCCCCTCTACCAAGATCATTCAACCACTGACCAGAGACGAAAATCAGATCCAGAGTGTGTCCCCCTATGTGAGTTGGGCCTTGAACTAACTGGGTCAGGTCCATGGCCATCATGGGAGCCATGAACTCCCGAGCCACCTCTGACGCCTCACCCGCAGACGGAAGGTTGAAATTCCCCATGACAATAAGTCTGGGGGTGTCAACCGCCACCCCGGCAATGACGTCGAGTAGCTCGGGCAGGGTCGCTGCCACGTGGCAGGGAGCCAGGTACGTAGTCAGCAAACCCATCTGCACCCCACAGCCCCACTTCACAAAGAGGGTCTCACATCCGGCTATCTGAGGAACAGTGGTCTCCCTCGGACAAAGACTCTCCCTAATAATCACCGCCACTCCCCCACCCCTCCCCTGGGCCCTTGGCTGATGAAATGCACGGAAACCTGGTGGGCACATTTCAATGAGGGGAACCCCCCCCCTCTTGGCCCAACCAGGTCTCCGTAATACCTGCCAGGTCCGCACCCCCCTCTAAAATAAGATCATAAATGAGGGGGGTTTTATTAACGACCGACCTGGCATTACACAACATCAGCCGTGGACCCTGGGCCTGAGACTCTGCACAACCCAGGACACGAGTCACGCATTGGGGGCCGGAGTGCGTAATTGCTCATAAACAGCGTGTACGTACCCCCAGCACATGATATGGCCCCCTGCGCCCGTCATATCTCTGATATCAGAAGGCAGGTGTGTTACATGATAATAAATGCACAATATCTGACCTGCAAGGAAAAGAAGAATGTGTAACTGAGGTCACCACAAGACAGAGACAGCCCATTATTGCCATTTCTCTATATGAACGTTCAGCTGGCAGAGATAATGTCGTCCAAGTGCACAATGGTGCTTTCAGCAGCATAGCTGGGATAAAACCATGAGATGCAATTGAGTGCTATTTTCAGTGCTATTGTAACTTTGAATAGTCATTAAACAGTTATAAATCAAGGACTACCTGTATTAGCTTTCTAATACAAAGATGGCATAAATCTGCCCAAGAAAATTTTAAAGTGATATTATTATATCTGATGAATATCTCTTCATAAGTTTCTCGATCAGTAGTAGTCCAGGAGCATATTTGTGTGATCATTTTCAGGGCACGATCTACAATATCCATTAAAACATGCAAAGATGAAAACCAGCCTTTGAATTTAATCATACAGCTGCGCAGCCTACACCATTAATTTGGAAGTTATAAAATAAGTAAAAATTATTAAAACATTAAAACCATACAGATTATGATTAGAAAACTATACTGAAACCTATGATAGTGTTGTGTAACTGAGGACACTTAACAAGTGGGGAGGGGGAATCTGTCTGATTACAATACTGAGTCATATATTGATGTAGATTCTCAGTCATCCAGGTAAAATTGAGTCACGGCAACTGCACTTCTTTTCTTTGGTTTGAAACATTTCATTGCTTATCCAAGTAGCTTCTTCAGTTTCAGCAAGTTAGTTAGGGAAATCCCATATATGGCCTTCGAGGTCAGTCAGAGTTCACCAATCCACTGGTCTACCACTCTCCTTGGACATGTCTATATCAGCAGTTGAACTGATAGAACAGTTCAACAAGCCCTGCAACTGTCAATCCACAATGTGCTCTGCAATAATTAATTACTTTGCACTACCCATTGTTTATTGCAAAACAGTGGGGTTCTTGGGAGAGAGGTAAAGTACATGTTTTATTTGTGTTAAGCATTAACATCTTATTAAAAGATTGATCAGTCAATCTCTGGGCGAAAAAAATATTCCACCAACCTTTACTAAAATGAATTAGATTGAACTAAGAGAGCAACTTAAGAAACTTCTTAAATTTACTTCATTTTCACATAATTTCACATGGGAAACAAGCAATTTAAGTCTGTTGTGTGGAAGAGCCTAAACAAATGTAGAGCATATGTACATATGAAATAGAGAGCATAGTTGTCTGCTTTTTAGATTTTTGGTTGTTTGACCAGTCAGTTGGTCAGCCAGTCAGAATCGATGAGTTGGATGATCTAAAGCAGGGCTGTCAAACTCACGTCATCACGGTGGCGTCATGTGATGTATTGGGACTTTTTTCCCCTTTGCTAAAAAGGACCTGGGTGTGGCCAGCATGTCATCCATCCGGCCTGCGGATTAAGTGGTACAATTGGCTCAAGATTAGGGAAAGTAAAAGTGAATAAATGATGTGACAAATGTGTAAAATACTGTAAATGAATAAAACTGGAAACAAAGGGACGATAAAGATAATAAAGGATGAGAAAAATGGGAAATGTAGAAAATAGAAAGTAAGAGGAACAAAACCGATAGGTAAAAAGGAACACATTGTGTGTTTGTTTTGTGTATGTTGTGTTGTGTTGTTGTTGTAAAATTAATAAAAAAAATAAAGCAGGGCTGTCAAACTCACGTCATCACGGTGGCATCATGTGATGTATCAGGACTTTTTTTCCCTTTGCTAAAAAGGACATAGGTGTGGCCAGAGTGTGATGCATCCGGCCTGTGGGCCGCAAGTTTAACAGCCCTGGTCTAAAGTTCTAATTAATTAATTAATCATGTCTGAAATCCAAGATCAGAGAAAATCAGATAAATGAATGAAGAAAGTAAATTGTGCAGATAATAACTAGCAAGCAAGAGATTTGAGTCACTGCATTAGCCAGAGCAAAAGCTCCTGGACATTCTGTTTACATCACTGGGATTGGGATAAAACAGGGACTGACTCTCGTATCAATTTTGGGATATCCATAGAACCTCAATATCTTCAGACTTATGGATCTCATTCTTTGTAATTCCTGGTAAGTAACTTGTTCTTTAAGGAAGTTACAGAGGCAGTTATTAATTTTTTTGATATCATTTGGGGATGGAGTTGTTATGGATCTCTTAGTATATATTAGGAACTCAAGTACAATTTATGCTCTGTGAATGGAGCCAGTTTGTTCATGATGACAATATAAACCCTTTGTCTTCTGAAGGATGACAATATTACGATGTATTTTTAGTTTCTTTGTGACTTTTTTTGCTGATGATTTGTGAGTAATTGAATTGTATTGTTTTACCTATCTGTTGCTACCTTCTTTTTGCCAATACCAGCCACCATACACTCTTGTACTGATACAAGATGGCTATTTGAGGAGCCATCAAACTTTTATCTGAAATAGACACAAATTCTGCCTTTAGTCATATGTCCTATATATCTCATTTTAAGAAATTCTTTTGATAATTTCCAGATGAATCAACATCTATACAGGCCATAATGATATAAGCCCTTGTGGAAATATTCTAGCCAACTCCATTCAGTGCACGTGTCAGCAGCCTTCTTCCTTAAGCAACAAACTTAATTCACAAGTCTTGCTGAGACTTTATTCACTGGGCAAGTTCTTCAGTAAACATTGTCATGTCTATGAGTTCATTCAATGAGTCATTTCAATCTTCATTCTAGCAAATCTCAGTTAAACATTTCTTCCTTTAGCCACAGTATAAAAATGGTACACTTGAATCCTGATTTAGTGAGGCAAATAATTTTCATTGAGTGTGGTAATGGTGAGGTGGAGGTGTCATCAAATTAGTATTGTTCAATTTACCTTCTCTTTACCATCATTATGGAAATCTAAATAATATTCCTTCTCAAGTTGCCAAGAGGTTGCTCCCCGTCACATGATTGCATTTCAAGTGCTTGACAAGTGGTTCACATTTACAAATGGTTGAAGCATTTCATGGTCACATGACTGCAATTTGTGATGTTTTTTGCCATTTTCCAGCTAACTGTAAATGGCGCATGCCAAAATCCTGCTTAAATTTCAATGCAGACTTTTTCAGACAATCTCTTTGAAAACAAAGAGCTTCCTCTCATTTTGGGAAGCTTGCTCAAAAGACCCCATCTTGCATAAATGCTCTGTGCCAAAACCTTGCTTGGATTTCAGGATAAATCTTTTTCAGCCAACTGCCAAATCAGAGGCAGACATTTCAGCAGACAGCAGTGGCTTGTGACCTTTTTGGGAAGCCAGCAGGAAAGATTGCAAATAGCGATCCCATTGCAGTGCGCTTGGTAACCGCAGCCAAGCACCCAGATCACAATCACATATCTGCAGGGATGCTGCAATGGCTGTGACTTGGGACATACATGTTGTAATGTCATTCAGTGTTGTCATAATTTCAAAGTCACTAAATGAATTATCATTAAGCAAGGGCTACCTGTATCATTAACATTTGCTATCTCGGACACCATCTAGTAAGTACTGACCAGAGGTGGGTTCCAGCAGGTTCTGACCAGTTCTGGAGAACCGGTAGCAGAAATTTTGAGTAGTTTGGAGAACCGGTAAATACCACCTCTGACTGGCCCTGCCCCATCTATTCTCTGCCTCCCTAGTCCCAGCTGATCGGGAGGAAATGGGGATTTTGCAGTAATCTTCCCCTGGAGTGAGGAGGGAATGGAGATTTTACAGTATCCTTCCTCTGGAGTGGGGTAGGAATGGAGATTTTACAGTATCTTTCCCCTGCCACACCCACCAAGCCATGCCATGCCCACCAAGTCACACCCACAAAACCGGTAGTAAAAAAATTTGAAACCCACCACTGGTACTGACCTCATTTATGGTATATAAAGTACACTAAAGTGCACTCAGTTGGAACTCAATACTCAAGTGATACCAGTTGACAATGGCTTCTTTTGGACATTTATAGCAGAAAAATGTTAAATCTGCATTCAAAAACCACTTAAGCAAGAGCTAAATACAGAGGAATTGCACCATGAAGCAGTAGAACATATTTTCTCTTTCCTGTTTCATGTTCTAATCCTCCTTCATGAGAGCCAGATTTGAATGAATTGGATTCGCTCTCTCCCTAAAAATTAGACATGGAACACATTGCACTAAAATTGGAGGAAGGGCATACCCACATCAACTTAAAATAGCTAACAGAAGCAGAGTTGATCCTACTTTTTAGGGCAGGGGTGGCAATTAATTAATTTTCCCAAGGAACCACATAAAAAACTGCAGCTGTTGTGGACAGTTGAACCAATATAACCTGATTTGATGTCCTCAAATTCCATCACCTCATCTCTTCAGATTGCTCCAGCTAAGGGGCAAGCTCTAGCTGCACAGGAACAGAAAAACACTACCTTTCCTTGCCCTCCCACAGATACCAGCTTGAAGGAGCAGAGCTAGAGCCAACTTGGTTTTTTCTCCTGCCCCCTGCAGTGCGCTTATTTATATTTAATTTTTGATTGACTTCATGCGGCTCCATAGGGACAGGCAAGGGGCCATATGTGCCCAGGTTTGCTTTGAGAAATAGTCCTATTGCAATAGAATGATCAGTTAAGCATATTAAATTATACCCATGGCAAAGTATAGTTTATGATAAAGACAACATAAGGTTTCATCCAAGTATGGTGGCTGAAGATCAGAAATGGATACAAAAGAAAAAAGTGTTCCTCGACCTTTCCAAACAGAGAAGCTGGTAAGGTTTGGGGAAGGGTATGAAATACACCAGTTTCACAAGATATTCCTTTTACAATGTTGAGGAAAAACCATTAAACAGTCTAGGATATTTCCTTATTCATAGAATTTCAGAAAGAAAGAGCCCTCATGATATTATCTTCTGTTTGGAAAGCTCTATTGCTTTCTCAAAAGATTTTTATTTTTTCCCTCAGAGAGAATCTGTTGAGAGAAAGCAAAACAATTGCAATGTATCTTCTGATTATCGAAAAGCTGACTGACCTGGATTTTCCCTCTTCCATCTACGACTGAATCAAAGACTTTCTGAGGGACTGGCCATAACAGTGAGGGTTAGGTCTGTCATAGCCACCTCCCTGAAGCTTAGCACTGGCTCCCCACAGGGATGTGTGCTCAGTCCCTATCTATATTCACTGTACAATGATTGTGTATCGTCTGACCTATCCACTGTGATCATTAAGGTCACAGATGATACCACCGTATTGGGTCATATTACAGGTGGAGATGAAACGGTGTATAGGGGGGAAGTTCAAAAACTATCCATGTTCTGTTCATGGAACAAAGGCTAAAGAAGGGAGGCGAAGCAGGATAAACACTTCACAACATGTTTATTGGCTAACAATAACAGCTAACAGTGACTCGCTCTGATTAGCTAACTACCTTGGAGAGCGAGCAAGGTTTTGAGGCACAGACAGCTCTTTTATACTTCAGCTGTCAGAGGCTGGGCCAATCAGGAGCTGCCAATTTCCCGCCGGCTGCCTGCCGGCGTTTAGACCAATCGGCTGCTCTCTTGGTCGCTTGTGCTTGCCGTCCGGACGTAACACCCCTTTCTTCCTGGATGGCACAAACGTACTCAGCGAGGTAAGCCGGGCGTCTTCTGGTCCTCCCTGATCTGCGTGGCCCCTCGGAGACGGCTGCGGTAGGAGGACCCATGCCTGGCTCCTCTGGAACTCCTGGAGACTGCAGTTCAGCTTCGGATGGCGCTTCGAACGGCAACGTGGGTGCAGAAAACGGGTAAGCCTGCGGACCCCTCGTTGTCGGTTTGAGCCTCAGGAGGTGACTTGCTTTCGGGAGATGAGGCTCTGGCAGAACTCGGTATGACTAACCCGGATAGGGCTTTGTCCGTGATCGTCCCTTGTGGGGGCAACCGGCAGCGGCGCAGCTGGTCCACGTGTCTCCGCCAGGTACGGCCGTCTCCTAGCTGAACTCTGTATGACCATGGCCCCGTAACCTCAATAATCTGGCCCGGCACCCAAAGGGGATCCCCCCCATAATTTTGGGCATACACCCACTCCACCTCTTGGAAGGAACGGGCTCCGCCACTTGAATCCAGGGGCTTTTCAGGAACATAGTCAGAGTGTAAACGGTCCAAGTCAGTTCTCAACCGGCGGCCCATTAACAACTCAGCTGGGCTGCGGTTTGTCGTCGGGCATGGGGTCACATGCTGCGCTAACAAATAGGTAGCTAACTTAGTATGCCAATCCCCAGGCCCCAATTTAGCTAGGGCCTCCTTGGCCGATCGCACGGCCCTCTCAGCAAGGCCATTTCCAGCCGGCCGGAACGGAGCTACTGTGACATGCCTAATGCCATGTCTTGCTAAATAAATTTGGAATATGGCTGACATTAATTGAGGCCCATTGTCCGTTACAATCAAATCTGGTAGGCCATGGGTAGCGAATACCCTCCTGAGTGCCCTGACTACTGCCTCCGCTGTGGTTGAGGCCATTGCCACCAACTCAACCCACTTAGAATAGGCATCAACTATGATCATAAAGGTATGGTCTTGGAAGGGGCCCGCAAAATCCAAGTGGACCCGGGACCAGGGGGCCCTTGGTAACTCCCATTCCCTAACTGGAGCCTTCGGAGGGGCTGAGCTAGTATGCTGGCACTGCTGGCAGTCGGCGACCCAGTTCGCGATCGCTTCATCTAACTTGGGCCACCATAGGTAACTGCGGCCTAAAGCCTTCATTCGGGCCACTCCCGGATGGCCATTATGCAAAGTGTCCAGGACTTGCCGCCTTAGCTCTACAGGAACAACCACCCTGGTGCCCCACAACAGGCAGCCCCGCAACGTGGAAAGCTCATGTTGCCAAGTTTTGTATGGGAGAAACTCAGAGTTGATTTGCCCTAGGGGCCACCCCCTTCTCACCCAGTCCAGGACTTGGCGTAAGATTTTGTCTTTGGTGGTGTACCAAGCGACGTCAGCGGCAGACACCGGACTCTGTTGGTCATCAATCTGTAGAATAGTTGAGGCCGGAGCAGGGTCGTCGACAGGAGCAGGAAGGGGGCATCTGCTGAGGGCGTCAGCATTATCCAAGTCCTTACCCGGGCGGTCGGCCAGGCTATAATTGTAGGCCGCCAGGAATACGACCCACCTGGTCATCTGGTGGGACAGGATCTGCGGAGACTGACGATTGCCGGCCAGAATTCCCAACAATGGCTTGTGATCTGTGAAAATGTGAAAAAAACGGCCATATAAATAATCATGGAAACGTTTAACGCCAGCCACGATGGCCAACGCCTTCTTGTCAATGTGCCCATAATTACATTCAGCGGCAGAGAGAGTTCTGGAGTAATAAGCGATGGGGGCTTCAGTCCCATTAGGTAGCTGATGGCTTAAAACAGCCCCCACCCCGTAAGGTGACGCATCACAAGTCAGAGTCAATGGGAGTTCGCTGTCATACTGCACCAATACAGAATCCGAAGTGAGGAATCATTTCACAGCCCGGAAAGCGTCGGCCTCCTTGCGTCCCCAGGTCCACGGTGTTGATTTATCAAGAAGGTGGTGAAGGGGCTCTGCGACAGTTGCTTTGTGCTGCAAGAACATATTATAAAAGTTTAAGGAAGGCTTGTAATTCGGCTCTGCCGGTAGGTGGTGGGGCACTCTGGATAGCTTGCACCTTTGCAGGCGTAGGATGCAACCCGGCGGCATCAATGAGGTAGCCCAAGAACTCTACCTGAGGCACTCCCATTTTGCATTTGTTGGGCTTGAGTTTGAGTCCTGCTTGCCGGAAACGGGATAAAATGGCACGGAGACGGCTGGCAAGGTCAGCTTCTGACATGGCAGAGACGAAAACGTCGTCGAAGTAAGGAATTACTCCTGGCAATCCATGCAGCAGCCTTTCCATGAGGCATTGAAAAATGCCTGGGGCGACCCAGACGCCAAATTGCAGTCGTCTACAACGGAAGGCACCCCTGTGAGTGACAATCGTCTGGGCCTCTGCGGTAGCTGCGTCCACTTCCAGTTGTTGATAGGCTTGCGCCATATCCAATTTAGCAAAAATTGAGCCACGGCCCAACGAATAGCGGAGGTGATGTACCACCAGAACAGGGTAGGGGTGAGCCTGTAAAGCCTTATTTATTGTCACCTTGTAGTCCACGCAGATGCGGACAGAACCATCAGATTTTATCGGGGTGACGATAGGCGTCTCCCACCGAGCGTGATCTACCTGCTCTAATATTCCCTGCGCTATAAGTCTATCAATCTCCTTATCGACTTGAGCATGGAGTGCCAAAGGCACTCTCCGTGGCTTAAGGCGGATGGGGGCAATTTTGGGATCCAAATTAAAGGATATGGGTGTACCTGTATATTTGCCAAGACCCTCACTAAATACATCAGAGAACTCCGTGAACAAATCAGAAAATGCAATAGAGGAAGTTGCATGAATACCTGTAATAGCTAACCCTAAAACGTCAAACCACTCTAATCCTAATAAATTTGGAAGCGCGCCATCAACAACAATTAAATTAAGGCGGCCACTGAAACCCTTGTATTTGATTCCAAATCTCCTGGATCCCAAAACCGGAATGTGATTACCTTGATAGTCACGAAGCCTAAATGTACAAAAGGATAAACGCTTCCTAGACATCGAGGGCACCAGTCGTTTAAGAGTGCTCCACGAAATTATTGACACAGAAGAGCCAGTGTCCACTTCCATTCTACAAGGTTTACCCTTTAAGAGAACTGTGAGGAAAATTTTTTTCCTCAAGTCCGATTTTGACTGGCCTATAACTGTCTCAGGGTGGCAGGCATCCTTGTAAATATTAAAACATTTTTCTTCCCTCCTACTCTGCCTGTTTCGGGGTTGGTAATTTCGGTTAGGTTTAGGAAGACTGTTATAATTATTATTATTATTACTGTTATTAGCCGGTTGGCTAGCTTTACAAACCCTAGCAAGGTGGCCTTTTTTACCACATCGTCTGCAGTCAGCGTTTTTGAATCTGCATGAGGAACGGGAATGATTCCCTCCGCACCCTGCACATGGGGCTTGAGTCCTCAATACCTCAGAATTCCCACCTTTCTTTCGGGTCCTTTGTAAGCGACTTACATCTTCCTCGCCCTCTGGCAGCTGGTCAGACTCGACCTCAGTTTCCTCATGGTGAACCATGGTAGTTTTCTGGGCAACTTGCGGGCTGAGATTCTGCCTTATCTCGGTAGCTGATTTAACTGATAATTCGGAGGCTCTAGCCTCATCTATAGCTGTTTGCAACATAATATCCGTTCTAGCTAATAAGCGACGCTGTAAGCAGATGTCCCTGACCCCACATATTAACTGGTTCAAAAGGATATCTTCTAAGTAATCTCTAAAGTCACAATACAAAGCGGCTGCCCTTAAGGCTGCCATGTATTGATTAATAGTTTCCCCTTCTGCCTGAAAACGGTGCCAAAATGCAAAACGTCTAGCAACTCTTGAGGGTAGAGGGGCATAGTGGCCTTTTAAAATGGCTAGCAGTGTCTCCCAGGACACATTATGGACTGTCTGAGGTGCTAATAGTGCCCTAGCTGTCTCGAACATATCATGCCCACAGACACTGAGGAAAACAGCTAACTTCCTATCCCCTGGCAGACTTTTATAGTCATTTGCGACCAGGAAACAGTTAAAACGGTCGAAGAAGGAATCCCAGGTCTCCACTGCCTGGTTGAAAGGGGCGAATGTAGATAGGGTGGACATCTTCCTGAAGAACAGCGTCAGACCTTAGAATTTGTGATGTCTCATTGCTGTGGCTCAGCTCAGTGCTTCAACTGTTGTAGTGGCTTCGCTCGACCTGCCGCCTCAGAGTAATCCCAATCCTTCGTCGCCAGTTGTTCTGTTCATGGAACAAAGGCTAAAGAAGGGAGGCGAGGCAGGATATACACTTCACAACATGTTTATTGGCTAACAATAACAGCTAACAGTGACTCGCTCTGATTAGCTAACTACCTTGGAGAGCGAACAAGGTTTTGAGGCACAGACAGCTCTTTTATACTTCAGCTGTCAGAGGCTGGGCCAATCAGGAGCTGCCAATTTCCCGCTGGCTGCCTGCCGGCGTTTAGACCAATCGGCTGCTCTCTTGGTCGCTCGTGCTTGCCGTCCGGACGTAACAATCCACATGGTGCTTACAAAACAACCTGCACCTGAACATCAACAAGACAAAGGAGGTGGTGTTAGACTTCCGGAAGAAGAGAGAAGAAACTGCCCCACTTTATATCGAAGGGGGCTGTATGAAGGGAGTTTCCTCCTTTAAATTCCTGGGAGTCTATCTCAGCAAAGATCTGTCCTGGAAAATCAACACGACCCAAGTGGCCACAAAGGCCCAACAGAGACTCCACTTCCTTAGGGTCTTGCGAAAAAATAAAGTGGAACAACAACTGATGATCTCCTTTTACCGATCCACAATAGAAAGCATCCTCACTCATTGCGCTACGGTGTGGTATGCCAGCTTAACAGCCACGGATAGAAAGACATTACAGAGGGTGGTGAGCACAGCACAAAACATCATGGACTGTCCCCTGATACCACTAGATGACATCACTAGGGCTCGCTGCCTTAGAAGAGTGAGGAAAATCCTCAGGGAATACTCACACCCTGGTCAGCCCTTCTTTATTCTCCTACTATCTGGAAGGAGATATAGAAGCATAGGCAGCCACACAAACAGGCTGAAGAACAATTTTTATCCGTGGGCTGTCAGACTCCTGAATGAAAAATAACTCTACAACATAGCACGATTGACTTGTGGGGCTGGTGCGACGTGCAATAAGTTCACATGGTGCAATAGGACTCAGTGTTTGTTAGTAAGATTCACTGGGCTAGGGATTTTCTTTTTGTCTTTTACTGTGAATTGTGTTGGGGAGGTGCACAAAGGGGAAGCTCAACCAATCATTGTATACATGTTTTACTCTAACAATCAAGATTTGAATTTGAATTGATTGGTTGTGGTAGGAATTCCTTATCTCAAAGGCTTATACATAACACATATTCAAATATTATGAGTACATATTCATAATGTACATATTCATGTACATCCTCTACATGACAAGTAGAGGATGTATAAATTATTTATGTTCAAGATAGTATTTGTTTTAGTACAATAAATAAATATAAAGGAAAGCAAACAAAACTAAATATGACCTCAGAAAAAGACTGAAAAATTCTAGTTCAGAAACTTAAATGAAATTTAATATGCTAATTAATTACAAAATAAATTTAAAAATTGTGCCAAACACTATGCAGTATTTTGTTTTAAGACAAAATATTACCCTTTTTATAAACCATTCCATAAAACTCAACATGATTGACCATAGAAAAAAGGGGCTGTTTTAATAGCAGGTTGAGATCAAAATGTATTTTTATTCAAGTAAAATTCACCGTATTCCTAGAAGTCAGACAAGAAGTTTTAAAGTTACGTAGATGTTTAAACGTGTTGCTGTTTAATATATTTATTCAGCAATCTATAATGACATTTGAATGTTTTCCAACATATAAAAGGATATTAAGAAAAATGATTTACACTTAATTCATTTTATTATTTTATTTTTTACGTAATAATAAATTTTATTATTTTTATTATATTTTATTATGAATGTAATTCATATTATTACATTTACAGAGGGCAAGGGATACAACACCATTTATCTCCTGTTTACAATGCAGTCCTTTCCGCAGTCCAAGAAGGTTTCACACCCATTTGCACTCTGATTCAAGTGTCTCTGAGAATACAAATAGGCCGCTAAGTGGCTTCAATGGGTCTCAGAAAGCTAGAGAGTTAATGATTCTCAGAATGCTAATGACCTGATGACAGCAAATAATATAAATCCTTCCATTCCCGACTAGTCAGTGAGAACTGAAGAAGTTTCTTGGATGAGAAGCAAAATGTTTTCAAAGAAAGAAGAAAAAAGTCCAGTTGTCTTTTGGAAAGCACTTTTGAGGCAACCACAACCTGGATGATCAAGAATCTCCACAGAGAATAAAATTTACATTTATCTCTTATCAACTTCAGTGAGGGCCTCTCCCATATAAATAGCAAAGTTTCATGTTTATTTTAGTCAAAATGTATATATTTAAAATATTTTAAATATTTTAAAATAAATATTTCATTTAACGTGTTAATGTATGTAAATGCTTAAGAATTATTTATTTAATTGCAGGAAAATGTATTAAAATTATGCTATTTTCACTGCATTTTAAATCTATCAAATGAGACCAGACTCTTAATATATTTTGATAAGTTGTTATGTATAAGTAGAAAGTGGGTCCAATCATTCTGTAATGTCTCCTACAGAAAAAGCAGAGAGAGAACATATATTAAATAAAGCTAATTTTCTAAATTTATAACCTAGGGGGTGATAGTCTGTCACTTCTCGTGTCGTTTGCATTAAAACTTAGTTGCATCTTGCAGAGTATATCCAAGTGTTTGCATTTTTGCAAAAATGAAATGCAGTAATGGCAGCCTTCTGGCAGAGTCTTTTCAATCTTCTATAACACGGATGTCAAATTTGTGGCATCACATTGCCATCACCTAACGTTTCATGATGTTTCTTCCTTTCGCAGATGGAAGGATGTGGCCTGCATGTAATGCATCGGACCCATGGGATGCCAGTTTGACACCCCTGTAGGGTGCAGGAGGCTGGACTAGAAGACCTCCAAGGTCCCTTTCAGCTGATTCTGATTCAGAAATGCTTATTGTGTACCCTTCAAAGAGTTTGTGAGTGATCCTTATTCTGCTGCCTTCAACCTTAATTGGCCTCCATTGTAAGGAGCAATTAAAAATAAATGGAATCTTGCTGAGCTACTAGAAGGGATGTTCCACAGCACTGAGCATGAACATCTCTGTTCTGTGCCAGAGATGAGCAGAATGGAAATAAAATCATACTGAAGTATTGCAAATATACTTTGTAAAAGAAGCTACCCACAAATTAGGGGAGCAATTTAAAATGGAGGTGAGATGAACTTTTCAAAGCAATATGTAGAATTGTCTAACTGCAACTAGAGTTATAACTAAATATATGTAACTGAAATAATTGTTTTCTGTCTCTCCTGTTTTCCTCCATTTCAAATTGTTGATTTTAAATTGCTAAAAGCGGGAACATATTCTGTTATTTCAGAGAAAGCACTAAAACACATGGATAGTGCTGGATTTTTTTTTTTTAAGTACTAGATGGCTATTTAAATAAAGATTTTTCTGCTATTCAAGAACATTGAAGGGACATGTGGGAACAGCTTAATTTGAAGGGGACTTGCCTTTTACACTATTCTTTATTTTAAATCTTCCATATATTCTGCTTCTTTTAAAATTAAATCAATTGACATAAATGAAAATAAATTAATTGTACAGTATAATATAATACATCACTAATTTAATAGATGGATATTCATATGCATTCTCTTCTTTTTAACTATAAAATTACAAAAATTATAATTGAAATCTCTGTACATTTAGCATTCATACCTTTTTACAATATCCTTTTTTCAAAGTTAATATGTTTAAAGAAATAGTTTGATAGGAACATTTTTTTTTTTTTTGAATTTAGGGGAAAAGAATAGGAGAACATTCTTACAGGCTTTTCCCATTATTACTGGATTTGATATTGATGAAATGGTTGTTCATAAATAGTGGTTTTTTTAACCTATTAGTCCATATTTCATAATATAAACATTTATGGGGAATTATCTAGCAATTATGTCATAAAACATTTGTTCAAGTGAAAATTATTTCAGACAACTAAGATTCCTAGTTGACATCTCAGAGTGTTTTCCACACCCTTTCCAAAAAGTTTCCATATTATGTAAGGCTATCAAATGAAGGCTATTAAACTCCAAATGACCATTAATAGCAGCAAATGATTGAGTTTTCTGATTTCTTTTGGCCATCTAGTGATAGTCAAAACTGTGCAGTCTTACAATTGTACTCTGAGGTTAGTACCACAGCTAACACGGCATGGTAGTTCCATTTTTTCCTTTCAAGAGTGAGCTAATGCTACTTACCACCCAATCCTGACTTGGCATAACACTATACATTGGAAGGGGAACATGGGAAGCTGTAGCTTGAGGGTCAGGCCCAGATCCCCTTGTCAGCACTCCAAACTACATTCGTTCCAGTGCTGACATAAGGAGGAGAAGAGGGGGCAGTTGGCAAGAGGACGCTTGACTTTTCATCTACTTATTTTCCCTGAAGATAATATCCCCTAGGAGATGAGATGGGAGGGGGGACATTCCCGGGAGCTGAAGTAGATATGGGGAGAGTGATTTGGAAGATGGCCAATGAGACACAGAGAATTGGGGAATGGAAAGGAAAGGTTTGGGGTCAGGAAGTCAGTGTTGGCTACAACATAATCGGGGACAGATTATCATGCTTAATAAATGAAAGATTTCATCAAAGACTATTTGTTTGGAAATGCAATTTATTTGAAGACAACACTGAAACCTGACACCCCTCTAGAAGACTTGCTTGAGGTGTGAGATAAGAGACTGGTGCCTGTCCTAGCCGGCATGAAAAGGAAGCAAGCAAGGGAGCTATGCAAGGAATGGGCACTGCTTAAGGATAATTCTGGGAGACAAATTTGGCCAGAATATAGTACTTTTGACTTTAAAATGCTAAAAGCACTTAGGTCCAAGATCAGGCCAAACCAGATACCATACTGGTACTGCTGGGCAGAACTGGCTTGGTCAAAAAACCCAGCCCTGAGAGAGGAAGAAGTTAAAATAGACTCCCCTCTCTCAAATGACAAAGAAGAAACAACTTTCATGGTCCCACTTCTAAACCCATGCCATGGAGGGGAAGAGGCCAGGTTGAATATGTACTAAAATGCCCACTTTTTTCATCATGTGACCTAGTAATATGGAAGAAAGATACCCCTTCCTTCAGGTCAGACCCCCAAGCGGTGGTTTTAACCTTAAAATCCACTATAGTCATAACCCATCCTGGGGAGAATATGACCCAATTGCTACACATCTTTCTGACCAAAGATGAATTACTAAAGTGATTTGAAAAAATAAAAGAGATTGCCAGGCAACCAATCATAATAACCCCAGGGCAAGTAGCCTCTGTACGTATCATCTGGCCACTGAACCATCCTGATTGGGATTATAACAACACTAACCACTGGGGCGTGTATAACAGTGCAACGGATAATTTACTAGTAGCCCTGCAAGAAATAAGGGAAAAGCCCCTAAACTGGTCAGAATTTTAGAGAACAACCCAGAGAGAAAAATCCTGACGCTTTTTGGGTCTGCCTCCTAAAGGCAGGAGTAGCAGACATCCACTTAGATCTAAATAAAAGGACCAGGGGATCCAAAACTCTGCCTTTGTTGATCAATCCGCAACCGACATCAGAGGTCACTTCCACCGCTTTGTATCAAACTGATCTACCCTGGAGATAACTGAATTGCGCAGAATAGTGAATTTCATTTATGATCAAAGGGAAAAGCTGAGGGAGGAAGAAAAGGAATGAAAGGAGGCAGAAAAAGAAAGGGATAGAGATAGAAGGAGGAGGGCAGAAAGAAGAGGGGATCTGCAAGTTTTTACAGCTATGCACAACAATGATAGATGAGTGAATTGCTAGTCTTTTAATAGATGGCAAAAGTGCTTGCAGTGTAAGGAAGCGGGATGGCCCCAGGCTAATTGTCAGCATTGCCATTGGTGCAGTAGGCAGGGACATTTCAGGCAAGATTGCAGACATAACTTCCCTCACCACAAGTATCAGGACAACCCACCCAGAGCCCCTCTTCAAAGAGAAACCTTTCTCCAACAGAGGGGGAAGAGACCCTGGGAAGCCTCAATGGGAGCTGAATGAAAGGGACAACTTCCAACCTGTATGACTAGAGGAGAAAGCAGAGTTCCAGGCCACTTTCGCAGGCCTTGCTGTTCCCTTAAGGAATGGCCCAGAAGGCGAGCTTGTAATTATCACCATACAGAAAAGAGAGCATGAGTGCCTGATAGACACTGGAGCCACATCATCTCTCATTACCATACCTCCCTTTAAGGGCTCAGTAGTGCTGGGAGCTCGAGATAACATTATTGGGGTGAGGGGTGAATTATTCTTGTAGAATTTACCAATGAGAGGAGAGTAGAAATTGGCCCCTTCTCATTAGATCATTCCTTCACCATCTGCCCGCAGTCCCCGCTGACCCTCATGGGAAGGGACCTGTTGTGCAAAATGGGAGCCATGATAAAGTGTAATGAAACAGGCCTGAAGCTAAATATTCCTGTAAAAAACATACACCTCTTAGTGATAGGCAAAGAACAGCTGCATAAGGACCTGAGGGATCTGCTCCCTTCCCTATGGGTTGGGACACAAGCAAGGTGGAGTTGCTAAAGGGGGCGGCTACTGTTAAAATCCAAGTAAAAGAAGAGTCTCCTCCCTGCATTCCCCAATATAAGATCCAAACTGAGGCAATTGAACCTATCCGAAAACTCATTAAAGCATATGTAGAGCAGGGAGTTCTCCACAGGTGTACCTCTCCCAGTAACACCCCAATCTTCCCAGTCCAGAAACCACAGTTAAACCTGGATGGTAAGCCAATCTTCCACTTTGTACATGACTTGAGGATCATTAATAACCACATGACACCTAGGGCCCCAGTTGTGCCAAATCCAGCCATAATCATCACTGAAATGCCAGCATCAGCCAACTACTTTACTGTAGTTGATCTCGGCACAATTTTTTAGAATACTTGTTGATCCCTCCTCCCAGTACTTGTTTGTTTTCACCTGGATCAACAGTACACCTGGCCTTGCCTACCACAGGGTTATACAGAACCCCCTACCCTCTTTTCCCAGATCCTGAGGGCAGATGTCTCTTCCATATCTCTGCCAGAAGGATAAAACCTGGTTCAATATGTAGACGACCTCTTGCTAGCCTCAGACACAGACACAGAACAGAATAAACTAGCCAGAAAAAAACTCACTTCGCCTCTCAGTCTAGGGAAAGTCCAAAAAGACTGCCAAGAACTACTTAATGATGGATACATTGTTGCAATAAGAGATTGCAGGAATGAAGCTGAAGACAGTTCCTGAGCTCTAGGAAGAAACAATAAAGGGTGATAGGATTAAACTGAAAACAATATACAGAAACTCATCAGAGCTTCATTACTCCTTCCCACAGATAGGATTAACCCATTTCATGCAGGAAGATCAAGATGAAGGGATTAACACCAACAATAGCCCCATCAAAATCCATCAAAGATCACTAAGAATTTCAATAGGCTCAGAAAATATAAAAATCATGATAACTCACCCATCAAGCTAGCTAGCTACTAGAACCCATTGCTGAATGTCACTCTTTTTTTACCTTTTAAAATCATCTTTTTACAACCTATTTGCCCGAATAGGTTGTAAAAAATGCTTTTAAAGGTTAAAAAAAGAGGCTCTGACAATTGCGCGCCACAGCTGTGATCGTCAGCGCCTTTTTTTACCTTTAAAAGCATTTTTTACAACCTATTTGCCCCCCAAAAATGTAAAAAATGCTTTTAAAAGGTAAAAAAAAAGGCTCTGATGATCGCAGCTGTGGCGCACGATTGTCAGAGCCTTTTTTTTATCTTTTAAAAGCAGGAAGTAACGACACCTGGGTGAGTGGATGGAGCCTCGCACCGCCATCGCTACCGGTTCTTCGAACCACAAGCCACAATCAACTATTGGATTGCCCGATCCAGTCTGAACCGGGAGCATTTCACCCCCGCTTTTAATTGGTGTACAATTAAAAACATAAAACCATATAAAATAATATTACTCAGTAACAGGAGGCAGGTAAAACAAGAATATTATTATTATTTTATTATTTATTAAATTTTTATAGAATGATAAAAGTTAAAAGCCTGGGGGGAAGACCTTTAAAACTCTAACCAATGCCAAGGTTACATGTTTCTCTGAGAGCCCCATGTTGATAGGCAAAGCCATGTCTTCAAACTCTTCTGAAAGGCCAGGAGAGTAGATGCCATTTTCCTCTGGGAAGAGATTATTCAAAAGGTGAGGGCAGTGGCAAAGGAGGATGTCTTCCTGGACCCCACCTGTCAAAATTCTTTTTTCTTAATCATTTTTTTGGTTTTATTCAAAACATTAAAATACAACCCCCCCCCCAAAAAAAGGAAATACAAAAACAAAACAAAACTATACAAAAAGTGTGCATAAAAAGAAAAAAAAACCCAGACATATACATGTTGTCCCCCCAGTTGAATTTTATATATATATATGTAGGTCTTTGGTTATTCGGGTTTTCTCCCGCGTAAAACTGGAGGTTTCTTGGCAACGTTTCGACGAAGTCTCATTCGTCATCTTCAGGCTGGTGTTCTCGACTTCGTGCTTCTAGGAGCAATGTGTGTGATCGCAGCTGTTTCTTCCTTTTAACTGCCAGTGGGGGTGTGAACTGATTGGGTGGGAGCTTGGCTGTGTTCTGATTGGGCAGAGGTGTGTTCTGATTGGTTGGGGGTTTGGCTGTGCTCTGATTGGATGGGGGGTTGGCTGTGTTCTGATTGGCTGGGTGTGTGTTCTGTTTAGGTGGGGGCTTGGTTGTGCTCGGGTCAGTCTGAGTAGCAGGGGGATTTGAGCTGGTGAGCTGTGTTGCTGTTGTTTGGCTTCGTGTTCGTGGCCGTGCTATCTCTTCATGGTGGGTGTCAGTCTGCTTCATGTATGGATTGGAGGGGTTTAAGGTGGCTAATGATGCAGCTGTGGTCTGGCTTCTGATCCGGGGTCGTGCTTCATCATCAGTGTGGATTCGAGTCTGCTTTCTGTGTGGATGTGTGGTGGCTACATCCTGTGTGGCTCTCGTGAGTGTGGATCTGGTGTCATTCTTTGTGTTAGGGACTCGTTTGTCAATAAGGGCGGGTTTCCAAATGGCTGGTAGGCGGGAGGTATCATCTCGTTTATTCATGCTGTGTGGACATTTTTCTATTTCGATGGCTTCTCTGATTATTCTGTTGTTAAAGTGTTGGCGATAGTTCAAGTGTTCTGTATTAAAGCTGCTTCCTGCTGTGAAAATAAAACTGAAAGTGAAACTCCTCTCCTCTGCTTGTGTTTTGCATTTGGAATAATTTCTTTTCAAGTGGGGAGGGGGAGTAGAACTCCTTAGCATCAGAGTGTGTTAATAATAATATAGGAAATACTAATGCTCTGATGGTCATTTCAAAAAATCCTTTCTTAGTGAGCACCTAGAAGCCAAGAGGAACATATGTGGCAAATTTCAAATTTGTAGGCTTTACGGTTCTGGAGATTTCATGATTACAACATGAGTAGTTTTTGCTTATATATATATATAAGCACTGTAGCAGGAATGGAAAGGATGTCAGGTCCCAGTTATTTCTACAGGGATGCTGGCATTTTGGTGGGAGGAAGGGGGGAGGAATGGAGTGATCTCTATATGAAGTTTCTGTTTCTGTTTTCCTGGAATGATATAGTGTGGGAAGGGTTTGGTTAGCATTGCTTTAAATAGCTGGCTTTACATTAGAAGCTTCAGTTCTTGCCTAGATCTCTTGTTATCACAAACCTTTCAATAAAAGCTCTTTTTGGAACAACTGCAGTTTCAAGAGTCCTGCTTTCTTGGGAAGATTGGAGAGGCAAGACCTTACATTAGGCAAGAATTGCAAACTGGTCAACCCGGAGAGGTAACAGCCCTACTATGGGGACCATGCACACCATGTCTGCCTAGGGCAGTGATCACGAAGAGACTGAAGACTGGGAAAGAACCTCATCCCGCAACATCTCAATTGAGGATCTCAATGCCTGGATTGAGGAGAACATTGGCTCAAGCACCACTGCTAAGCCGAGGTAGTCCATCGGTATTGGGAACATGGAAGGTGGGGGTGGCAGAACCAAAGATATCACCCTCACCCGTGGGAGCCAACGACCTGGTTGGAAGCAGGAGATGGGAGACCTTTATGACAATGATGAATTGGGAGGAACCCCAGACTGGCCCAACCAACTTCTGAGGGAAACCATGAACCTCATGAGGGAGTCCATCTATGGCATGCTGATCCAGGATGTCCAGGCTTGTGCTGCAGTCCAGTTAGGAATACAAAAGGGGACTACCAATGAACAAAAAGGATCCCCAACCCCAGGGGCATTGGCTGAAACTGTGGAGGCTACTGATGAACCCATTTCCACCATGGAAAATCTGCCCAGGAGACATCTCAATGCAAAGCAAGGCTTGCAACTCTTGGCATCAAATTTGACAGGAATCCCCAGCAACTGGGATTTTTCCTTGCACACTACTGACCTAGATGCAGGAGTATGGGAGGGATCTCCCTACAGAAGGCGCCATAGTCGGGTTTGTCACCCTGGCTCTAGAAGGATCAGCACCATGAGCCTCCATAATGCAGATGCACCAGAGCTCTGCAACTTCAACTGTTTCATGACAGCCCTAAGATGGAGATTTGAGGACACCCCCCCTAGCTGACCAAAAGGCTAGAGACCACATAAGGCACATCAGAAAGGGACGCCATCCAGTCACCGAGTACATCAAAGAGTTTTGTGATCTGACTTGCCACGCAGATTGGCCAGAGGAAATTCTCATGAGTTGGTTCAAAGATGGCTTAAATGATGACATGTACAACACCTGCATTGCCCGTGGAGCCCCAGTCCCCCTGCACAGCTGGTGTGTCTTGGCTGAGGAAGTGGAAATAGACCAAGCTCAAACCACGCAAACCTCTCCTGGAAGAGATCCCTGCCAGAAGGGAGGAAACCAAACCTCGCTCTGTCCCGCTGTGCTCAGCCATCTGCTTCCATTGAGGGACGGAAGGTCACCGCACAAGCAAGTGCTGTGTGAAAATGACCACCCAAAAAGGAGAGAAGCAGATCAGAAGGAAACCCTGAAAGCCACCACCGCATTCCAAAGAAATTGCCCTGAAGACCTATGCGGTTGTTGAGTTCCTGCTGGAATCAATTACGATGTGAGGAACTCTGACCCCTCTGGTGGAGGAACCCAGTTAGTCAGAGAGCAACTACGAAGAACCTTTGGTGAGTGGGTTGTCAAACCCTTTACAACCCCTATAGAACTGTTAATCCCGGTAACAGGGAGAAAAGTGAGACTTAAGGCATTGCTAGATTCGGGGTGCACGAGAAACCTAATAAGTCTGACTCTGGTTGGTGAATTGGGCATTCAACTAAGGCCACTAAAACCCCCAGTCTCATTCTGCCAACTTGATGGGTCCATTGCAGGGGGTGTCCAAATCACGTTTGCCACTGAACCAACTAACCATGGTAGATCACTCCAAAACCGTTGCTTTCATTGTGACACCAGGGATGGACTGGGCCCTAGTTCTGGGGCTAACTTGGTTAAAAAAGTAGAACCCAAGGGTGGACTGGACAGAGGGAATCCTCCAATTCCTAATGATGAATTAATTTGGAACAAGGAACCCCACCAGACTGAAATACTGTAGAGTGAAGAGGTAGCTGCGGCTGCCGCAAATCGACTCCTACCAGGCATCCCCAGGGAATACCGGGATTTGATGGATGTTTTCAACGAAGTGGCCTCAGATTAACTTCCCCCCCACCCATAGATCTATGGATTGTGCCATTGAGATTTTACTAGGGGCCAAACTACCTAAGTCAAAACTTTGCACTATGACACCCCGGGAACTGGATGAATTGTGGCAATCCATAGACAAAAACTTTGAGCATGGGTTCATCGAACCGGCAAAACCCAAGGTGGCCGCCCCCATTCTGTTCCGGGAGAAGAAGCACAGCTCATTATGTTTATGTGTGGATTATAGGAATTTAAATGCTATTTGCAAGGAAAATCTTTATCCCCTTCCCTTAATGAAGGACATGCTGGCCCATCTGGCAAAGGAGAGAATTTTTTCTAAACTGGACTTGCAGGAGGCTTATTACCAGATCAGGATCCGAGAAGGGGACGAATGGACAACGGCATTTAATTATCCGCTACGATGTTTTCAGTTCAAGGTTTTGCCATTCAGACTCCAAGGGGCTCCTGCCATTCTCCAAGGTTTTTTTTTATAAAGATATCAAATCAGTGCGTGAACAATGTGGCACCTGGGTGTCATACATTCAATTACAAATAAAACTAATCATTACATTCAATCAGCTTATGTATTTCTAATAATAATACACACTTATATTAAGTTATAGTCTATCATTGTTCAATTCTTCCACTTTTTCTCATTATTACTTTCATTTTATAATATTAAAAAGTATATACTAATATTCCCCCTTCTCTTATTTCTATCACTTATTCTAGCTTTTAGTCATGTCACCATTTAAGAGACTTTTTCTTTCTTTCCTGTCTAACTTCTAATCATGTCACCTACCTAAAGAAAAAAAAAAGGAAAAGAGAGAAAAGGAAAAGCAACTCAACAATGACACAAAAGAGAAATCATCTGTCCATCATCCCTTACCCGCTTCAATACTTTAACTGCTATGCTTTAAAAGAAAGAGAGGAAAAAGGAAAAACAAATCAAAACAATAAAAAGAAAATAATCTATCCATCGTCTCTTGCCCACTTCAATACTTTCAGTGCCATGCTTTTTTTTTTTGGCTTGCCTCCCAAATTCCTCTCTTAAATCTTTGTTTCTGTCTGTGTCACTTCTTGGATGTTCGGTCTAGGTATTCCTCCCACCTCTACCCTCTTCCACTATCTAATTTCTAAAATTTCTACCCAGGCCCTGTCTTCCTTTCAAATATATCTTCCAACTCTCTTAATATATTTTCCCCCTGGTTTAATTCATTAATCTATTATAATAAAACTATTATTTCCATTGTTATTTCCTCTTTGTCTTTTTCCTTCCTTCTTCATTTCTTCTGTTTACTCCTTTTCCTGGGCGTCTTGGTCTTTACTCATCATCCCTTGTATAGTACTTTTCATTTTTTTCATAATCTCCTTAACCCTTTCTCCATGATGTCTTTTGTATTTTGAAAAAGTAAGTCCATCTCCTTCACAATTACACTCATTTCTTCCTTAAGTATTGTGTTTTGTTTTTTAAAAATTCAATTTTAACCAGCAGTCCAAGAACTATTTATTCAGTCTTTAAATTACCCTTCAAGGAGTACACTAGTCCCAGTTCTTTATGCCTCATAGATTGACAATCAGTTCCATTTAAGTAATCCCAGAGGTTTACTGATTCAATCTTCTAGTATGACATTCAAATGTCTCTTTAATTGAATAACTTCCTCATTTTCATTTTGAGTCTCAATAGTCATAGGGTAGCTAAAAATAATCCAATGGGTGTTTTCACTGTCCTTCATATAGTTATTTCCAAATTTGTAATTTTTCCTTTCGTCAGCAGGTGGCACTCTCCATTTAAATTTCAATTTACTATTCCATCATCATTTTGGTTATAAAACAGTTATAAAAGCAGAATAAGCTTTGTAAGTAAATAATTCCAGCATTTAAAATGCTTTCCCAGTTTCACGTCTTCCGAATTTAGGAGTCCAATTTTCTATTTATTTCAAAATAAGCCTTGGTAGTACAGTGGTTTAATGCACCCTGTTATTAACACAGCTGCCTGCAATTTCTGCAGGTTCGAATCTTACCAGGCTCAAGGTTGACTCAGCCTTCCATCCTTTCTAAGGTAGGTTAAATGAGGACCCAGTTTGTGGGGGCAATAAGCTGACTTTGTATAAATATACAAAAGTATGAAGGCTATTGCTTAACGCATTGTAAGCCGCCCTGAGTCTCCGGAGAAGGGCGGCATATAAATCAATTTTTTTTTAAAAAAAAAAATCTATTATTTAACCCTCCTGTGCCTTCATTTCCAATCAGGTATTTCCTCAGAATGTTCCAAAATGCTTGGACGCCGCTTTAACACATATTTCTGAGCAAATAGTTCTATATTATTTCTTCAGGTTAAATTTAAAGTAAAAGAAAAATCCTCTCCCCGGCTCCAGTCACTGTTCACCTACTTCGCTCCAGCATCAGTCTTAGTTGTTCTTCAGTTGTCCCAGCTTTGTAGCAGCCATCTTTAGCTGCTTCTTCTTCTTACCATGGCTTAAAGGGAATAAAAACCCCAGGCCAGACAGGAGAGTTGTGACTCTCCTCAATCTCACAAGGTGCCCCTCTTTGCTTTGCCATCCCTATAGGGCAGCTTTGGCTCCTTCTGGAGCCAACAAACAGGAAGAACTCAGCACAGGAGGGTGGAGACCCACTCTGCAGGTCCGATCCCACCGTGACATCAACCAGAAGCCCCGCTGTTTTCATGCAGCTAATTAATGAGGTGCTGCATGAGCACTTGTATAAGGGTGTTTTGGTTTATCGTGATGATATATTGATTTATACTGAAACTAAGACTCAACATGTTAAATTGGTGCGGGAGGTCTTGAAGAAACTAAGGGCAGCTAAGTTGTTTGCCAAACTCTCTAAATGTGATTTTCAACAAGGTAAGATAGATTATCTAGGATACAGGGATACACTCCCTCTCACCAGGGAGTGGAAATGGACCCCACAAAAGTCAGAGCAGTCCTCGAGTGAGAAACCCCCATACACGCAAACAATTGCAGAGCTTCCTGGGGTTTGCTAACTTTTATAGGCAGTTTATCCCCCCTTTTGCCCAAATAGCATTGCTAATTACAAATCTGTTAAAAACCAAGGGGGTAGATAAACCAAAACCTAGTCAACCACTGAATTGGACTATGGACTACCAAGCGGCATTTGAAAAACTGGAAAAAAAAAATTCAGCTGAACCTGTATTAAAACACCCAGACCCAGAGAAACCATTTGTAATCCAGGGCGATGCCAGTGATGTGGCAGTTGGTGCTGTTTTACTCCAAGAGAATGAAGAAGGCAAATTACAACCATGTGCATACACCTCTAGGAAGTTAACTGAAACTGAACAGAGATGGGCAAAGGAGGCTTTTGCAGTTAGGTGGGCACTCCTAACTTGGAGACATTTATTGAAAGGAAGTAAAATACCTTTCCAAGTATGGACCGACCACAAGAACTTGGAAGCACTCAAAACCTCATGGAAAATGTCTCCAAAACAAGTCTGGTAGGCGCAGTACTTCCAACGCTTTAATTTCACTTTGAAGTATTTACCAAGAGGGAAAAACTTTTTGGTAGATGCCTTGTCCAGACTACCACAATACAAGTGTCAAGGGGGAAGTAATTAAGCCCATGATCCCAACCTCCCAATTAGCAACTAAGGTTGTCACACACTCTAAGGCGAAGAATGACCCCTCCACCTTAGACAATGCCACCACCACAGATTTCAAAAAAGCCTTAGAAATGGATGAGTGGTTTAGTGCCACTAAACATACATGCATAATAAAAGAGGGGTTAGCTTGGGTGAGAAATAAGCTGTATGTCCCTGCTAGGGAAAGGCTGAGAACTATGCAAGCTTGTCACGACTCCAAATTAGCTGATCACTTTGGCTTTGTAAAAACATTACATTTACTGAGATCTTTTCTCAAAAGAAGTTCATTTCATCCCATGCCAAAAGATCCCTATGGCTAAAGCCTTGGCTAAACTGTTTTTGGTCCACATTAATCACTTGCATTGGACCCCACAATGTATTATTTCGGACAGAGAGGTCCAATTCACATCCAAGTTCTGGAAGGCTTTTTAAAATCTACTTGGGACCAAGCAGGGACTTAGTTCTAGTCATCATCCACAGACAAACAGGGCCACAGAACGAACAAATTTTATTCTAGAACACTACCTGTGCTATTTTATTAATTACCAGCAGGACAACTGGACTGAACTACTGCCTTTTGCAGAAGTAGCCTATAATAATGCAGTTCACGCTAGCACAGGATTTACCCCTTTCAGAGTGGCCATAGGGCAAGAATTTAATGCTATGCCTCACATGAACCAGATATATCCTCCTTGAAACAGTGGATCAGTCATTTGCAAACCATTTGCCAGGTGGTCCGTAAAGCCTTGAATGAAGCCTAGGCTGCCTATAAAGCACAAGCAGAAAAAAAAACAAACAGAACCTAAACCTTAAAAAGTGGGGAACAAAATTTATTTTTCCACCAAGTTTCTAAAATCTTTGCAGTCTAAAAAGTTGGGTCCTAAACAGGGGTGAAATGTTCTTAGTTCGGACCGGATTGCCCTATCCAGTAGCGATGGCGGTGGGTGGTTCGGAGAACCGATAGCAAAAATCCCTGCGTGCCCCCCCATGGCCAGCTGAGCCGCGCGATCATCAGAGGCTGTATTTTTTACTTTTAAAAGCATTTTTTCTACAACCTCTTCGGCAGAAAAAATGCTTTTAAAAGTTTTTTTAAAAAGCCTCTGATGATCGCGCGGCTCAGCTGGGATCATCAGAGGCTTTTAAAAGCATTTTTTCTACAACCTCTTTGGCCGAAGAGGTTGTAGAAAAAAAATGTGTTTAAAAGCCTCTAACGATCCCAGGTGAGTTGCCACGCCCACCCAGTCACATTACCCCCTCCCCTCCAAGCCATCCCCACAGAACCGATAGTAATGTCTTTTTCACCTTCTCCTCCCTGAACACTGACACCGTCACTAAGTGAGTTACCATTACTAAGTGGATCTCTCCATAAATTTGCATCAATTCTGTTCCAATTTTGCTCTGCAGAGCTAGCAGACCTGAAAATAACTATTCTTTTGCTCCCATCGCTAAAGAGATAGCCTTTTGAACCAGACTCATAGCCCATAAACCTGAGCTTTCTAGTCTTTGGTTGTTCCTTTCTTCTAGTTGCTTTTGGAATATGCACCCACGCATTGCTTCCAAAAACCCTTAAATGTGCCAGAGATTGTTTTCTCCCATATAACACTGCCTATGGAGTATCATTAATAGAGGAACTCCACAGCCTATTGATTAAATAGTTAGCCATCAACATGGCTTCACCCCAATATGATCTGCTCGGACCAGTGAGTCCTTCATGGTTTGTAAAACACAATTCCGCCTTTCAATTGGCCCAACCAAATCTGCATGTACCAGTTCTAGAGCTCTTGTTATCTGCCTTGTGCTACTCTTGCTTACTGGAAATGCTTTGGACTTTGATGATTTGCATACTGCACAGTCCAAATATGCCTTACATCCCTTTAAATTTAATCCTTCTCCAAACTGGTCCATCGTTTGCAAAACTCGGAAGCTGGCATGGCCAAGCTTTCTGTGCAAGAGATGAGCACAAGAATCATGTGGTGCCTCATTTCCAAATGTTTGTGCACATTGAACCTTTTGTCCTTGCAACACAAAAATTATCCTCTTTTACGCCTTGTGCATATACATTCCCATTTCTCTTTATGAGACACCTCCCATTTGCAAATGTGGTTTCAAATCCTTGCTTGTCTAAACTAGAGACCCTCAGCAAATTATGCTCCATTTCAGGCACACATAATATATCATTAAACCTCTTTTCCACATATGGAATTTGCACACTGCCTCTTCCAATGACTTTAGCCTTCTGGCCATTTGCCAATGCTACTGCATCTCCAGCAGCTGAATCCATCCTGTAAAACAATTTAGAATTATTAACAATTGTTTGACTTGCCCCACTGTCTATCAACCATTTGTCTCTGCTATTGCAATAGCTGACTTTTGCCACAGCAACTTGTCCATCAGCTAATTGTCTTCCTTGCAAATAACTTTTGTCTTGCAAACAGTCCTTCTTTAAATGTGTTGTCAGGTTCCAAACAAAAAGAAAAAGAAAGACACAGCCAAACACAAAACTGGTTTGTTGCTGCCTGCTTTACTTCTTTTTTGGCATGCACTGAGAATTGCAAAAGGAACTTCTTGTTAGGGCTAATCGCCCGTGCACCCCACCACTTTTTAAACTATAAGCATCACCCACCCATTCAAGCATGCAGCTCCCTCCCACGTGACCCTGAAATGAGCAGAGGATAATACATGTGAAGGGAAGCCAGCATCTGCCTTAAGTCCAGCATTTCCTTTCCTCCTCCCCTGCTGCCAGTAAGTTTTTAAGGAGGACTGGTCTTCATTGTCAGTCAGCCTTTACTGCCCGTTAGGCTTTACAGGAGGACCCTTCCCAGTCATCCAGGATATTTCAGGACGGCCAGGGAGAGCGGTGGCTGCCTTCCCTCTGAATGGCAGCTCAGGGCCAGCCGGCATGCTGGAGCTGACATGTGTCTTTTCACCACAAATGAAGCATCACCTCTGTTGTTGGGCTGTAATCTGATCTCTTCCGCTGCTTTTCTCTTTGCAGACATCCAGTCTCTGGTATTTTCCGTTGCTCTTCTCTCTGCACTCCTTGGGCCCCCACCTCTCCTTGAATTCAACAGCAGTCATCCTGCAAGCTTTCTCTGCCTTGTTTCTTTTTTTTAAACACAGACAGTTTCTCAGCTTAATTACAGTTCAATCTTTCTGTGTGCTCTGGGCCCATAACCTGTCAGGGTTTATTGCAAAAATCAAATCCAGAAAGTACACACAGGTAAATTGATTCAGCAGGATTCATTAACTTCTTTATATACATATAACACATGAAGATAAATGTACAATACCAATAGCAGATTCTACCAACGTGGTAGAGAGAGGAGAGATTGCTTTCAGTTCCAGCAGTTCAGAGCAAACTAGTCCAGACTACTTTCGTTTTAGCTCTTCAAGATCGACTTTAAGCCGACAGCAAAAGATGTTGGGGGGGGGGGGCGACAGGGGTGTGTGTGTATGTGTCCCTCTCTCTCAAGGATTTGGAGGCAGACATTGCCCCTCTGAGGAAAAGAGGCGGGGAAGCCCTGGCTGTCACCTGGGAGAGGAGGACTGCGGAGGGACGGACAGACACACACACATGACCTTGTCACCCCTGCTGCTGCTACTTTTGCTGTTGGCTTCTCAGCACTCTTAAAGTTGATCTTGAAGAGTTAGAAGATGTTTCCTTAGATCGCTGATGCTTCGAACAATGAGTTGGCAGTGTGGAAGGCAGGCAAGCATGGCAGGGCTGCGGGGAAGGGAGTAAGCTGCTAGCTCCCTT
This sequence comes from Pantherophis guttatus, assembly GCF_059756535.1. NCBI lineage: Eukaryota > Metazoa > Chordata > Lepidosauria > Squamata > Colubridae > Pantherophis > Pantherophis guttatus. The sequence continues at coordinate 104,836,197 of NC_142066.1, forward strand.
CCCCGCAGCCCTGCCATGCTTGTCTGCCTTCCATGTGGCCTTCCGCTTGCCTGTCTTCACAAGCTGGCTACAGGAAGGCCGCATGGAAGGCAGGGAAGCATGGCTGGGCTGTGGGCTGTGGGCTGTGGTCCGGTTCGGGGGTGGGGCAGCCAGCAATTGCTACCAGTATGGCGAACCAGCCCCAATCTTCGCTACTGGTTCTTCTGAACCGGTCTGAACCGGTAGCATTTCACCCCTGTATTTTACCAATTACACATATATTATTATGATTGTATATTTCTATAGTAACATTTTTTTCCTTTTTCCCCCACCATCCCCCTTTTCCATTTACACAGGTGTCATCTGAGTTTCTATTCCTTTTTTTGTCTTCTCTCTCATTTACTTTTACATTGTCTAATTTATTAATCTGTCATCTTTTATTCATATTTCTTCTCTAACCATGCATAAAATCATCCCCATGTCTTGAAATACACCGATTCCTCTATATCTTTTATTCTTAATGTTAGTCTGTTCATTTTTGCACAATCTAAGATCTTCTTTATTGCTTCACCTTCTGACGGGATTTTTTCTACCTTCCAATTTTGTGCAAATACAATTTTTGCTGCTGTTGTTATCTGTATAATTAAATACGTATCTTCTTTGCTATATCTCTCCAGTAAAATACCCAATAAAGGTTTTAATTCTATACGCTGGTGTAACACTTCCTCTAACCATGTCTGTATTCTAACCCAATAATTTTTTGCTCTGTACATGACCACCACATATGATAATATGATCCCAGCAGGTGCAAACATTTCCAACATTTAGCTGATTTATCTTTAAACATTTTTGCTAACCTTTCTGGTGACATATGCCATCTATAAAACATTTTATATAGGTTTTTCTTTATATGCAGTTGCTATTGTTAATTTATAATTTCTTTCTCATAGTTGTTGCCATCTCTCTAATTCTATTGTATAACAAAGTTTTTTGCCCATGTTATCATTCTCTTTTACTTCTTCATTTTCTAATATAATTTGCAATAAGTAATTATTCAGTTTCTTAATCATTTTTTTATCTGTCCCAGTCAATATCTCGTCCAGTTCTGATTTTCCCAAATTAAAGCCATACTGTCTCAAATCTTTATCGTATCTTTATTGTATTTGCAGTCGCGTATACCAATCTTTCTCAGTCCCTTGTTTTTCTAGTTCTTGTTTCTGTTTTAGTTCTCCCTTCTCTGTTAAAATGTCCTTATATCTCACAATACTTTCCATATTAATCATATTTGGATGTGTCAATGCTTCTATTGTTGAAAGCCACACTGGTATTTTCATATAATGTTTTTCTTTCACTCTCTCCCATACTGTTAACAAATCATTCCTTACACAATGTGTATTCATATATCCTGTTTTTTCCGTACCATAGAAGTGTGCCAACCTAGTTGCAAGTCGTGTCCTTCCAAAGTCAATATTCTTGTATTTCTCAATAAAATCCATTCTTTAACCCAAGTTAACATCGCTGCTTGGTGGTAAAGTTCCCAGTTTGGTAGGCTGAACCCTCCTCTAGTTCTAGAGTCTTGAAGCAATTTAAGGTTAATTCTTGCTTTTTTTCCCTTGCCATATGTATTTCCATATCATTTTATTCAAATTTTCAAAATATTTTTTCTCCAATTTTATCAGAATCGTTTGAAAGAGAAACAAAATTCTTGGTAATATATTCATTTTAATTAACACTATATTTCCCATTAGTGATAATTGCAAGTTTTTCCACTTTTCCAAATCTATTTCAATTTGATTTCTCAGTTTATAGTAATTATCTTCCTTCACAGTAATACACCTTGAAGTTAATTGGATGTCCAAATATTTCACTCTCTTCACTACTTGAATATCTAACTTCTCCGTTTTTCTTTCATGTTTTTGACTATAATTTTTGTCTTATCTTTATTAATGTTCAGTCCCACTACTTCTCCAAATTCCTCTATTAACAAATCACTTTGTTTGGACCTGTTTCTGTTGGTTCTTCCATAATGAACATTAGATCATCCACAAATGCTTGTAGTTTATATTCTTCTTTTTTTATTTTTATTCCTTTTATTTCTTTATCTTGTCTTATTTTTCTATTTAAGATTTCTAATGTCAAAATAATAATGGAGATAGCAGACATCCTTGTCTGGTTCCTTTTCTAATGTCCACTTTTTCTGTCATTTCACCATTTACAATTACCTTTGCCGATTGGTCTTTATATATAGTTTTAACCATATTAATAAAGCTATCCCCAAAATCCATCTTTTGTAATTGTGTTGTCATAAATTGCCAATTCACATTATCAAATGTGAAATGATCAAACTCTTTCTGTGCATCTAAAAATAACAATGCCATTTTTTTCTCTGAATGTACCCTGTTTCCCCCAAAATAAGACATCCCCTAATAATAAGCCCAATCGGATTTTTGAGCACATGGCAATATGGCCAAGCACTTATTTCAGGGTTCAAAAAAATATAAGACAAGGTCTTATTTTCAGGGAAACACGGTAGTTCATAATATTCCAATGTATCCAATATAATTCATATATTATCTCTAATCTGTCTTCTAGGTAAAAAGCCATTCTGATCTGGATGTATAAACTCATTTAACAGCCTCTTCAATCTTTCCACCATAATTGAAGCAAATATTTTATAGTCCGCATTTAATAATGAAATTGGTCTAAAATTCTTCATTTGTTGTAAGTCTGATTCTTCTTTCGGTATAAGGCATATATATGCCTCCATCCATGAGTTCGGGATCTTGGCTTCTAATAATAAGTCATTAAATACTTGTAACATTGTGTTACTTAATACCTCTTGCAACCTTTTATATAATTCTGCTGGTAATCTATCTGGTCCTGGGGTTTTGCCATTCTTCTGTTTTTTAATTCTCTCCATCAATTCCATCATCGATATTCTTTCTTCTAATGCCTTTTTAATTTTTTCTGGAATTTTAGGGATCATCGCTTTTTCTAAATATTGTTCTATTTTCCCTTCTGGCACTTTCTCTTATTGATATACTCTGATAATATTTCTCAGTTATTTTTTTGATAATATATCTTTCCATCTTGATTTAGTAGTTGGCTTATCAATTTCTTTTCTTTTTCCTTCTGCATTTTATATGTCAGCCATCTTCCTGGCTTATTCACATTTTCAAAGAAATTTTGCTTTGTTGATTTTATTTTATTTGCCAGATCTTCATTTTCTATTAAGTTCAATTTATGTTTTGGCAAGTCCATCAGGTTTTTAATTTTTTTGTCCTGTGGATTTTTCTGTAAATCTTTCTCTAATTTCTTATACTCCTCCTCCAACTTCTTTTGAGTTTGTCTACTCTGTTTGTTCTTTTTTCCTACGTATGTCATTGCCAATATGCCTTACTAGTATCCCATACATTTTGCAGTGATGTATCTTCTTTTCTTTTCTTTTCCATTCAGTTCTTTTTCCATATATTGTAAAAAATCCTTTTCACATTTAGTAAGTTTTGATTTAATGTCCATCTCATTTTGTTTCTCTGCCCCTTCCATGTCATCGTTATTGGGCTGTGGTCTGTCCATATATTTGTTTCTATATCAATCTTGTATATCTTAGATTCTGTTGACATCCACATCATCTATTCTTGACCACAATATGTGCCTATTTGAATAGAATGAATATTGCTTCTCCTTTAAATTTCTTTTTCTCCATGCATCTTGTAAACTTAATTCCTCTGTCATTATATAAAATGCTTTAGGGAGCGTTTTTCTTTTTATTCACTTTTGAAGATTTATAGTCTAACTCATAATTAACAATCACATTAAAATCTCCTGTTATGCAAATACCTTAATATTTATATTCTAATATTTTCCTGTGTAGTTTTGCATAAAATTCCTCTTGATTTTCATTTGGAGAAAATATCCCCACTAATAATATTTTTTTTGGCTCATTACTATTTCTACCATTAGTACTATTCCTTCCTCATCGCAAATATTTGTTTAGACTGAATTGTCTTTTTAATATAAAATGCTACTCCTTTTTTGCTTTGGCAAGCCAACGTTGTATATAATGTTCCCAATTTTGTTTGCTCCAAAAGTTTTTTATGTTGCTTTCTAATGTGAACTTCTTGTAAACATATAATTTCTAGTTTTAACTTCTCTAATTTATTAAATATTATTATTCTTTTTATTGCCGAATTTAGTCCATTTATATTCATTGATATTATTTTGATTTCTTCTTCCATTTCTTATTTGTTTATTTGTTTTGTAGATCTAGTCATTCTTATCTCCCTTTGCTCTTTAACTTCTCTCGCTCTTGCTCCTTCTCTTATCACACTTTCTTGTTGTTCTTTAGCCATTTCTTTTAGTTGTTCTTTTTTTTCCTCCTGGTTTCCTTCCCCTCTTTCTTCACTCAGTCTCTCTTCCTCTTGAAATCCTATGTACTGTCCATTAAATATTTCTGCTTTCTCTATTGTATCTAATCTGTGTCAATTCACCAATATTCCTTCTGGTACCAACCATCTGAAATTCACTCCTCTTTTAGTCAAACATTTCGTAAGGAATTGATATTCTTTTCTCAGGTCTCTGACTCTTCTTGAAATTTGTTTCAAAGCCACTATCTCTCTACCTTTGTGCTTTATGGTCGCATTTCTCATCAACTGCACTATCTTTGCTCTCAATGTTTTCTTGGTTAATCTAACATGAATTTCTCTAGGTAGATTGTTTCTCATTGCATACCTTGTATGCACTCTGTATATCTTGTCAATCCCGCTTAATATCTTATCTTTACTCTCTTACATTGCTTCCGCTAATATCTCTGCAATTTTCTCTGCTAGATTCTCTCCTTTTTCTTCTTCAACATTTTGAAATCTTAAATCAGCTTTATCCATTTCCAGTGATATAATTGTCTTTTCCTGATTCTTATCAGTAGTTGTAAATCTATAATCCATCTCTTCCATTTTTTCTCCGTTGCTTCTGCTTTTTCTTCCACCTGCATCAATGGTTGTTCATTTTTTCCTATCATCTCTTTAACTTCCTTTAATTCTCCATCCATTTTTTCTATTTTCTCATCTACTTTATTTATTCTTTCCTTGAGATCTTCATATATAGTCTGTAACATATTTTTTAATTCCGCATTGGTTTTCTCTCGTTGTGTTGTAGTTTCTGCTGTCTTTTGTCCCATGGAGCCAGATGCTTTTGATATTGATGGTGATGATAGATGGTGTGTTATTTTCTTCATTTTGTTTCTTCGGTTCAAACCACCCAATTTGTAATCCAAATAATGCAATTTTAGAATTCACACTCGCCTCATTTAAATTCCAAATTCAAATTCAAAATCTACTCCAAAATCAAATTCTTTGGGTTCTTATTACCCTAATCGACATAGGTTTAAACAATATAAAAGAAGAAGAAATGCAGAACCTCCTTTAAAAAGAAAAACAAAAACAAAAATTCAATAATGAAAATTTAAAAGCCAAAATGTGCCAGGAAAAAAAGGATCCAAAATAGCAGTTAAAGAAAGAGAAAAACAAAAGTAAAAATAATCACCCAAAAAGTAATAAGGCCAGGGAGAAAGGGCAAAAATAACAAATTTTTCAATAGAGAAGAGTACAAATTGCCAAAAATTTAAATCCAGAAAAACTGAATAAAAAGAAAGGAAAGAAAAAAAAATATCCAAAAGTCCACTGTTCCATAATTATAAATCCACCAGGCAAAAAACTGACAGTTCAATCTTTAGTAGTTTACAAAAAATTATTGTACTTTTATCCCCGTTACAAAATCACAAGACCATCTCTTATCAGAGTTCTCTTGCCAGCCTTCAAAACATTGTCCAAAGTCTTTCCACTCTTATCTTCTCCTTTATTCAATTTTTTGTTTACTTTTCTCTAGCACCATTAGATGGCACTGCAGTTTACTCCAAATAGTCTAAGTTTTAAACAACCCAATTTTCATCTTCCAAATTCAAAGACAAATCTCAAAGTTTCAAAAATCATTCACTTTGCAAAAAAGCCACTTTGCCCAATCTGCTTTCTAATTTTTAAATCAATTTTTCAGCTTTGCCAATTCTGTCTTCATTAATGGCACCCACTTTTTCACCGCTGTTACCGGAAGTGGGGAGATAGCCTTCTATCCGCTCCCTTCCCTCTCCTCTTTTGCTGTTCTCTTTCAAATAAAGTTTTTTAAAGTCAGGGAATAAATTAAAAAGGGGGAATCTTGTTTCCAAGACCACAGTTCTCACCCAGATGATTCACCTCGCTTTCTTCTTCTTTCTCCCTTGTGTGGCCACCCTGGCTTGTGACAGCACCTGATGGCTGTCTTCCCACTGCTGGGTCGGAGGCTATTATCCGGCGCTTCAGGGAATTTGTGATTTCCCTGTTTGCGCCAGCCTGTGCCTCCGTTCTTCACTGTCCCTACAAGACAGCTATGATCCCTTAGGACCCCCCCAAAACAGCTGGGATATTGGTGCTTCTTCGGAGCCCCCAAGTTACACGCTGTACCTCCATGATGCTGGCTATGCCCCACAAAGTTGACATGCTTTTCAATAAGAGAATATCATGTCTAAAGTATAAGAGAATAATCATGTCTAAAGTAAACATCAACGAACCGAGTATCTTATCAGATTGGGTAATTTACAGTCAGTCTTCAATATTTTATTCTTGGAAAAGATGTGGAATCCAGCTTCAAATCAGCAAGATGTGGCTTCAGTTTTGCTTATTGGATACTTTAGTTCAGGAGTGTCAAACTGGTGGCCCACAGGCCAGATGAATCACGTGCAGGCCATGTCCACCCCAGCTCTGCTAGGGGAAAATATCGTGACACGTCATGTGACAGCAATGTGATGCTACATGTTTGATACCTGTGCTCTAGTTTAATAACAAGACAAATGTGAAATCAAAATGAAGATTATTTAACATAATAGAATAGAATTCTTTATTGGCCAAGTGTGATTGGACACACAAGGAATTTGTCTTTGGTGCATATGTTCTCAATGTACATATAAGATAAGATACACTAGTCAAGAATCACAGGACACAATACCCATTATTTAACATAAGTTATTCTTGTCTTGAAAACTCAGTTTTACTATATTTCTAGTTTCAGTTGATGACCTGAAAATTGAGTTCTTATTGGTGACTAGAAACTACTTTCTTCAGTTAAAGTAATGCATTCTATGCATTCAGTTTTTACAGATATCTAGAGAGATCTGCTATAGAGACACATTAGTTATATCCTATTTGGACTACTTAATTTGCTCTACACAGGCTGATTTGAATAGTGTGGAATATTCACTAGATCAAAACACAAGAACCAAACCACATGGAGCATTGTTACAACAGCTTTATTAGTTATCCATCCATTTCAGAAATTAATAAATAATTTTACTAAGTTATCTAAAATTTCCCAGTAAGCCTGCATGGTTGTTTGTCCAACCTAATCAGTTAGCTTAATGCTCATCAGACACTATAAAACATTGTCTAACTTTTTATCATTTAAAATTAGTTGCATACTTACTATAAACTAACCACTCAACTCTGAAGGCCTTAATAAAGTTATATATAGTTATATACATGCATACATACACAGAGGCACAAAGAAAATCTGCTGCTTTATTAGTTCAGGTAACCATGCTTATTGTGGAGCAGTGGTGGGATTCAGCCAGTTCGCACCACTTCGGGAGAACCGGTTGTTAACTTTCTGAGCAGTTTGGCAAACTGGTTGTTGGAAGAAATCATTAGGGCAGAGAACTGGTTGTTAAATTACTTGAATCCCACCACTGAGTTACAAGATATAATTTTAACAGATACATTGTGTGCTATTTGTTTAATTTTAAATAAAATATGAGGCTGCTTTACAGCATAGAGATGGGATAAACTGTAAGCCCATTTAATTATTCATAACATGGACAAAAGGGATAGTTCTCTCCTTTTCTCACACCAGGAGTGTTCAAGAGTTTTCAGTGACATATACAGGCATTTGATGTATCAGAGACAAAAGCCATCTTCCAGATCCAAGACAATGAACTGAATAAATTATACTTCAGTTAACCTTATTTGAGTTATATCCAATCTTTTATCTAGGAGCTCAATGTAGCATTTTTTATTTTAAAAAATGATATGCCCTCCCCAAACTTATGAGTCTAGGTGGCATATAGTGTGCAGTTCTGCATACTTTCCCAGAACAGCCCTGTGAGATCCACTTGCCACAGTCATTAAGAAAAATATTATGGCAATAAAATTGTACACTGAATGTATAATTAATGTCCAATATGATGGGTTTATCTTCATCCAGAATCGACTCAGTAAGAGCCATATTCTGTATTCTAGCCTACAGCTCCGAACTGGAGTTCCCTTGATCATTGCAGTGGGCCATTGCCTTGGGGGACGACAGGAGTCGAAACTGTCGGTAGTCCAGACCAATATGGACTACTGAACTATTTATATTGATAAAGCTGAGTTCAGGCCTTTCTAGCATACTCGCGAAGACTAAAGATCAGTATTACCAAAGTTGGATTTTTAAAATTGGTGCGTTGTGACCGCGAAATCGGTTTTCTAATGAAACCCCGTTAACAACTCTACTAAAGACACATCTCTCTTCTCGTCCTACTAAATAAACCCAGTTCCCAAGAGACCAGGTACGTCCCAGTTCTTTAAAAGCAAACGGGCAAGAAAAGGAGGAAGGGGCTTATTGACAGAACCTCCCCCCCCCCTTTTTTTTTTTTTCTTTATAGGTTCTGCTGTACGCCAAGAGCAGGCCGGCGCGGGGACGAGGAAAGTGAACGGCCCGATATCCCCGCGCGCCATTTTAAGCGCAAATCTCGCGTCCTTCTGTTCAAGATTGTTGTCACACAAAGTACTCTCTTTGTTAAAATAGCAGGAATAGGAGGCGAAACGTTTTGTATTCACTCTCTTGAATGCCATAATAGGCATACCAAGGTAGTAACACTCAACCGACCCACCCCACCCTCAACAGATACGCAGTCTAATTCTTCCAGGCGCGCCCAAACTCTCGTATGAGGGAAAAACCACTAATTTTCTCGCCCCCTTACTTTTTCCCTCCTGAAGCGCGTGCGTGCAACGCCCGCTGCGACAAGAGGGGTGTGGAGTCGGCGGACGGCAGCAGCTTTGGCTGGGCCCGGAACGAGAGGGGAGTTTAATTAGGGCAACCTGGCTTGGTTTTTAAGGTGGTAATTGAGTTTGGGGGATGGGGGTGGAAGGAAATTATCTGTGGTTCCTGTGGTTAGGGGACTTCTCAATACAGCTTTTTGCATTGTTCGCTTTACAGTAATTCAAATAATGTTCCTTCGGATTTATTGACGGCGCGGTGCGCAAAAGTTGCGAATTGGGGAATCTGCGTAGGCAGTAGAGAAGTGGCCTCTCCGCTTTCTTCTGGAGAAGAGTCTACGCAAACTCGGCTACTTTTCAGCATCTGGACAGACATCCTCCCAGTTGTCTTAAAGCCTTCAGTATCTCATAAATTAAGAGGATAGAAGCAGGCTCTGTTTTTTGAAGACAACATATTTATCTCTCTTTCTCCTAATTCCCTCCTTTCCCCCTTTCAGTTATAGCATCCCCCAAAAAGAAACTGGGTTAATGTATAGTGTCTTTACTTGAATGGCTTTCTTAATGCTGTCTTTAAATGTTTATTTCTTCTTTTACAAAAACGAACTAAAACAATTAAGGTTGAGCTTATTTGGAAACAAAACCACTAGCAATTCTTATATTGTAATTATGTTGACCAAAGAATTTAAGTCTATAGTTTTGGTGAGCCATAGCTGAATGCAGGAAGCTCACAATTGGCTTCCTGAAAAGCTCATTTGTTTCTAAGGTTTTACCAGCACATTTTGCCTATTCTGTTGCCTAAAATTAATTCAGATATATTAGAAAATTAATCCATAGTGCATTTAATTTTGTTTGTTACTAGAAGTTGGGATGGAAACCGGAATTGAACAGACAACATCTCTGATAGATAACTAAAAAAAATGAGAGTAGGGACAGTGACCAATTGTTCTCTTTGCTGTTTCCAGTAAAATCTCATAATTTAAGTAAGCAATACATTCCTACTTCTGAAACAGTCATAAAAGATAAGGATCAGCAGAACAGGAATTTTGTCTCTGAGGAAAGAGAGAAGAGAAGTTGCCATAATATAGACATTATGCCAGTCAGCTGTGACTACATTCTAAACATTAAATTGGAAGATGAGGTTTTGATAAAAGGAAGAGAATCAAAGAAGAGAGTATCAAGTGTGATGAAAAGGGAACATGATGTTGCTTTGCAAAATACACTGCAATCAGAGGGTAGGAAAAGAAAGCGTAGGAGTTCTTCATTGGAAGTGGGATCTCAAGGAGACATTGTCATAGAAAAAATATATACTAGTTCTTTACTAGAACATGAAGAAAAATTCCTAAGTTTCACAAAAAATGCAAAGAATTTAAAGAAAAAATGCAAACATTCCTTGATAATGAGAGGATTACACAAGGAAATGGAAACTGTAACTGAAAAGGATGAGACTTCAATAATAATTAATTTAGGCTCTGAAAAAGTATCAGGAAACCTGCAAAAAAGCCACAGCCATTTAGCCTCAGAATCAAAACTTCAGCATAAAACACGGAATTTTAGGAAGAGAATTAAACCAATTTGGCCAGAACAAAAGCAGAACAGAAGTCAAAAAGTAAAAAGAAACATAACTGAGAAGCATGGTAATTCAGTAATGATAGATTTAGGGTCTGAAAAAGCATCGGAAAACCTGCAGAAAAGCTGTAGCTGCATAGTCTCACAATTGCGACTTCAGCAGAAAACATGGACTTTTAGGGAGAGGATTAAACCAGCTTGGCCAGAACAAAAGCAGGACAGAAGTCAGAGAATAAAGAGAGGCATATGTAAGTTAGAATGTATCATACAGAACATAAGTGTATTAAAATATAGAGAACATTTCCCAAAATTGCAGGTATATGTAAAGTACCCAGATAGTGTGAGGTCAGCTGCTGTGACACATTTTTCAAGTAACTATATAGAAGGATTAGAGAGTCTAATGAAAAATGCCATGGTGAATTTTGTAAAACAAAAAGAACTGACTGTCACAAAATTGCAGAAGAGTATAAAAGCTTCAAATAGACATAGGCAAGATTTATTAGATTCTATAGCAGACTTTGAAGAAAATAAATGCAGAAATAATGTAAAAGAAATAAATAGGATAGTAATACAAATATTTTCAAAATCAAAAATATATACAAGTGATGGTGAAAAACAAAGTTGGAAGTCCAAAAGAAGTGTTACAGACATTGTGGAATATATTTCAAAGAAGAAAATAACTAAAAAACAAATGGATTGTGTACCTAAAAAGAAGCTGTTGTTTACCAAAACAGGGAACTGGTAAGGAAGAGACAGATGGAAAGGATGAAATTGTGTCTTCAACTGATCTTAAAAAAGAAATCAAAACATTTAGTAAGGATGCTTATTCCCTTTTCATCTGAATATATGTCTTATGACTAGAGTTGATTTTCTTTTTTCGGATCTATTACTGCCTGCTTGAATCTAAATTTAAAAACTTTAAAATGACTTTCAAATTAAAATTGGGATAGTATAACTAGTAAAAAATTAAGTTTGGTTACATTTGCAATTGAAGTTAAAACATTTTACAATTTTAAACTTTCTCCAAGAAATGTTAGTCAAAGCTCCATGCTTGAAAGCAGGCATTTGAAACCGAGTCTCCTTCAAGTAGATCTGATTCCTGTTAATTTAATGTCCATGTCCATGCTGTTTCTTAAAATTTGGGAGTGATTTCTGTTTTGGATGGATTTTTAAAAATATTTCTCAGTTTAGCCAACCACTTTAGTATTTCATGATGATCTCTCACCCAACTACAACTATAATTAGGTCTGACCTGGTTTAGCTTTTTCAAGATCACATAGGACTTCTGTCTATCTAGACACTAATTCTTTATATATAGAATGAATAATCATGTCTGGGCACACTTGTACTGGGCACACTAGTACAGTTTGTATAAAGCTGCTTCTTTTATATTTTGGCTGGAAAATACAAACACTTCTAAAAACTAAAGTAGTAAAATGGCTTGGGGAACTGCAACAGTTCCTAAAATAATAAATTTGATTTGATTGAAAAGATTACCATTGAAAGGAGTGTAGTTAGAACTGAAACTTCAATAGCTTTTATTAATTCTCTTAAAGGTATCTTTTTTGGAGTCTGCTGCATTTTACACTAAATTAATGCTATATTATAATTAAAATTCCCTTGTGTAGCATGCATATATGCTTGCATAATTATTTATTTTAATGTTTAAATTACTTTATTAAATAAACATATGTAATAACCATATTACTATACAGATAATCCTTGACTTAACTATCCGTTGCTTAACAAGTGTTTAATATGACAGACTTTCCTAGAGATATTTATGACCCATCTTTACAGTTAATTGCAGCATTGTGTGGTCATATTGCCACAATTTGTTACTTTTTTGTCAGTTTTCAGCAAAAAAAACTCAGGGAAAATAGATACTTGAAAAAAACCCACTGCATTCACTTAATGGCCATTATAAAAATTGCTCTTATCTTCAAATCTAGACATGTGTTCTCTTGATTTACCATTGTAATTCCAGACTCAATTACAGTTATACGTTGAAGACTATCTGTACTAATTAAAATAGGACCTAGAATAAATTTAGATGATACAAGATAAGTTTCTGTCTCTAATGATGTTTTGTAGAATATGTATTTATAAATACCTTTTTTATAGTGAAGTATTATGTTGTACTTGAGAATATATTAAATATATTAATGATTATTTGTTTTTTTAATCAGGAGAAGATACCCTTGACATTTTAAGTAGACAATATGGAAGGCTGCCATATACAATTCTGAATACTTTAAAGAACTGCAATATAGAGACAGCATTAGAACAGTCTGCATGTCTACTAATAACTGAGGCAGATGTGATCAAGAACAAAAATTCTGTTAAACTTTGTTTTTGGAAGCAGACTAAAAACTATTGTAACACTACTTTTTCTATCACAAATACAGCATATCCAGAAAATTTTGACATAAGAATACTTGAAAAGAAAATTGAAAAAAGTGCATTGGTGAAGTATCAGAATGAAAGATTTGAATGGCTTCCTATGTATAATTTTCCGCCCTGCAAAAAGAGTCTAGTAGTAAAATCATTTGATCGTTGTAAGACGTTATTACAATCTACAGGTATCAAGCCTCAAAGCTATAAAATTAATTGTGGATTTCTGTATACTGCATTTGATCAAGGAAAATCCCTATCTTCTAAGGGTATGGGACAGAAAGAACTTAGTAGTATCCTTAATGTAATACATGATATAATCACACAAAAAGACATTTTGGTTTCAAGAGAAATGTTCCAACATACTAAAAGTCAACATGGAAAGCGAATCAAGAAAAATAAATTGTCCATGGATTTTAAAAAGCCAAGCAAAAAGCTAAAAATGCCAGAGAACCTAGAAGAATCATCAGTCATGAAAGTTCTCGTAAATGAGGATTTTTCCACAGAACATGGAATACCAATAGAAGAAAATACTGTTGCCGTAGATTCTGCAGTAATTTCAGAAAAACTAGATTATAATGACACAAATATCTTATCTTTACTTGATTGTATACCTGATTTTAGTCTCGAGCTGCCTTCTCAAAATCAAGTTGCCACCATGTCTAGCAATGAAACAGCAGACCAAGAGCACTTCATTACATACGGTTACAGTATTTTTGAGAAATCGGTAGTTCTCGAAACAGACAAGAATGAATTAAAAGAAATAGAGGCATTTATTGACTTCAGTAAAATAGATGAAAAGAAATCCATAGCGGAGACACTGGATAGTGAAAAAAGTATGATCTGTAATAGTAATGCTACTCCCTACATGAAAAGAAAAAGGACATGTAACATAAAAATTAAAAAAACTGGTAGGAAGCTGCAACTGTATAGCTGTCAAAGGGCAATCCCAATTAGTGGTAAAAATATATGGCCTCGTGAATCATGCACAAGGACATCCTTGTGGGTTTGTAAAAATCATGCATGGGATTCACATAGAGGATATTTAGAAGATACTGATTCAGTAACAAAATGCAGCAAATTGGAGGTTCATAAACCATTGGTAGATAGTTGTAAAATATCTATAAATACAATGGAATGTGTTGTTGAAAGCCCATTTTCAGACTGCATATTGCATGTAGGCAAGATACTTTCACCTATTACTGAGAATAGGTTTTCTTATAATATGGAAAGATCTAAACAAAGTACACTTGGTACTGAAATTGTAAAATCAAAAGTGATTTTGAATTTATTAAGGAAAGAAGTCAAAGAAAAAAGTATAAATATTCAGAATAACTCATTTGCAGGCATTAGGAAAAAGAGGATAGATAATCCAAAAGCATCAGTTACCAAACAAAAAACAGTGTTGAAAAATTTGACATCAGGAACTTTGTCAAATTTCAAAATTCCTTTACTTAAGGGTAAAGGTAATTTTAGAAAACTAGAAACTGAAACATCATCCCAAAAAAATACTGGCAATTCTTCAAATGTTTTAGAGAACGCTCTTTCTCTAAAAGAAGCTAGAATTAAAGTGGCTTCATCTGACAAAAATTCTAGCTCACAAATCCTATCAGAACAGGAGAATTATATGTCTGGACTGGAAAAATACATACATCAATTCAACAGTGATATTTCTGAAAATGTTTCTAAAAAGAGAAGAATTTGTAATATTTTTGAGAATACTTCACATAAGAATAAACTAAAATCACCAACTTTGAATGCTACTCCTTTCTCTTTGAGTACTGGAAACATAGAGGAACAAATGCTAAATTCTGCTTTGGCCTCAGAAATTATTGATAAAGTTAATGTCAACAATAAGTTGGCACAGAACAAAGATGATATTTGTGCAGATATTCCTAAGGTTTATGAAGATGATATTCTTGTAATTGATGTTATTCAAGATGATCCTGACCTGTTTGGAGATAATGTTGAGCAAGAAGATGACTATGCAAAGATTCATAATACTAAAAAAATGCATAGCAGTCACTTTTCAAAAAAAGATCTGGAATGGAAATCGAAATCATCTCAACTTTCAAAAAGCAAGAAATTGAAATGCATTAGGTAGGCTTGTTGCTTCGAATTTTGTGTGTGTGTGTGTGTTTATTTATGGTGTGGCTTTTCTTAAAGTACAATTCAAAGATTTTTAAGAAAACAAAATCTTAGAACTATAGAATATGAAGTGATCTAGTAAAAGTGGTGTGATGAATTAGAATTTGGGAGTTGGGAGGATAATCAAGAGTATACCTTATTCCTACACTATATTAAAATTGTTCACAGAGAAATTTGAAGCATGTCAACGGTAATTGTAAAACAAACGTCTTCTAATAGGATTTTATATGATTGTTTTGTTTTAAATATGCAATAGCACTTACCTATAGTAAAGAATCTAGCTATTTATGTTCAGACATATTTGGGTTCATATTCACATTATTACACATTACAGATAGGAAAAAGTACAAAATAGAGTATATTCTTAAATGTTAAGATTTAAATACAAATTATTTTGCTTTTTTTTTTTTTTTTCATTTAAACATCTAGCTCAGGGGTGTCAAATTCAAGGCCTGGGGCCCAGATCTGGCCTATGGGGTGCTTAGATCTGGCCCGCAGGGCCATCCTTGAAACAGTGAAGGACCAATCCGTGGTGCCTCTGCCAGTGAAAACAGCTTGGGAGGGCCGTGTGAGGCTCTGTTTTCGCTGGTAGACGGTTGCAGGAGGCTGCCACAGCCGAAAACAGAGCTTGAGAGCCCGTTGTTGCTGGCAGAGCGCTCAAGCTACCATAGGCACTCCCGACACTAGTGGCGTTAAACTGGCCATGCCCACCCTAGCCCCCAAGGTCAAACACAACCCTGATACGGCCCTCAATGAGATTGAGTTTGACATCCATGACCTAGATAAATCTTCATGCCTAAATGGTATGTCAAGTAGTGCAATAACATCCATTTTAGATGGTACAAATGGTAATGAATTATCATAGTTTCAGTATTCCAGGTTTGACTCTTGTGAGATAAGGTTATACAATAAAAGTGCCTAATTTTAGAGAGGAACACTTAATGTTTGTCTTCAGAACAATTCTCCAGAATTATTGTGTGTGTGGTGTGTGTGCAATTTTTTCTGAAATACTAAAACATTTAATGAAAGACAAGCATAACAAAAGAACCAACTTAGAAAACATTTAACTTTGTCTTTAAAATAATAAAATATTGCATGCATGCATCACATCAACAGTTCAAACTAAGATGTTATTTGTATGACCCTTGATAGAATACTTTCTTGCCCACAAGATCCACATTCATCTCCAAACTATTTCCTTCAGATTCTTAAAGGGCTACTCTCATTTATTTGTTCTTGATGTTACTTCATCTTCCAGATGATATTTCTTTATTTAAGTGGCGTTTTCTGAACAAATTAGTTGGAAATATAAGAGTAGTTTATTTCTTGGTTATTCAGTACTTGCATCTGATCCCATATTATTCCTGAACTAAGTTGCATGTATTTGTTATAATGATTGAAGTTGATGAAATTGCTGTATGTATAGCTTCTACATATAATGAATTTGGTGTAGTGCAGGGGTCTCCAAACTGTAGCTTTGGGCTACATCTACCCCCCTGAAAGGTTCCTTCCAGCCTGCCAGCTCCTCCATGTGCTGTGCTCTGATCCTTCCCAAACAGCGCAGGGAGAGAAAGCAGGGTTATATTCATCATTGTTTGGAAAGGAAAGTAGGATTCCCTTGATTTCTCCAATTCGGGAGAAGGGGTATTGCAAGCCAGCTGGAGAGTTGCTGGATGAGGAAGAGGAAGCATAAATTATGAGTAAAATAGAGTGTTATGCTGTGCTGTTTTAGTAGAATGATAAGGGCTTGATAATACAATTTTCCTTAAATTTTATAAAATCTTTCATTTACAGAGACAGCCTCATTCAAGATTATGAAACACTGAAATTGGATGAAAATGCTGATGGTTTGGTGATACAAGGTAAAGAGATTAAAATGCAGAAATGGAGACAAAATAGTTTACATAATTTTTGACAACATAGTTAATTTGCATAATTGTGTAATAAATAAATTGATGTATATAATATACAACATGTATGTATAATGCATAGATCTAGCAATGGTCCAGACAGATTTTGGAAAGAATAGATTACGTGTTAGTTTATAGGGAAAGTCCAAACAGAAATATGGTCATTATAAGATAGTCCTTGACTTGGGACCATTTGATGACTATTCAAAGTTATGACAACCTCAGAAAAAATGCTTTATCTATACTTGCACTCATTTTTGGTTCTTTTATTTTAAAAAAAATCAAAATTTCAAAAAAAAATTAAAAAAAACATTAAAAACATTTTAATGTTTTCTTTAAAACAAATAAAAACTAACAGATGAGAATTGAATAGAATAACTTTATTGTCACTTTGATTGTACACTAATCGGCATACATTAAAATGAAATTTCGTTGCATACAGTTCTCAAAGGATTACCACCTCCAATATATACTACATAACCATGACAAAATACATACATACATACATACATACATACATACATACATACATACATAGTCTAGTTCGTACATGTCGAGAAAAACAAATCTTGTAAATTTGGGTGGATGGCATAGGGAACAAAGCTGTTACAGAATCTGGTAGTCTTGCTAGAAATGCTTCAGAACTTCCTCCCAAAGGGGAGCAACAGAAACAGACCGTAAAGTGGGTGTGTATGGGTCTCTAACAATGCTTTGAGCTCTAAGCACATAGTGCTTATAAGCAGTTTATAAGATGAATTACGGGGAGCAAGCTTCCTATAATCATCTCAGCTGTCCTTATCACTCTGTATGGACTTTCTCTCTGATGCACTGCTGCCACCAAACCAAACAGTGATGTAGTTTGTTAAAACGCTCTCAATCGTGCCTCTAAAAGGTGGCCAGGACAGAAGGAAAAATATGTGCTGGTTTTCATCCTTCACTAAGGATGATGTGTGGGGAGACCAAATCAGATTGTTAGTTTTCTGCACCCACAGATACTTACCGTATTTTCCGGTGTATAAGATGACTTTTTAACACATGAAAATCTCAAAAGTTGGGGGTCATCTTATACGCCAGGTGTCGTTCTCCTGTAACCAGGCAGACCAGCCTGAAAGGCTCTGACGAGCCTTAAATGGCTCTGATGAGCCAGGCTCTGACCATCCCAGCTGAGTTGCCTGCTGGGATCGCCAGAGCAATTTAAAAGGAAAAAACTTTTTTTCTTTTACATGGCTCTGGCGATCCAAGCTCTGGCGATCCCAGCTGAGTTGCCTGCTAATCAGGCAACTCAGCTTGGATCGCCAGAGTCATGTAAAAGGAAAAACCTTTTTTCTTTTACATGGCTCTGGCGATCCAAGCTCTGGCGATCCTAGCTGAGTTGCCTGCTAATCAGGCAACTCAGTTTGGATCGCCAGAGCCATGTAAAAGGAAAAAAGTTTTCCCCCTCCAGCTTGCTTATCTTAGCTGCTAGTCGCAACGCTTGCCTTGCTTCGCTTGCCTGCAATCCATTTCATCAGCAAGCAACTCCCTACCTGCAATCAAGCAGGCAGAGAGTTGTGGACTTCAACTTCCAGAATTCCTCAGCCAGCAAAGCGAAGCTGGCTGAGGAATTCTGGGAGCTGAAGTCTACAAGTCTTAAAGTTGCCAAGGTTGGAGACCCCTGTTCTATTGGGTAAGTTTTTTCCCCTTTGGGAGCTTTAAAAAAAATAGTTAATTGGGGGTTTTTTTAGTTGTTCTTTTTTAGACCTAGCCATTTAAAGTTTAGGAAGTTTTAAATTTAGCTTTCATATAAAAATTAAAATAAAATAAAGTAAAATAATATTTGTGCAGCTTTCTGAGATTTAGTGTGTTTCTGTAGTGTTACTACTTCTGTACTGTTTCACAAAGCTGTATGTGAAATTTTGTGTGTGTAAAGTGTGAAAGTTGGGTTTTTGGGCTTTTTGTGGCTGTGTGAGGTTCCTGCTTGTTGCAGGGGCAATTTGGGTCTAGCACAGCTGCTTTTACATTGTGGGTGAGCCAGTTGATGTTTTTTAATTTTTATTTGGTGTGTGTTGGAAGAGGAGTAGTCTTATACGGCGAGTATAGCCCAAACCCTATATTTTAACAGGAAAAGTCGGGGGTCATCTTATACGCTCAGTCGTCTTATACACCGGAAAATACGGTAATACTGTTGACCACTTCTACAGTTGCATCCTTGACACTGAGTGGAGTATGACTATGCCAACTCTTTCTAAAATCTACAGTGATTTCCTTGGTTTTATCAACTTTTATAACCAGGTTACTTTAATTACATCAGTCCACCAAAGCCTTCACCTCTTCCCTATAAGCATCTTCACTGTCATCCCGGATAAGACCCACAACTTCCGTGTCATCCGCATACTTCACATGATTTGTAGCAGATTTGGCACAGCAGTCATGGATCATCAAAGTGAACAGTAGTGGACTCAAGACACAGCCCTGTGGGAAACCTGTACTCAAGGAGATGGAGTTGGAAACTTGGAAACATAGAAACATATTATCCCTCCAGTTGAATACTGATCAATACTACAATTTAATTCCCCATCCCTCGCAAAATAAGCCCCAAAATTTTTTAAAAAACTAATTCTATTTGTAAATTATTAACCTGTCATCTATATACTATATTAATGATAAAATAGTTAACAAGAACAATAATAATAAAAAAGGCAATATTAAAGTTTCCAAACCATCTGTTAACAAACTCTTTCTAATCAACTTGTAGAAAATTTATCACAGCATTTTATCATTCTAAATCATTCCAAGAGTTAACAGTAATTCTTCCTGAATTAAGTATTCACATTTGTTTCTTAATACCATCTCTTATCAATTGTCTGGTCAAACATAATAAATTGAATCTCCAAAGTCAGTCTATCTTCACAAAAAAAAGTCCAGATAAAATTGTTTTTCGATTAAATGTATAAAATCCATTCCCCAATGTCCTTCAGTCCTTTTGGAAAAAATCAATTTATCACTTCCCCCTCACTCAGGTTGCTTCTGTTATAAAAAAATGCTGGCTTGAAGGGGAGGGGTATGCAATCAGCTCAGTTCTAAGTCTGTACAGTCCATATTTCTTTCCAACAGATCTCCTGCTTTCAAATCACATTCTTTCTGGGGACCTAATTTATTAAGAGCTACAGACATCTGAATATTTTCTACAACTATTATCAGTTCATCAAACTTTTGAAAAAATCTTTTAACTAAGGGTGTTTTTTCAGTTACCAGCCACATCCTGTACTTGCACTTATGAAGGTCATACCTCTCCCACACATGTGTGATCATAATTTGGGCACTTGGCAACTGGCTCACATTTACATCTGATGAGCAGCTTACAGTCATGTGATGATGATTTGCAATCTTTTTCAGCTTTTTGCCAAAAAAATCCCTTGGGGAAGTTGGATTTGCTTAACAATCAACCATGTGATTCACTAAAAGATTGGTGATTTGCTATTTGACCATGGTAAAAATAGTTGTAAAATCGGGTTCAGTCATATAATATTTATGACTGCATTTACGATTACTTTGGAATTATGAGTTCTTCAGATATCTAAAAATCCTGTAAGGTTTTATATGCTTTAAACTCATGCTTTTCTATTAGCAAAATATGTTATTTTTATCCCTAGTTATGGTTAAATTTTCTTTTTCCAAAACATTCTGAAATTTATAATAAGTTTAAAGTGTATAAAACCTGACAGGACTCAGGGGTAATAGAATAATGAGATATCTTAGACACTGCCTACCAGAGCTGTTTTTACCTTGCCTGTTCAGATTCCTTATAGAATCCCTGCCTAAATTGTTTTACTATAATATCAGTTTCTTCTCATATGCTTTTTCAGCACACTATTCACTTTAGTTGTCTAATGTATTTTACTCAAGAAGTCCTTAATTTAAATAAGAACCGTAAAGAATCTCATATCTTATCCAAATGCCAATGTCAATTGAGAACTAACAATAATCAGCATATGGGACATAATTAACCATATTAAATTATATTGTTCTTTTGGTATGTTCCAGATTACAGTTTTATTTTTAAAACAGGTTCAGACTTAAAGTTGTTATCACAAGTCAATTGATAATCAATTGCATCCAATATTTATTACTTTTCAGTCCATTAATTAATAATTAACAGAAAATATATTGTAGGAAATAGATTTTTTGCCACCTAAAATTAGGGTTCCACAGAAATTTTATATGGTTCCAGAGAGACTAAGGGCAAAAATAAAGTTACTTGCATTTAGCCAATTTTAGATTAAAAGGCAAACAGGAGTTCTGGGATTTTTTAAAAAACTAAGGTTCCAACAGCTTGAAAAAGTTAAGAAACCCCAGTTTTAGAGAAACGTCGTTAACTGTTTTTGTATAAAAAGTTCTGGTCCAATTAACATGCAAGCCAAGCATACATTTTATGTATAATGCCATAATGCTCCCCTTGCCTGTGGTTTGCTTTGTATTTGTATAAAGTATTGCATTGTGTTCTAAATATAAAAGGAAAAGAAGCATGTAGATTATTAGCATTCTCCTCCTATTGGATTTGTTGCTAGGTACTGTGCTAGAATTAGGTTTTTCAACCTGTGAACCAGGACATAACCATATAATTAATTAATTAATGATTCTATACAGCTTAATTAAAAATGAGATCACTATATACTTTGTTTTTAGAGAATTAAGAATTCTGTAGTTTATTTGTAATTCTTGAGAATTTATCATATCTGAATTATGTCTGAATTTTTTTGAAACATTAAATTATAGCAATTCATAGGAACTTTAAATTGCATTCCAGTTAATGTTATTGTTTGGCCAACTATTTCCCCTTCTTTAATATGTGTATACTGTATGTGTACATGTGAAATTTAAAAATTAATTAAGATTTTAAAAATGTATTAACCTTTATTTTAAGAATTTTGACATATTAATCTCTATTGGAGCATTTAGGGCTTGATATCAAATGAGTTATGTAGTGACATATTCTCATGATAATTACAGCTTCATGTTTTGAATGGTATAAGTGGCAACCATTGATCAAATGATTAATAATGTCGTATCATCTGGTACCACAAGTTTCTTTCCAACATAGAGGTGTCATTTTAAATGTAGAGTTACTACTTTAGGAATTTTGGAAAATACCCATTTTTCAGTTAAGCATTCCGTTTCTAATGTTGCTGTAGTTTAGAAGTATACATGACATTCTTTTTCCCAATTGATGAAGTTAAGTTAGAGGCTCTAAATGGAATCAATTCTATAGGAGGAATATCAGAATCATCTCCTGAAGATGGACAGCTGTCAGAACCGAATAAACTTACCGAGGTTTTTGATACAGATGAAAAGGTATAGAAGTACATTGATTTTGTTGCATAATAATAATTCAATATGTAATGAATACTGCATTGGGGAAAGTTTATCTTTTACAAGTAATATGTTGCACTTTTTTACATATGTTTATATGTATATATTTTTCCCACTGAGATCAGTAGTTCTAATTCCAGGTAAATGTACAAAGATTTATAATGTAAAGGTTGCTGACATACTAACTTGGGAGAAAATTATCTAAAAGAAATGGGATTTACTTGGAGTTGACATGTATAGGTTTCAATTAGATACTGAAGATTAGATTGCTAAATATAAATATTTTTCCAAAGATTGTTTCTGATGTTCTGTGTGGAATCTATTGGTGCTATTAAATTTATTTTGACATATGAAGTATAGCAAAGGAATGAGAACATATATAATTTTTATTGTAACATGGCTTTGTTAATAAGATGAGCTGCATAATGAAGTTTTTGAATTACTTTTAGAGAGCTACTAGGAATATGCATATTGCTTTATTAAAATGTCCACTAGAAAATTATAGTACAAGAATATAATCAAAAAGAATTATTCCTGTAGTTCTTTTTAAGAATATGGATTACTTTTAAAACAAAAATCATTTCTAAATTTTATATAACTTTATTTTGATGTTCATTTTACAGTATGAATTTTCAAAGAAATTGCTTGCTATGCAAGAACAGAAAACAAATGTTCAAGACTTTGCAAAAATGTATGTATTCAGATAGTAATATTCAAATCAGTCTTAATTATGTGAAGGAAAAAACTTTCTCATATTTATTTTCGTTTAATTTTAAGATTTAAATTAGATGTCGGTTCCAAACATTAACTAACTGCTCAGAAACTCTTTAAAAAAACCTGTTTGAAAGTACATTCCCAGACTGAGAGCCATCAATAAAAGCAGTTTAGCCTCTTATGTTCTTTACTGTCATGGACTGAAGGGACAGCCAGAAAAAAGAGTTCTGAAACTCTACCATAAAATCTGTTAATTTTCACAAGTGAAAAGCTTTTATTTAGAAACTTGGATGCAGATATTTTAGATTTCCTTTAATTTATTGAAGTCATTGTAGCTAATACTTCTTAGAAATAGGTTATAAATTATATTAATATGTTCCAGTTGATCATTTTCAGTGTTATCTATATAGCTGTTATTTGAATTATTTGAAATTAAATTAATTTTGGAGGCAATCTCCACATACAAAGCATTGCAATTACTAAATATGGAAAAACGAGACAGTGGATAACTATACAGCTATCACTTTGCTTTGATTGCACTTAGCACATCAATTTCAGCTGCTTAATAATAGGTCATATCACAGATGTTGTTTGAGGAATTAAGATATACAACTAGCCAGTAAGGAAATATAACAATAAAGAAGGCTCTAAGATTGATTGATTGATGCAATTTGATTGAGCCAAACTCCGTTTCGCTCTGGGTAGCTGACATTGAAAAAGTGTTTTAAAAATACAAAATAAAAGTCCATTTGCTACTTTACCATGAATCAAGAAATTTATGTCCTTTAAGAGGAACATTTTTGCTTTTTTGAAAGGAAGGGGATACAGATTTACAGATTATAATAGTGCAAATTTAATAATGTAGTATTTTATTTTCTACATTAATAGTCATGTGAATATCTGTTTCTCCATCTGGAATATAGTGAGAATACCCTAACAATTGAACCTCTGAGCTGTGATCATCAATTGGAATTGTCATTTCCTACTGTGAAGGCCATTGTTCCTCAACAGCAAGACCCAGCACTAAAATCAAGGATGAATGGTATAAATTAATAATGTTTAAGTATTATATTATTTTTCTGTTGTATTACTTTTTCATCTACATATAAAGATCCTTTTCCTGTTCAACGTGTTATTTGAACATTTTTGAATTGTTCTATAAAGAAACTTGTAAGGTGATGTAATTATTTGATATGAATTATGCTTTAGAATTTCATAGGACTATTTGGAGAGGACAGAAAAGTAGTTCTATCCGTTATAACATAGACTTGGGGTATACTATAATGCCTGTCAAAATGTCTGTATAATAGAAGTTAATATAAATAACTGCACACTGTACTTATCTAGAGAATAATCATAAAAATGGTGTCAGCTTAAAACAAACAGCACTTATTTAACATAAAATAGTAACATTGGAGTGATAACATACATTTTTAATTGTTGGTTTTATACTTTGTTTTCTATCATAATTCTTGGAAAGAGTGTCAAATATAGAAATGAGAATTTCAGAGAAATATATTTAATTTAAGTATTATTTAATATATTTTTACATAAGCAGTTTTCTTATCTTCAACATTAGATTTCAGATTCCCAAGGAAATGTCCTCGTTTGCCCTTATCAACTACTAATAGTTATAAAACCTGGAAAGGAGAAAAACATCCAGGGGTAAGTTTCAGAACTTTATGTATTTATAACTAAGCTTAAACTAAGTCGTATTTAACAGTTTAAATATATTCAATTTGTCATTATCTCTAAAACAAACATAAATAATTTATATTTATGCAATAATTTATTACCACAACTTCTGAAAAGTTTGTCTAGAAAAATCTCTCAGTGATTACCACTCCAAATGTAAAAGATGTGATTTCTTTAATGGCCAAGAAGAGGGGTTTTTTTTTATCATAAAGATACTTGGAAAGACAAAAAATTAGGTTCACAAAGGATTCTAAATGATTTAAGACCTTTCTAGTGTCTTGCTAGAAACTTGCTGGAAAAAATAGCATATAATAAATTACTGTGTTTCTTCAAAAATAAGACCTACCCAGAAAATAAGCCCTAGCATGATTTTTCATGCTGTTCGCAATGTAAGTCTTACCCCCAAAATAAAACCCTAGTTAAGAGAGTCATTGGCAGGGGATGTAGCTGGTAGCCAGTATAGGAGGCAGCGAGAGCGTGCGCAGGGGCTGACAGTGTCTGGAAGCAGCTGCAACCCACCAGTCCCTTGGCTGATGCACTCTGGGACTGCGTAGCTACGTAGCACAGGTAAATCCCTCCAGGCAGCAGGGGGCAGCAGAGGCACAGGGGGAGGCATGCGATCCATCCACAGTCTTTGCTTGCAGAGTGTGCAGCAGAGCTGAAGGACGAGGTTGGATGGCAGGGCCTGAGAGAGCAAGGGCCATCCCCGCCCCATCACTTGCCAAGTCTCACGGCAGCAGCACCAGCAGAATCAGAGGCACAGGGATGGAGGAGTCACGTGATCCGGCCTGCCGGATGTGCAGCAGAGCTGCCCGTCCATCTGTCCATCTTTGCTTGCCTTCGGCTATGATGGGACAAGCAGCTGCGTGGCACATCCGGTAGGCCGAATTACATGCCTCCCCCACCCCGCCCACCCCATCCTGCTGCTTATTGGTGCTGCCACCACTAGGTGAGGCAAGGCAGGTGGCAGGGTGAGAGTGGCACCACACCGTGGCCCCTGCACACTCGCCACCAGCCATCCAACCTGGTCCTCCAGCTCTGCTGCACACTCCGCAAGCAAAGACAGACAATGGGACAGATCGTGTGCCTTCCCCCACTCCCATGCTTTTGTCTTCACCTGCTGTTTGGTGGGACTTACCCTCAAGGCTGTTTTCCCCCTTTTAAACCTGACCTCCTTTTCCAAAGGCTATCATCCAGAAGGAACAATCTCCTCCCCCTGGATCCAGCCAAGACAGAAGCTGCCCTTTGCATCTGCCAGTCAGCAAAGCGGTTCTTCATTTCATTTTCCTCTGCGGGGGCCCACCCAACCCCTATGGCCATTAAAATATCATTTGTTGGACTTACAAATAACCCTCTCTCCAAGTGCATTTCCACCTCAGCAAATCCAAGGGCTCCCTGCTGTAAACTCTCCCCGAGGCTGACACTTGGCTCTCACCATTACCACGCACGCACCCAATGAACCACAGTTGAGCTGCTCCATCCATTCACGGGATCTTAAAGGGACACGGCTCTGATTTATTGCTTTTTATGTTCCCCCTCCCGTTTTGAGACAATGGAACAGCTTCTCTTCCCAAAACAATTGAGCCCAACACTACCGGGAGAGTTGCAAAATTAACCCGAACATGGCACAAGGAACAGCCACCGCTTTTCCCAGGGGATGTGTGCAGGAAAAGCATGGAGAGGCAGGTATCCTCGCCCTGACAGCAGGGAATGATGGGGCTTTTTATCCTTCACTTCAGAAGCAAGAAGGAGGGAAAAGGAGAGCAGTCACTCATGGGCTGCCTCTTTGCAGGCTACTCCACAGGCTTGCTTGCGGGAACCCAGGGCAAAAGGAAAGGTCTGTGCCTTGCAGATTGGTCCCGAACTGAACCTCCCCTTTGAACTTGGCCTCTCTCCTTGGAGGGAGATGGAGAGTTAGGCTGGGCTGAAACAGGAGAAAGTGGGGAGAGAAGCCACACAGCTCTCCATGGGACCTCTCAGGAGACATGGTGTGCAAATGTAAAAGCCACTTCTTCCAAGTCAGCAGCAGCGCCTGGGCTCTGGCAGCAGGCCCGCTTCATCCTCTCCCTGGGAGTGTCTTGTCAGTGTCCCCTTGATGGCCCTTCCCCTGCCCCTGCACATTTCCCAGAGGGGGAGAGAGAGAGGAGGAGAGAACAAATGAAAAGGGCGCCTGGACTTTTGGCGCTTCATTTTGATTTGCATGCTGTGCCTCCTGAGAGGTCTTGTGGAGAGACGGGCAAGCCCCTCATCCTTAGCTGCTGGATATAGGGCTAGGCTGGGCTGAAGCAGAGAAGAAAGAGCAGAGAGAAGCTGTACAGCTAAGGACAAGTGGCTCACCTGCCTGTCTACAAGACCTCAGCAGACACAGCATGCAAATGTAAAAGCCTCTCCTTCCAAGTCAGCAGCAGCACCTGAATCAAAACAAAGCGCTGCGAGTCTGGGTGCCCTTCCCATTTGTTCCCCCTTTCTCTCTCACCCCCTCTCCCTCCCTGGGAACTGTGCAAGGGAGGGGAAGGGCCATCAAGGGACGCTGACAAGGCACTCCTGGGGAGAGGACGAAGTGGGCCTGCTACCAGAGTCCAGGCGTTGCTGCTGATTTGAAAGGAGCAGCTTTTATTTTTATTTATTTATTTATTTTATGCAATTTATGTGCCGCCCTATCTCCAAGGACTCTATTGTTCCACTGTTCACTGTTTTACATTTGCACACCATGTCTTCTGAGAGGTCTCATGTAGAAGCAAATGAACCCCTTGCCATTAGCTTCATGGCTTCTCTCCCCACTCTTTCTCCTGCTTTAGCCCAGTTTAACTCTCCATCTCCCTCTGAGAAGGAGAGACAAATCTGCAAGAAACAAACCCTTCCTTCCATACTGGGTCCCCGTGAGCAAGCCTGGGGATCAGCTGGCGAACAGGCAGCCCTTGAGCGATCGCTCTCCCTTTCTCTCCTTCTCCTTCCCCTTGCTAATGAGGTGAGGGACAAAAAGCCCCATCGTTCCCATCTGCCAGGGCGAGGCTACTTGCCTCGCCATGCTTTTCCCGCATACACCCTCCTGGTGCCTAGGCTCTGCTTGGAGGGCAAGCCTGGCAGTCACAGCGCTCTGACTTACCTGTGCTGCACAGACTTTGCAGCTCCAGAGCGCCAGCCAAGGGCCAGTGCACTCCCCACCTCCTATGTGAGCAGGAGGGTTAAGAGTGCCCGGCCAGGCAGGGCCAGTCCCTCACTGCCTCCTTTGTGAAAACCAGGGATAGAGCACCCAGCCAGGCAGGGCTGGTCCCTCACCATCTCCAATACCATCTTTTCCCAGATAATAAGCTCTAATGGATCTTTCGGAGCCCCCAAAAATATAAGACCAGATCTTATTTTTAGGGAAACATGGTACCTAGGTATAGATAGCAGTTATTATTACTATGGTTCATTGCACAGTCAGCTAGATGTTCAGATTGGATTTGGAATTTTTGTCTGCCTGTCAGATCCTTCCCAAGGACCAGGGATAGACAGATGTGGGTGTTTGATGGTGATACCATTGCAAAATATAAGCTGTTCCAAGTAAAGCTGTCTGTCAGGGTTCCAACTGATGCCCTAATTAAATCATGAGCCTCGAGCCAAGCTTCAAAAGAAATCCAGTTATTTATTAGGAGCTTCATGTCAGCATGTTCCAAGTGAAGCCAACTCTGACCTCACTTAATTCATGCCCTTGCTCTGACCCTGTTTTCCCCTCCCCTGAAGGTGTGTCATCAGTCAAATTCCCCAACAAAGCAATTTCATGGGTTGTAGAGTCCCTCCCTCCGGCCACTGTGGGTATCCGTGGAGATGGCCTTGACATAGAGATGGCTGGAATGTGCTTTTGTTTTGACTGAAGTGTGATTCTCTCGCTGCAGCTGCGAGGCTCGGTTCCCCATCCCCCTGCCTATGGCAACTCAAGAGTAGGTCAGGAATGCTTCGCGAGTTGACACAGTCTTTTGCAATTGTTTTAGGATCTCAGCCAAGGTACCTCTTACTATTGATTGTACCTTTGCTTTCTTTTGCCACAGTCAGTCTATTCTGTTTGGACATCTTTGTATTTTGTTATCTTCTCCAGTTCTTTCTCTACAGTCTATCCAGACTTTTTTGTGTTTCTTATCAACAGTTGTTGAGTCTGGGGTATTATGTGGCAGATGACCAACTTCACATTCTTCAGATATTTCACACTGTGTGCATTAGAAATTTGTGTCTACTGTATCTGACTGCGTCAAGGCACATGAGAAACACTGCTCCATGTGTTGTGTTTATAAACATTATTTCTCTAGTTGAGATTTATAAATGTTTATGAGAAACACTGCTCCATGTGTTGTGTTTATAAACATTATTTCTCTAGTTGAGATTTATAAGGCAGCTATGTAATTCTTGGAGTGATTGTTTGTGCATCATTGCAAGCTAAATATAGGTAGTCCTCAACATACTACCATAATAGAGTTCACCCATTACAGGGTGCATGTTGTGATGGTCATAAATTGGCTGAGTCACATAACTAACCTGATTTTATGACCTTTTTTGTGGTTATCATTAAACAAATGTGGTTGTTAAATTAACATGGCAGTTATTAAATAATCCCATTGTTCGCTATGATGCGGTTTTTCCTAAAACCATATGTCATTTTAATTTTGGCAAAAACATTGTAAAGTGAAGTCACATGATTGCAAGACACTGCAGACAGCCATAAATCCAGCTGGGTTGCTGAATGTCTGAAATGCAGTCACGTGACTGGGTAGTAACTTGCTTGTTTCAGTAAGTCATAACTTTGAATGGTTGCTAAGCAACTGGTCATAAATCAGGATACATGTATCTTTGCCTTATTAAAAATTATTTGAAAAAGTACTCAGCAGCGTTTAGCCCAGTAGTGGGATTCTACTGGTTCGCACCGATTCGGTAGAACTGGTTGTTAAGTAGTTAAGCAATTTGGAGAACCGGCTGTTAGAAGAAATCTCCTTTTGTTTTTTTCCACTATACAGGGTTAATCCTGTAAGGAATTGTTTCCTAGCCTAATCTTTATTGCCCTGCTTACAGAAACTGCCTCTCCATTAACCCTTATTACATTCTTGGCAATATGCCTAGACTTACTGTTGCTTCCGGTTCCAGAGCTTCTCAGAGGTGTTTTTGGGTTTTGTTTTTTTTTTGGCTTGACTTTCTTAGAGGAGAAGGGTTGTTTTAAGCTTTTTACACCACTATTGGGAGGAAATACTCCCCTGTTGGAGTTCTTCCAGCCAGGGTGCAATGATCAGCACTTTGAAGAAATAATTGAATTACGAAGCAGAAGCTTTTAATGACAAGAAACTAAGATGAGTGACATTCAGCAAGGCTTATTGGCTAGCTAGAAAGATTGATGTTCAAAGGTGAGTTTACATACCCTTTCTAACTTTTGGTCTAAAACTGGTTTTTGGTGAAGTTTAATTCTCTGCTTGGTGATGTTTAATCCTATGTTTAGTGATGAGATAATTTTCCCTGTTCAGCTTTGTTTGGAAGTTAAAATGTTAATCTCTGTTCCTGAAAAGGAGCAGCTTCGGAAATCTGATTAGTTCCTGTGTCAATTTGTTCTGGTAATTGGTTTAACAAGCAACAGATACTCTGTTTGCTCCTTTTCTTCAATCTGGAGCGCTTAAATGACCTCTGCTAAAGGGTTTCATTTTATGAGCAAGAGTTGGCTGCTGATAGTTATCATTGCATTTTAATTCCTCAAGATGCTCTGGCATCCTGCCTGATTTGTAACTCCAGTTTGCAGGTATTTCTAATCTAATGATTGGTATTTAGGGCAGCTTTTTGCAAGCAAAGAAGCTTTTTGTATTTTTGTACATGTAATCCTTAATTTACAACAGTTACAATGGCACTGAAAAAAGTGATTTATGACCGTTTTTCACACGATTATTGCAGCAAACTGTCATTAGGGTAAAGAAGCAATGCCACATGACCACCTGGCCATGCCCACCTGGTCACATGAAGCACCACAGTTGTGAAATGAGTGACACGGTTGTTAAGAATGGTGCAATGGGCATAAATGATGAGGGGTCATAAGTGCGAGGACTGGTCAAAAGTGCGAAGACCTGTCAGAAATCACTTTTTTCAGCCCTCTGGTCCTCACACTTTTGACCGGTCCTCGTACTTACGACTGTCCTAACATTTTACGTTTTGCGCCCTATCTTGTCACCATGGTGAAGAGAAGCAATTGTGAAATGAGTCACACCATTGTTAAGAATGCTGCAATGGGCATAAATGTGAGGATGGTAATAAGTGTGAGGACTGGTCAAAAGTGCGAGGACAGGTCAGAAATGACTTTTTTCAGCCCTCTGAGTAGTCCCTATGCACATAGCCACAGCCACCCGGTCACATGACCACCAAGCCACCACCACCCCCCAAAATAAGTCACACCCACAGAATTGGTTGTTAAAAAAATTGAATCCCACCACTGGTTTAGCCCATAGGTTTTGTGCCACCAGTTCACAATAACACATAAGAATACTCACTTCCATTTTTAGGAGAAAAAAGTTAATATAATTCCTTCTACTATATTGGTTATCCTGCTCATTTAGCTTGATGATACTCATTACCAGAATTTAGAAGGGAAAGATTTTAAAATTTGAATTGTAATAAAAATAATTTTGTATTGTCTTGAAATAATTTTGTATACTGTCGTCTTCAAATAAATTTTATTATTGATAAATTCCTGAATCGGAAGGTAGATTTCATTTCCTTTTTTCCCAACTCATTTTACTACATTGCTTTCATTATAGAAAAGAAAAATACCATAGTAAGTTTAACATTTAAGTACTTTTTACTTTTGTTACTTACAAGCTTTGGTTCCAAAAAGTATATACCAGAGAAATCTTACTTTTTCTCTTTCCTCCATTTTGGCTTTAAATGAATCTGAAAACAAAAATACTTTATCTTTCTTTAAATAATTTTGCAGACTAATTTAGGATTGACTTTACCCCGTGGATACTGCAGATACTATTTCAATTCATTTAATGGCTGTAAGAAACCAAACTGCTGGTTTTCTCATGTTCTTGTATCAAGAGAAGATAAGGTAAAAACATGTTCCATTTCAGTATAAAATACTTTGCTAACTTTCAACCATAAATACAGCCATCAAAATCATCATAAATGTTTGCCTTTTAACAAATCATTTATATGATTATTAAATCTTTAAATTCATTAGATATTTGTTGATTTAGAGAAAGTGTATGATAAAAATGAATAAATTTCAGTAAAATACTACAAAGTTTGATATTTGCTGCATGCAGTAAGTGTGGCATACAGTAAAAGTAAAACGTATTAGAATAAAAATAAACAAATATAGTTCAGCTTTGATTTAACATATTTATGATTAGCTGTATAAGAAATGTTCTAGTGATACTTATAGGATATACATATCCATATAAACATGCTTTGAATTGTAGCCTCAAATAATTTGTTTACAATAAATGTATAATAATAGAAGAAAATTATGTGTTATCTTTTGACTAGCTGAAAAATAGTTTTGATACTATTTGGACTTTAAAGTAAATAACATAAATTTGCACTGGTTTTTTTTTTCCTTGTTTAGCAAAGAGTATTAACTTTGTGATTTTAATTTATTTACTAGCTTTGCAGTGAAATAATTAAGAAATATATAAGTATTGGTGGCGTAGTTTTGCTGCAACGGGCAGGTAATAAAAATTCAACATTACTACATACTAAATATATTGAGCTTGAGATTGACATCTGTTGATTTTCAGAATATAATACATATTAATAGCTCAAGAATTATCCTGATATTTCACTACTGAGTAGAAAGTTGACATTACAATAATTTGAATTTAATCTAGTTGAGTTAGAAAAGTGCCACTTAATTCAGTCAGATTTGATCTAGTTTAGAGCGCTATTGATATCAGATCCATAAAGCTGAAGCCACTGTATAGTTTTTAAATCTTTATCCTAGCACAGTATAATAGTTAACAAGTAATAGGAAATTAGGAATTAATAGGTTGCCAAGTCATCAGTATTGGTAGTCAGATAGGTATGTAGATTCCAAACATATAAAAATCTTCAAGCAGCTATCCAAAGACAATCCTTTTACATCAGAACTAGAACTAGAATTCCAGCTGAAATAAAATGTGTATAGCATGAGTACCTGATATTGAAAACTTTATCAATATTTAAATATTTAAATTGAATATTTAAAACAATACATAGAGATTTTAATCCTGAAAACAAACATTGCTAGGGAACACATGTGAAATTAATGACTGTTCATAGTTAAAAGAAAAAGTCAAAAGTCATTCTTCAAGATAAAGTTCTAGAGGCAAGATCACTGTATTTTGAAAACACTAGACATTTAATTCTGAAGCTTATGGTTTATTAACTATTCTTTCATCCCACTTTGTACTTAAGATAAAGAGACAAAACAGTGAATATTAAAATAGCCAGGAATTTGAAATACTGAAGTTTTAGCAGTTTTAATTAAGAAAGTGAATATTTTTAGATGCATAACAAAAAACATTTTGGATTATAAAATTTATATAAATAAGTATAAATTGAAAAAAATAATTCATTGTTAACTAATGTTTCATGGAATAATACTGATATATAAGAAATAAGATTACAAAAATTGTATGAAAAAATGATACTCTAGACCAGTGATGGCTAACCTTTTTGCCATTGCGTGCCAAAAGCGGGGGGAAGTTGCCTGTGTGTGTGCCCACACCCATAATTCTATGCACCCTGCCCCCTGCACATTCACGCATGCCGCCCTGGGCTCCCCCCGCTTTTGGCATGCAATGGCCCGGTGGGCCCAGTAGGCCCATTTTATGCTCCCCCCAGACTCCTAGAGAAGGCAAAAACGGCCTTTCCTATCCCCCTGGAGGCCCTCTGGAAGCTGGAAACGGCCCGTTTGCCAACTTCTGGTGGGACCTCGCATGCCCACTAATATGGCTCCAAGTGCCACCTGCGGCACGTGTGCCATAGGTTCGCCATCACGGCTCTAGACAAATCCCTTTCTATATCCCTTTCTAAAACTGAATTTCCATTGTATCCTTTTTATGTGTTTTACTTTTTCAAAATCAGTACAGATAATCTTGACTTACAATCACACTAGGGATCAGAATTTCCATCCTAAGACATTGCAGTCATAAGTTAAATTACCATGTTACTAGATTCAATTTTATGACAATCTTAATGATTGTTGTAAAGTGAGTGACTATGTTTAATAAGCAAATCCACATTCCCCAATGGAAATTGGCAAAAAAGGTCACAAATTTGATCATGTGACCTTAGGATGCTGCAACCAGTTGTAAATGTGAGATAATTGTCATGCGACCAAATTGAGATCACTTGACTTCTGGGATAGTGCAATGGTTTGCAATGGTCATCAGTCTGATCATAGGTCATAAAGCATCCTTTCTAAGGTTATTATAACTTTGAACCATCATGAAATGAACAAAATTGAAGATTATCTCTAAATCATTTCAGTAATCAATTACTTAAATACTGTTTTTGTTCACCTTTAAATTTCCTGTTTTATTTAGTATATATATTCTCAGATTACTGCAAAAAAGGTACCTCCGTATATCACTTGGATTTGCAAATGTTTCATGATCTCCTAACATCTTTGCTTCAGTCCTGTTTGCTGAAAGAACTTTTTCATGTAGTACACACTGGCATCAGAATTAAAATATTAGTAAGTGATCCTTCAATGTGTTTAACAATATTCTATATATTCCAATGAATTTAATTGAACCTACTCTCAGTTAAGTGGAGTATTTTTAGTTTATTGTAATATCTTTATATTTACATGCTGTTTGGATTTTGGATTGCTGTTTAGTTGTTAATTTAGTTTAGAATTCCCATGGTTATCCAATTAATTTCTTATGATATCATGGCAAAAATGATCTGAAAACAATTTAGAGATGATATGGTTAGTTTCCACAGGATCATATTGTCTGGTATTTAAATTCTGTTTGTGATAATTGTACAGAACTTGAATTCAAGCCATTTCACAAGTGGTAATATGACATTAGGCATATCTCAAATCTTCTTGAAATTGTGGAAATGAGAATCTTTAACATTTGCTTATCTTTTTGTAAATTTCATATTTTAAATATTAAGGTGGTTTTTTTTTGCTTAGCCAACTATAGATATTCTACTCAAAATATTTGAAGAAGTGGCTTTGATGAAAGTAAAAGAGGCAGTACCTGAATTATCTGATATCTTTCGTAAGGTATGATTTGGATTATTTAATTTTTTCTTAGAAACTTTGTTTCTAGAGCCTATATGATACATTGGAGATAATCTCACAAATAACACTTTTTTACTTTTATGGTCTCTCATACCAAAGAACAAAAACAGAGGCATGTTTTTAGAGTGATAACTATTTTTAAAATAGTTTATTGGCATTTTCAACTAAAATGCAGCCCATATAAAATAAATTCCAAAAGATGGAGAAGGTTAAATTAAAATGACCATGTTTAAAAAGTACTATGTTGATTATAGCTTAAAAACATGAGAAAGGAGTAAATTTTTGGAAATACAATAGAAATATTGTAGAATCCATTGGAGTTGGCAACTAATAAATTTGAATGAATAATAAATAATACCATTTTTTGGTTTTGCTAAAATGGTAAATGCATGAAAGATTTGGCATCAATTATTTGAATAAGAGTTGTCCACCTAAAATTTTGGCATTTACCACTACCTGTAGACTTTGGTAGAGATTGAGCCTATATAATATTAGAAAGAAAGCAACTGCTACTACTTTTCAACACTTTTATATATACATATAATGAAAACCTAAAAGTATACATTATTAAATAATAATATAGTTTGTTTATTGGTTATAAAAATTTGCTTTGAATCTATTGGCTGCTATGACTGTTTCATATTAAAGTATACTCTGACCATCTTATCAACATAGTATTATATTGCGGCCATTGAGTAGCCCCTGGTTAATTTAGCAATATCTAG
The DNA here is from genome assembly GCF_059756535.1 of Pantherophis guttatus. NCBI lineage: Eukaryota > Metazoa > Chordata > Lepidosauria > Squamata > Colubridae > Pantherophis > Pantherophis guttatus. The sequence continues at coordinate 104,871,976 of NC_142066.1, forward strand.
ATTGAGTATATGGAAGTATATGGAAAATGTTGTCATCAACTGTTAGCTTAACATCCCTAATCATAAACACATTGACTATAAGGAGCCTTTGACATACATTATCTATTTTTTCCTTGTTTTTGTAAAGAATTTTGCAAGCACTTAATTGTGGAAATCTTGAAAATGTTCTTTATCAATGGGTTTTTTGTTACTATAGCTTATTGATGTTGGAATGGTTCTTGAACATGAACATATTAGACATATCACCAACTTACTAAACCAGTTACATGTTTCCAGCGAGGAAATTGCTATGCTTAGATCCAGGTATGTACTTCTTAATACTCTTTTAAAACTTCAAGTGGATAACATTTTGAAGTATCAATGCCCATAAAACTATATCAATCTATACCAGCTATATTTGTTCATAAGTAATTAATTATTATCTTCTTATGTTTTTTAACTTCATACCTTGTCAGAGCGTTTGTAGCATGACTACTTTTAGGAGACAACCCAGGAGCAAAACACAGCACACAGCAGAGACTTAGACAATTAACAGTGGTTTATATACAAGATATATACAGAAAGATACCTGGTAGCAAATACCTGATGAGTAATCAATCTTCTCTACACGGAGAATTTAGCAAAGGATATACACAAAGAGAGAGAGAGAGATGCCCTCTCATGGCCGCCTTTATATAGACACCTCTTAAAGTGGTAAAAGACTTGTGTGGACCCCTTCAGAGTCTTAAACTGGCTATAACAATGCTGAGTCATTCTCATGGCATCAGCCTTACATTTCATCATCTTTACAGTTGAATCAGCCTTACATTGGCTGGTCAGCATTAAATCATCATTACTCTGACACTCCTCCCATTTAAGATGAACAGCTAAATGCTTTAACATATTCCCAATGCTTACTGTTTATATTATATCCTTGTCTCCTGCTACGGTTACTATTCTCATTGCTACACACACTACTAGTACCTTTACCACTATAGCTGCTGAAACTATTCCTACAGTCATTATCTACTGACTTTGTACACTCTGTCTCATTAATCTCCATTACATTCTGTTCACCATCTCTTAGCTGGATATTTTACTTTCCCAATCTCGCTCAATCTCCTCGGTTTGGTTTATCTGCCTTGGTTTGGTTTATCTTCTCTTTAACTTTGGCTTCCTCCATTTATTTTGTTGTTCCTTAGGAAATGATTATGACCATATTTCTTGATTACGGGTTCGTTATGAACACCACCCACTCTAACCCCATTTGCAGTGAACCGCTCAAGAGGTATAACTTTATCACACCATTCAGGACTCCTAGATCTCACACTGTTTGCTTACCTTGCGTTTTGTCTACTCACAGGATACATCCTGTGATGTATTGTGCCTCATTACAAACAGCTCACTTTAAATATCTCTTGCACTGCTTTGACTTTTGCTGTGACTTATGCCACCTAGCTAGGTCTGGTGTCTTCTGCAGCCCTCTATAACTAGCATACTCACCTCCCTTATTCAACAAATGTACACACTCATCATGTGTGGGAGCCTTTGTACCTTGTTCTCATGCTTTCCTAGAACATACAGGCCATTCTTCTTAACTCCTCGTGCATGTATCCTCCCACCTTTCCTAATGGAATACTCTCCTCCTGCAAATAGGAATTCATAACCCTACCTATCTAACATGGATATACTCAACAGATTATTCTCTAATGCAGGTACATATAAGACATTGTACAATGTATCATCTATTGTTGATACATAAACATTACCTTCCCCTTTTACAGCAGCTCTTTTACCATTAGCCAAACCAACACATGTTTGCTTAGCTGGTCTTAAACCTGAAAACGCTTGTGGATTATTTGCAATGTGCTGGCTCACCCCACTATCCAACAATCAAGTGTTCCTGGTGTTTGCAGATGCCATCACTGCCAGGGAAAACAACACTGGAGAACCGTTCCTCATGTTTCTTCTCTCAGGGCAGTGTCTCTGGAGATGCTTAGTAGACCCACACACGTAGCATCTCTTCACAAAGTTCACTTTCTCAGTTGGTTTGCTGCCATCCTGAATCTTTGTAGATGCTGGTCTGTGATGTAGGCTCTGTCCTCCCTTTCCTGGTCTCCTCTCCAGCCATTTCTACTCCTTCTCTAACAGTTGACCAGTTCAATATGCCATGGTTAAATCCCACTCTTGCATAGACTCCAGACTGGTCACAAGAGCGTCCCATGAACTGTCCAAGGAACTGAGCACCACATACACCTTGTTTGCTTCAGTAAACGTCATTCCTCTGTCCTCTAACTACTGGAATGTACTCCTCATATTCTGCAGATGTGTGGACATACACTCTTCCGGCTTCAGCTAGGCCTTATACAATCTCCTAATCAGCAACACTTTGCTGCCCGCAGTTTCTCTCACATACACACAGCACTCTTTCGCAGACTGGGGACCACTCATGTGTATTAGCTGACTGTCTTCCAAGGCAAGAATTATGCTGGCTAATGCCTTTTCATTTTTCCTCTGGTCTCCATCACCCAGGACCCCTGGTGTATTAGAAACAATTGCCCACAACTCCTCTCTCCACAGGTACATCTCCATCTTCACACTTCAGGAGAGGTAGTTTGTCTCAGCCGAGACACCAAGAAACCTCCCATTATGCCAACAGAGGCCATGTTGCCTGCTAACCACAATTTAAACCACTTACTCTAGTGCAAGCTCCCACTGGGTTACTCTTCCTTCTAAGCTGTCTAGTCACTCTGGCCTTCTCTCTGGACTGGGACTATAACCTGTCAGAGCATTTGCAGCGTGATTACTTTTAGTAGACAACCCAGGAGCAAACCACAGCACACAGAGACTTAGACAATTAACAGTGGTTTATATACAAGATATATACAGAAACATGTGGTAGCAAATACCTGACGAGTAATCAATCTTCTCTATATGGAGAATTTAGCAAAGGATACCGGACACCCGGACAGATATACACAAAGAGAGAGAGATACACCCTCTCATGGCCACCTTTATATAGACACCTCTTAAAGTGGTAAAAGATTTGTGTGAACCCCTTCAGAGTCTCAAACTGGCTATACCAATGCTGATTCATTCTCATTGCATCGGCCTTACATTTCATCAACTTTATTCCTCAATTTATGTACTGAATTGCTCAAAAGACACATAAGGGAATGCAATGGCAAAATTAATACTTGTAAATGAAAGATCTTTAATTACCAAATTGCTGTATACAGATTTGTATTCATGATCTTTGTAATATAATACTAAGAGTTGAATCTACAGGTGGTTTTTGACTTTCAATTACAATTGACTCTAAAATTTTTGTTACTAAACAAGATATTTTGTCGCTAAGCGAGACATTTGTTAAGTTAATTTTGCCCCATTTTACGACCTGCCACAGTTGTTAAGTGAATCACTGCAGTTTTAAATTAGTAACATGGTTGTTAATTGAATCTGGCTTCCCCATTCCTTTGTTTATTGGAAAGTCACAAAAGGTGATCACATGACCCCGGGACAGTGCAACCGTATCAATTGCCAAGCATCTGAATTTTGATCATGTGAGCATGGGATGCTGCAATGGTGATAATGGTGATAGCACTTTTTTCAGTGCTATTGTAACTTTGAATGGTCACTAAATAAACTGTTGTAAATTGAGGACTAGCTGTATTTGATCATGCCTTAAATATTCATTCACAAGTTTTCTGTCCTGCTGGACTCCAAAATGACCCCCATTATTTCACAGATTAAATAAAAACGTAACAAGCACTGAACAAGCAGTTTAAAATTTAAAAATACCACTGGCACTAAACCTGCTAGCGATTATACAGATCAAAGGTTCTATGAAACAGCACTATTTAATGACATTCCTAGAAGACTTCAAAGAAGGAACCAAGTGCATCCCAAGGGCAAAGTCGATGTGTTCCAAAGAGATTGCAGCAGATAAAACATTGCCTCTAAACCTTTTCCCATCAATCTCTTGAATAGACATTATTAAACATTCCTTTACCAAATAAGTGTACAAAATGAACTTCTAATCAAAGAAGACAGTTCAGAAGGTAATCCTCACAAGTGAGCCAGAAAGATACTGAATGCCATTGAGGTTGATGAAGAGGGCTACATCCCGCCATCCAAGCAGTGGTGGGATTCAGCCAGTTCGCACCACTTCGGGAGAACCGGTTGTTAACTTTCTGAACAGTTTGGTGAACTGGTTGTTGGAAGAAATCATTAGGGCAGAGAACCGGTTGTTAAATTATTTGAATCCCGCCACTGCATCCAAGTCCTGACAAAAATCATCCAGCAGAGCACTTCTGAAGTTGATATATTCTCTGCATTGTTCACAATCCACAACAGCCACTATCCCTAACCTTCAAATTCCTGGTAGTGATCCTAGCACCTTACTTCAGAATTCTGCATCATGACCACACAACCACCAAATGCAGCATTTTTCATGAGTTTCATATATGACAAAAATAAATAAGGCTGTTCACATTTTGTAACCCAAAATTAAAAACTTCCCAATGATAGCTTAATATAGATGCCAGTAATGGACAAATACTGGCTCTGAGACAAAATTAAAGGCAATGGCTGCTAAGTAGCAGTGATGAGATGCTTTTGAAATAATTTCAAAGATTGTAGCCATCCCTCATCTTCATCCCCCATCTTTAAAGTATTCTGAGTAAAAAAGTCCACCTTCAAATCTTCTGCAGTACTACAAGATACAGTTTTCTTGGTATGCTTTCCTATGCTCAAATGTATTAGGAGTAATCAAAGTATATTTTGCAAAGTATGTGTTGTTGAATCCTAATAAAATAGAGAAATAGTTAATGGTTTGACAGAGATGAACAGTTCAAGCTTCCCAAACTGCAGTGGTTATTAGACTGCAGCTCCATAGTCCTCTAAAAGTTGATGGGAAATTGTATGTTAATGTGTAGAACAGAAAAACTGTTAAAAATATAAATACACATGTAATTATAATCTGAATTAATTTCAACAATTGAGTTTAATTTTTGTTGAATTCTGTCTACATTTTTGAATGTGGCTCCTTAGAATACTCGCCAAAGATAAAATAAGATCTTTAGCATGAAAAAGCTGCACTTATGCAATGATTTGGGGTTTGATCTATTTATTTATTTATTTTATTATTTATTATTCATATTTCTATGCCATCCACTCTCCGAGGACTCTGGGTGGCTTACACCAAAGACAGTATACTAAATAGCATATTGCCCCTAACAATCTGGGTCCTCCAAAAAAATCTATTGCCTTTTATGCTAAACACTGATTAAAAGATTTTTCAATTGCAGCGTACTATATAAAAGTTTGTTCTTAAAGATTTCAGGAAAGGCATTTTCACAAGGCCATCTTTTGTGATTTTGATTCAACAGTAGCAGCATTTAAGGTAGGCTGTACACCGCCCTGAGACCTTCGGGAGAAGGGCGGTATAGAAATAAAATTATTATTATTATTATTATTATTATTATTATTATTATTATTATTATTATTATTATTATTATTATTACTGTGTATATATTTATTTTTAGAAACTTGGTATTAATGATTAGTTATTATGTAAAACATTACGATTCACAGGGTAAATTGTTATTGTCTCAGTTTTCATTAGTTTACTATTTATTGTAAAAATGAAAAGACAATAATTTAAAAATTGTGAAGATAGTAAATATGGAAAATAAAGTTCAATTTTTTTAAAAAAAACCTGAGTAGCCAATCGCATAGTCACTAGTTTTCATTTTCATGCACTATTTTCTTAAACCATATCTATCTTACGACCACAATTGAGCCCAAGTATTTTGGTCATAAGTCATTGTGTTTGTTACGTGAGATGCCCATGTTACTGTTTTATGCAATGATCCCAATGCTGACTTTCCTTGTTGAGATTGTTAAGTGATCTTAAGCAGTGGGGGGAGGAGAGGTGCCTGGGAGGGGGAGGCCCAAAACAGGCCATGTATGCTGGGTAGGTGCAGTGCAGTGCAAAGCTGCAGTTGCCCCAGCTCAGCTCTGAAATGCAGCAGTTTGGAGGCAGGGCCTGGGCCTGAAGTAGGGGCTCAGAGCATTCAGCATTCTTAACTGAACATTAAGATGGTGCTGAACAAAGGAAGTTACAACCCATGCCTGAAGTTAGGTCTGTTGCAGTGCCCCTGTGATCACTGATGACAAAATTTGGGGTGTTTATCCCTGCCCTCCTCTCACAACTTCAAAGGGTCTACCCTCATCCCAACTACCTTCAGCAGTCTGAGAAATCTGCCATCATTTAGACCTCTAAATCAGCCTTTGTGTCGTTGCTGCCGGATGCCTTCCACCTCCCCACATCCACCTATTTCACCCGGTCTACGCTGTCCTACATAGCCCCATATGAACAGGCTCCATTCTTCAAAATCCCCATTAGACCTGGAAGTTTAGGGAAAGTCTGTTCATGTGGAGCTTCCAGAGGCTTCCAAAGACATGAAAAACTTCCAGAGGTTTCCAAAGTTGTGCAGGATCTTCAAAGGCTTCTGAAGTTGTGTGATACATGCCACAGAAATGAAGGTGACTGAGAACTGCCTCATATTGGCGCCTCAGCAAGAAAAAAAGTGTCTGCAAATAAGTGTCCACAGCTGATACTTGGGAGTGCTGAGTGGCAGGGCAATCATGCCATTCCCCAAGACTCACATGTCAATGGAGATCCTCAGTCATTCAGGTCATGGTTGTCCTAAAGGTGCTTTTTCAAGAGGCAATTGGACTTTCTGGTTTTTCTTTGTTTGTTTGTTTGTTTGTTTGTTTGAAGACATTTTGCTTCTCATCCAGGAAGGATGGGAAGCGAAATGTCTTCAAACAAAAAAGAAAAGAAAAAAGAAAAACCAGAAAGTCCAGTTGCCACTTGAAAAAGCACCTTTGGGACAACCAAGACTCACATGTTTTACAGAATGCAGTGAGGTGGCATTTTTGAGTGGCAGCAGCGATGCAAGCCCTGGGCATTGGCAGCTGCTTCAGACTGCTGAGGACAGTGATAGTGGGAAAGATAGGTGGGGGAGTTGCAGCACCCCTGCATTTTGTCAAGCATCTAAATTTTTATCGTATGACTACAGGGGTGCCGCAACAAACCTAATTCAGGCGTGTTAGTACACTGTGTGCACAATTATTAGGCAAGTTGTATTTTGGAGGATTAATTTTATTATTGAACAACTACAGTGCTCTTGGTCAATTAAAATATTAATAAACTTCAAACCTGAATATTTAAGAAAATAAAAGTGAGGTTTTGGCTTTCTTAGGAGAATATCTGTGTGCACAATTATTGGGTAACTATTAGTGTGCAGAATTATTATGCAACTAAATGCATCTGTTAAAGTGAGAATAATAAACAAACAACTCAAAATGACATTTCCCCCCGAAAAAATCAGTGACCAATATAGCAACCCTTCTTTTTAATAACAATTATAAGCCTTCCATTCATGGAACCTGTCAGTTTCTTGATCTGTTGACAATCAACTTTTTATGCAGCAGCAACCACAGCCTCCCAGACATTGTTCAGAGTGGTGTACTGTTTTCCTTCACTGTAAATCTCCCGTTTAAGAATGTTCCACAATTTCTCAATAGAGTTTAGGTCAGGTGAGGAAGGGTGGCATGCCATTATTCTTTCACCCTTAAGGCCTTTACTGGCTACCATGCAGTGGAATACTTAATGGAGCATTGTCCTGCATAAAAATCATTGTCTTCTTGAAAGATGCAGACTTTTTCCTTGTACCACTGCTTGAAGAAAGTGTCTTCTAAAAACTGGCAGTAGGCTTGAGAGTTAATTTTGAGTCCATCTTAAACTCGAAAAAGTCCAACTAGCTCATCTTTAATAATATCAGCCTATACCAGTACCGCCTTGCTGGCATCTGAGCCAAAGTGGAGTTCTGTGTCCATTACTGATCCAGCCATGGGCTCATTCATCTGGCCCAACAAGAATCACTCCCATCTCATCAGTACATAAAACCTTTGAAAAATCTGCCTTCAGATATTTCTTGGCCCAGTCTTGCCATTTCAACTTATGTGTCTTGTTCAGTGGTGGTCAGGTTTCAGCCTTCCTTACCTTGGCCATGTCTCTGAGCACTGAACACTTTGTACTTCTGGGCACTTCAGGTAGATTGCAGTTCTGGAATATGACAGCACCGAAGGATAAAGGATTCCTAGTAGCTTCACGTTTGATTCTTCTCAAATCTTTGAAGTTAATGTGTGCCTTTTTTTTCAACATGTTTCTTAACGACCCTGTTGACTGCAACAAAACATTTGATGGTTCTGCCCCAATATCTTAACAATTTCAAGAGTTTTTACAATGTTTGACTTTTCAGAGTCAGTTAAATCTCTTTTTTGGCCCATTTTGTCTGAGGAAAGGAAGCTGCCTAATAATTATGCACACCTTGATATAGGGCCGTGATGGTGAACCTATGGCACGTGTACCACAGGTGGCATACAGAGCCATATCAATGGGCACGCGAGCTCAGCTCAGCTCCGCCACACATGCGCATGGAGGCCAGCTGATTTTTGGGCCTTCTGGGCCCACTGGAACTAGAGAAACAGGCTATTTCCTGCCTCCGGAGAGCCTGGGGGGTGGGGAAGGCCGGATTTTCACTCTCCCCAGGCTCCGGGGACTTTTTAGGAGCCTGGGAGGGTGAAAATGGCCTTCCCCATCCCCCCGGAAGCACTCCGGAGGCCGGAAATGGCCCATTTGCCAACTTCTGGTGGGACTGGAAGGCCCGTTTTTCTCTCCCCCCAGGCTCCAGAGCCTTTCTAGGACCCTGGGGAGGGCAAAAATGGCCTTCCCCATACCCCCGGAGGCCAGAAAAGGTCTGTTTTCCAACTTCCAGTGGGACTGGAATGCTCGTTTTTCTCTCTCCCCAGGCTCCAGAGCCTTTCTAGGAGCCTGTGATGGGCGAAAAACAGGTCTACTGTGCCATCATGTGCCAAAATTGGGGGGAGCGCAGGGGGTCACGCACGCATGTGCAGGGGCGGGGTGCAGAGAATTATAGGTGCAGGCACACACATGCACAACCCCCCCGCGCTCCCCCCGCTTTTGGCACATGGCAAAAAGGTTAGCCATCACTGATATAGGGTGTTGATCTTCTTAGGCCACACCCTCCCTTATTACAGAGATACAAAGCACCTGATACACTACTAAACATTCAAGTTTATACTTGTGTTCAACAAGACTTCTAGAGTTAAGATAAACAACAGCGGGGATAACGGACAACCTTGCCTTGTACCTTTTTCTATACTGAAGTTTGTAGTTAAGCTTCCATTAATAATAATTTATGCTGTTTGCTCTTGATAAATTGCTGAAACCGCCTGCACGAACTGATCCCCAAAGTCCATCTTTCTTAAAGTCTTTAATAGAAAGTTCCAATTCACTCGATCAAAGGCCTTCTCCGCATCCAAAAACACCAGCACTGCAGAGATCTGTTTATTCTTCTCAAGATATTCCAATAAATCTATAATTTGCCTCACATTATCCTTCATGTATCTGCCTTCTATAAATCCTGCTTGATCATGATGAATCACCTCTTGAATAACTGGCATTAATCTGTTGGCTAATACTTTTGCAAAAAAATTTATAATCCGTATTCAGGAGAGATATTGGCCTAAAATTTTCCGGTTTTGTGGAACCTGCTTCCTCTTTCGGTATCAAAGAAACAAAAGCTGTTTTCCTTTTTTATTGAAAAAGTTTTACAAATACAAATTTTTCCCCATTTCCCCCCCCCCCTTTCCCTCCCTAACCCTCCCCTCCTCCCATGACTTCCCCAAGGTGAAATCCAAATCCAAATCATATTGTGTCATCATACTTTACCACACATCTATTCTACCCCCTGTGAACTATACATTTCTACATGACATTGAACTATTCTACCCCCTATATACTATACATTTCTACACAACATTCAACTAAAAGCTATCTGGTACTTCCTAGTTTGATATTTATTCTGCACATAATCTATCCATTTCTTCCACTCCCATACATAAGTCTCTTGAGTCCGGTCTTTTAAGTATGCTGATATCTTCGCCATTTCTGCAAAACTGGCCACCTTCAAAGTCCATTCTTCAATAGTAGCAAAACATCCCTTTTCCAATACTGACCAATCAGTAACCTAGCTGCTGTCACCATATATAATATCAATTTTGTCTCACCCCTTGAAAAATCCTTAACTATACCCAATAAGAACAATTGAGAAGAAAATTGGAGTTTTTTCTTCAGAACATTTTGCATAACCCACCAAATTTTTATCCAGAAAGCCTTCACTTTCTTGCAAGTCCACCATATATGATAATATGTAGCATCTAAACAATCACATCTCCAAAATTTTGGTTGAACATTAGGATACATACACGACAATTTCTTAGGATCTAAATGCCATCTATAAAACATTTTATAAAAATTTTCCCTCAAATTCTGTGATTGCGTAAATTTAACATTCTGAACCCAAATTTTTTCCCACGTTTCCATCATAACTGGTTCTGCAAAATTTTGTGCCCATTTTATCATACAATCTTTAACCAATTCATTTTCTGAATCTCTTTCTAACAAAACGTTATAAACCCTCTTAATATGCATTGGGCCTTTCTCTTTTATCTGTCTAACCAATTCTTCTTCATGCAACATTAAACCAGTTTTTTGATCTTCTCTCCATCTCAGTTGAAGTTGATTATACTGTAACCAAGTTAAATTAACCCCTTCTTCCAACAGTGTATTCAATGTCTTTAGTTGCCATCTGCCCCCATCATTAAAAAGTACTTCTTTGTATAAAAACCTCCCGAGTGACTTCATATTTATATTCCGTAAAATGTGACCAAGATCCAACCACAACGATATTTTATAATCCCATTTGAACTGGTGTTTCTTCCATACTCTCATCAAGGAGTTTCTAAGTATATGGCTATTAAATACTTTATCCACTTTATTTTCATAGAATAAATATGCATGCCAACCAAATTCAAGATCATAACTCTCTATATTCAATATTCCGGTCTTTGTCCTTCCAAACCAATTATTTGCTTGTGTCAACGCTGCTGCTTCATAATACAGTCGTAGGTTTGGGAGTTTAAGACCACCCCTTTCACGAACATTTTGCATAATTTTCAGTTTGACTCTTGGCTTTTTCTCATTCCAAACAAATTTATTCACTCCTTTTTGCCATTCCATCAACTGTTTATCATTTTTGAGCACCGGAATCATTTGAAACAAAAATAAAAATCTAGGTAGGACATTCATTTTCACTGCTGCTATTCTTCCAAGTAAGGACAGCTGCAGCTTTTTCCACGTTTCCATATCCTTTTGTACTTTTCGCCACAACACCTCATAATTATTTTGGAACAATTTTATATTTGAATCTGCAACTTGAACTCCTAGGTATCTCACCTTTGATACTATTTCAAAGCCTGCCTTCCTTTCAAGTTTCTTCTTTTGATTTTCTGTCATATTTTTAACTATCATTTTGGTTTTTTTCTGATTCAGTCTAAATCCTGATACCATACCATATTCTTCTATAATGTCTTTCATCTGAATTATTGATTCCATCGGCCGTGTTAGGGTAACAACCAGGTCATCTGCAAATGCCCTTGTTCTGTAATCCTCTTGCCTTATAACTATTCCATTCAAAGTGCTCGAGTCCCGTATTGTGTTCAACAAGACTTCTAGAGTTAAGATAAACAACAGCGGGGATAACGGACAACCTTGCCTTGTACCTTTTTCTATACTGAAGTTTGTAGTTAAGCTTCCATTAATAATAATTTGTGCTGTTTGCTCTTGATAAATTGCTGAAACCGCCTGCACGAACTGATCCCCAAAGTCCATCTTTCTTAAAGCCTTTAATAGAAAGTTCCAATTCACTCGATCAAAGGCCTTCTCCGCATCCAAAAACACCAGCACTGCAGAGATCTGTTTATTTTTCTCAAGATATTCCAATAAATCGATAATTTGCCTCACATTATCCTTTATGTATCTGCCTTCTATAAATCCTGCTTGATCATGATGAATCACCTCTTGAATAACTGGCATTAATCTGTTGGCTAATACTTTTGCAAAAATTTTATAATCCGTATTCAGGAGAGATATTGGCCTAAAATTTTCCGGTTTTGTGGAACCTGCTTCCTCTTTCGGTATCAAAGAAACAAAAGCTGTTTTCCATGAAGGGGGTATTTTACCCCCTTGTTGTATGCTACAAAATAAGTCTTTAAGATGTTCAATCATTTCTGCTTGTAAAGTTTTATAGTACACTGCAGTTAAACCATCCGTTCCTGGAGCTTTAGCTGTTTTCAATTGTTTAATAACAACAATAATCTCCTCAGCTGTTATTGGTAAGCTCGTTCTTTCTTTTGATCACTAGAAATTTTCATAACTCTCCTTTCCTCTAGATATTTATTTATAAGTTCATTCTGTATATCGTCTTTGGTATATAGTTTGGTATAATAGTCTAAGAAGGCTTCTTTGATTAGTCTTTGTTGAAAAACTTCCTTCCCTCCATACTCAATACTGCCAATAGTCCGAGTACTCTGTTGTTTCCTCAGTGTGTAAGCTAGCCACCTGCCCGGTTTATTAGCGTTACAAAATGTATTATGTTTCGCAAATTGTAAATTATTTGCTGCTTGTTCCGCTATAAGCATTTGAAATTGATCTCTCAAAAGTTTTATAATTCCTTGTAGTTTTTCATCTGTTGGATTTTTTATGAGTAACTGTTCTTTTTTCTTTATCTCTCCTTCCAATTCTAATCTTTTTCTTTGTCAATTTAATTTATGTTTAGAGTTCATATGAATTAGCACCCCCCGCATATACGCCTTACTCGCATCCCAGACAATTTCAATAGGGGTACCCTTATTCAAATTAATTTCAAAAAATTCCTTCATTTGTTTTTTAAGTTCATTTACATTCTTTTCATATCTAAACAAGTTTTCATTTACTCTCCATGATCTTCTCTCATTCTTTCCCATTTCTATTTCTATCCATACCGGGCTATGGTCAGTTAAAGTCCTCGGAAATATCTTTGTTTTCTTTGTTTTTAAAAGTAAATCAGCTGTAAGTAGAATAAAATCAATCCTAGAGAAGGATCTATGTCTATCTGAGAAAAAAGTAAAGTCCAATTCTTTTGGGTTATGCACTCTCCATATATCTTTCAATTCCAAATCTTCTTTCATATCAAAGAAGATCTGTGGTAGTTTAATACATGATTTTGCCAAACTCTTTTTATCTGTTTTGGGATCTATTACTCCATTCCAATCTCCCATAAGTAAGATAGATCTGTAATTCCATTGTACTATTTTAGAGTACAATATTTTATAAAAATTTTCTTGTTGCTGATTAGGAGCATAGATTCCGATCACCAAAATTGGACCATTATATGTATAAAGTTCAATTGCTATATATCTTCCACAATCATCTGCTTCTATAATTTTAGCTGGCAATCTTTTATTTATGTAAATCACTACACCATTCTTTTTCTCCGGATTTGAGGCTATAAACTGTGCTCCCAATTGTCAGTAACCAATAAATAGACCTTCCCCAGAATGATCTGCCACCACCTAGCCCTTCAGATCTCCCAAAGATGCTTCCATCTGTCTTGTTGCTAATCATCTCTTTCATTTTTTCCAACCATTAATGGATTCTTGGAAAGATAATTTATATTACATAAAATATCCAGAATATAATAACTATAAAGACATCCCAGCATTTTAATACCTTTTCCAAGGCTTCCCCAAAATGCTAGTTCCTGGCATATTTCTTGATTGCTGTTTCTTTTAAACTGTTAATCAGTCTTAAAAGACAAAAGCTATCTCAGTGACTTCATTATTATTTTTAAGATTGGTTGCTGTTCTTATTAGTTTAATGTATTTGTATTTAATTGCCTGCTATTTTTCCCACTGTATTTCTTCATTACTAGAGTTTGCAGATTATTTGCATTTTCGACTATCAGAGCAGTGCCATCAACTTGGTGCAGGTTGTTAATGTATCTTCTCTTTTAAAAACCTTGCTCATTTTCTTCCAATCCAGCTCTCACAATACATATTAAAAGTATAAATAAGAAATAAGAAAGCAGTATACAATCTTGTTTCCTTTCCTAATCAATCTATTTTGCCTTGTTCAGTCCAGATAGTGGCTTCTTGATCTGTGTATAGTTTTACACAGGACAATTAGATGTTTTAGAATTCCTATTTTCCTAAGCACACTCCATAACTTGATATAATTGACACAAAGACCTTTCTATCATTCATGAAACACATGCTGATTTCTTTTTTGTATTCTTAGGTTTCCCAGTTTTCTATCATGCATCAGTTACTGTATGTCTCTTGTTCTTTCCAACTTTGTTTTTCTTGAAATTATTACTATGTATCCTTTGGCATCTTTTGTTTTTCCATGTTTAATGTCTTAAATAATATCATGGTAGTCCTTCTTGTTTCTTCTAATAATTCTTTATTAAATTTCTTCCTGAGAATTTGACATTCTTGGCTTTGCTTGTCTTCTCTGGGCAATTTCCACAATCTATTTCATACCTAATTTGGTTTCTTTGGTTTTTAAGCCTTGAGAATCTCTTTTCACATTCTTTTTTTAACAATTACAATGATGTCATTTTCCGGTTCCTTGTGGTTTCTCATCAATCCTAGTTTAGAACATCAAAACAGTTCCTGAAGTTCTTGAAAATGGTGGGCATATTCTCCATTGGGTAGCTCTGTTCTTCCACTATAGTTTGACTTGAAACTTGCACGAGTCGTTTGTGATCTAAAGTCAGATCCTGACCCACTCTTTGCTGTTATAACTGAGCACAGTCCTGGTGCCACTAATACAATAAATTTAATTTCTCTGGGCTCCATCTGGAGATACTCATGTGTATAGATGTCATTTGGATTATTTGAAAAATACATTAGCAATGAACAAATAATTGGATTATTAGAAATGGATAAGTTGCTCTACTTTGTATTTTCTAGGTCATACAGTCCAGCTACATTGTTCTTCTTATTGTTTCCAACTTTGGCATTCTAGTCTTTAACAACAAAGACTATATGGCATATATTTCTTGCATGATCTATTGATTTCAAATTGCACTTTACCATAAAATTCCTCAACCTCCTGCATCAGTGTTTATATGAACTTGAATAACTGATTTTCCATTGTTGTTTCCTTTGCAATATAGAATTATAATTTTCTCCTCACTAACATGGCAATCTGCCTCAAGCATCTTCCTTTATCATTGCAAAATATAGGTGCCTGCTTGCTTCAGCTGATCAGTTGGGAAGACCTTTGTACCCTAATGGGAGTATTTATATTCTTGACATACACTCTTAGCAGTTTTACTCATAACTGTACATATTACCACCATGAAGCACTATAGAGAACTTGTAAAGGATAAAAGTATTTAATTGGGAAAAAACATCAAAAGCTTTTCTTCCAACATATTCTCCTTTCAGCAGTGTAGTTCAATCTTAAAAACAGTTATTGTTAAATAACAACATATCATCTATACTTTATTAAGGTTTTGGAATGAATTGTAAGTAATTTTTTTTTATTTTCTCAATATTTTCACACTCATAGATTACAAGGAAAAATCTTTAAATTATATAAAATTATAGAACATACCAAATACAGTTACTGATAAGCAATTCTTTAAGTAGACAAAGTCTAGTTAAAGAATTTAGTTCTATTTTTAAAAAAGCTACTTATTACGTTTATAATGTATGTTAATTATTGTTAGTAATGCTATTCATCTTTTCTCACTTTTTAACAGCATTGTAAAGAAAAAAGTGACTGGGCTAAATTGGGAACTTTGTATGTTAAAGTGACAAGAGGGTGTAACAATGCTGATTATCTTGAAAAATACTCATGGCATGTAGCCAGCATACTAATCAGTTCAGTGAAGGAAGAAAAGCCAGGCATTCCATTTTGCGAATTTGCAACTGCAGGTAAAATTAGCAAATATTATCAAATATTACAAGGTTGCATGCAAAGAAAAACAGGTTCCCTTTAAAGTTGAATGTGGGTTCCCAAAAATATCAGATCCACTTAATCTCCTCTGAAGTAGAAATTATGAATTTATCTTCTGCTTTATTGCTCATCATCCCATTGACTTTAAAAAATAGGAACATTTTTTGGTGAATATATACATATATATGATATGCCCTTTAATTTAGTTCCTATCTAATATCTGATAGCACATCTAAAATAAGAATTCCATTATCTATTGGAAGCTCTCATGAAGGAAAAATGGCCAATAATCTTGATTCTTTTCACTAGATAAATGAATGAATGAGTTTATCAGACAATTGAGATTACATTTTTCTACTCAATAGCACTGATCCAAGTTCTCTCCCATTTTTCTCTCATGAGCTATATACAAAGGCAACAGCAGCTGCAGATATGGAGACTGCCTCCAGGATCACACAAGCCCTCTAAGCAGCTTCTACTAAGGGCTTATTTCAGTTCCTGCTGCAAATGGAGTAATTCAGATATTAGTGGCAAGTAATGCTAGAATAGAAAAGAAAAGAAAAGAAAAAAGAAAAGAATAGAAAAGAATAGAATAGAATAGAATAGAATAGAATAGAATAGAATAGAATAGAATAGAATATTGTGACTTTGAATGTACACTTCTCGGCATACATTAAAATGAAATTATGTTGCATACAGCTCAAAGGGTCTCCACCTCTAATATAAACATAAACATGACAAGATAAATACATACATACATACATAATTATGCATGTACCCACATATATTACATGACACGGAGAAACAACACAGTCTAGTTCAAATATATACATGTACGTGGCAACAGAAACAAATCTTGCAAGATTACCAGACAGATGTCATAGGATTAGTGGAGCTGTTCCTTATCAAGAATTTTGCCAGTAGATCAGATTGATAATTCTGCTGACCTTCCCCACTCTGACACTTACAGTTTTAGTTCTACTGAGTCCTTGAGTTCCCATTAACTACAGTTAATGAAATACTTCCCATTAACTACAGTTAATGAAATATGCAATCTCCAGGTAATATTTAGGAGCAATCCCATGTAAAACACTACAGTAGCCTGTCCTAAAGATTATTTTATTTTATTTATTTTATTTTTCTTATACTTATATGCCGCCCTTCTCCCAAAGGACTCGGGCCAGCTCACAGAAATTAAAACGATGAAAATAATAAAAATAGCTACTAAACTAATCAATTAAAATTTCCCAATTAAAAATCACCCTCATAAATTACTGATGCCTTATTCTAGGAAGTTAAATAAAGGAATGGTGGGATTCAGCCAGTTCACACTGGTTCGGAAGAACTGTTTGTTAACTTTTTGTAGAGTTCTGCAAACTCTACAGCCAAGAGACAGCCAAGAACCATTTAACAGGTGAAAACTTAGTTGTCATAACAAAACTCAGGAATGCAGTCAGCACAGAAACAATAGAAATTTACAAGCCAAACAGATTAACAGAGTTGGAAGGACCTTGTAGGTCATTTCGTCCAACCCCCCACCCAAGCAGGAGACCCTACCCTATTTCTGACAAATGGCAATCCAATCTCTTCATGAAAGCCTTCAGTGATGAAGCTCCCACAACTTCTGAAGGCAAGCTGTTCCATTGGCTGATTGTTCTCACTGCCAGGAAATTCCTCCTTATTGCTAGGTTGAATCTTTCCTTGTTCTTGACAGGATTAGGCCAGGGAAGGGGTTTTAAAAATGTTAATATAGAGCAGGAGTTTCTTGTCAAGAGTTCTTATGTCTTTTTAAATACACGTTCTAATTAGCAGAATTGATTTTATTAATTTGGAATAAGGTTCCAATGCTGTTTCTATGTTTATGTATTTTGATCCTGCATTTTCAGCATTTAAGAGTTAGCTTACAGTATTAGACTGTAAAGATTTCAAATTATCTTGTAACTATGTTGCTTCTGTGTGATGGAGCACCCACAACTTCTGAAAGCAAGCTGTTCCATTGATTGATTGGTCTCACCCTTAGGAAATTTCTTCTTAGTCTTAGGTTGCTTCTCTCTTTAGTTAGTTTCCATCCATTGTTTCTTGTCATGTTTTTTGGTGCTTTGGAAAATAGATTGACCCCCTCATTTTTGTAGGAGCCCTTCAAATTTCCTGACAACAATTAATCAACTTGTCTTCAGAAGTTGTAAATGTTCCAACACTGGAAGTTTTAAAGAAGAGATTGAATAACCATTTGTCTGAAATGGTGCAGGGTTTTCTGCCTAAGCAGGGGTTGGACTAGAAGACCTCCAAGATCCCTTTCAACTCTGTTATTCTATTCTATTTTTTTCTAAATATTGGAATAGTGTTATTTTATTGTGCTATTTTATTATGAGTTGGACTAAGGAGAAATTTCCTAAGGGTGAGACTAATCAAGGCCATGCCCACCCAGTCACATGATCACCCAGCTGGTCATTAGGGCAGAAAACCGGTTGTTAAATTATTTGAATCCCACCACTGGATAAAGGTTCCTCTAACTGTGTCTCCGCTATGTCTCTCTTGTAGTAGTTGTGTGTATAGGACCATGATAGCGAACCTATGGCACGCATGCCACAGGTGGCACACATAGCCATATCAGTGGGCACGCCAGCTCAGCTCTGGTGCATATGCGTGCGCCGGCCAGATAATTTTCGGGCCTTCTGGGCCCACCAGAAGTAGGGAAACAGGCTGTATCCTGCCTCCAGAGGGCCTGGGGGTGTGTGGGGAAGGCGTGTTTTTCTTTCTCACCTGGCCTACCAGGTGAGAAAGAAAAACGGGCCTACCAGGCCATTGCGTGCCAGGAGCAGGGAGGAGGGGGGGTTGCGCGTGCAAGGCAGGGCGCATAGAATTATGGGTGTGGGCACACACGAGTGCGAACCTCCCCCACCCCACCTCTCCTGGCACGCGATGGTAAAAAGGTTAGCCATCACTGGTATAGGAGATCCCCTACATATTTTGTTTCTGAGAAAACATCCTGCTTAAAGTGCCTTCTAGTGCAGAAGGTTAGATGTTTCTGGACAAACAAAAACTTGGGCTTGCTTGGGTTCAGCTTGTTTCTCCCTTTCAAATCTCACAGCCTCCAGTTGTATCTCCAGCTCAATGCTGCTGCAATGGAGGGCCTTTTCAGATTGGAGATGGATCACCACCATCCTTGTCAAATCATTCAACAACATTGCTGCTGTTAAAGAGGCATTGACCATCTCCCAGAGATATCTAATGCTACCAGCTGCCTGAAGCAGGTGACACATGAATCCAACCCATACAGTAGCTTGTAAGGAACTACTCTTAGTTGAGTTCCCCTAGAGCCGTGATGGCAAACCTATGGCAAATGTGCCACAGGTGGCACGCAGAGCCCTCTGCAGGCATGCCAGCTATTGGCCCAGCCCAGTTCCACTGTGTATGCGCGTGCACCTCCCACCAGCCCGCTGGTCTTCAGGTCTCTGCTGCGCATGTGTGGGGGGAGGGGCACATGCGGGGGACGCACTACGCATGCATGGGGGGCAGGGCACATGCGGGGGGTGCAGGTTGGTGGAGAAGGCTTTCTAGGCCCAAAACAGTGCAGGGGGGCTCACGCAGTGCCCCCATGCTCCGTTTTGGCTTCCAGGTTGGTACAGGCAGATTTCCAGGCCCAAAATGGGGCACATTTTTCACAAACATACTATAAGGAACATTCCTGAATTTGGATCCATACAATTCTATGAAGTGAAATGTGATGAGAATGTGTTCTCAACTTCCTAGTGCCTTGTCTAGTAGATCCATTACTACCCAGCTCATAAATTAATCTGATGGACTTGCTACTGCTGATCCAAATAAAAGTTATTTTGGAGAAGATCCTGGATGTCAGATAATTGTGTAAATCATTTCAAATCAAGATTTAGGCTAGGGTATAATATATAAGCATTCGTCAGTGGTGTAACTTCCTTTGGGAACTGGATAGAGAGAATGTGATCCTCCTAGTATTTTAGGTGTCTCAGTGAGTAATTTTATATCAACAAATACTGTATATTATCCTTTTGGACCAACTACATTACAGTAAGGTTCCATTCTAAGAGGGTTCTGTTTCAGTTAATTGTGGGGAGGAACCCATCAAACCCATGATTGTTCTAATGTAGATTGCCACAGGACTTTTCTCACCATTTAATATCTCTATGAAATTATGGAGAGAGGTCATACAGATAAACTGTGGCAGTCTCAATCCAATGGTGGAAGGTTATGAGAAGTTGGATGGGTTGAAATAAGCTTAGATTGAGTCCTAGCAAAATAGATACTGTTTGTCCAGAAACATACTGACTTTATTCATCTTTGATAATTGGCTTGGATGGAGTCATACTTTCCCTATGGGAATGGTTCTATGACCTGGGGTTCCAAAGGACTTGTGGTTCCTGCTAGAATAGCAGGTAGAGACACATTTTACATTAGTATGCCATTTGCTACTCTTTGTGGATCAGGAAAGTCCTGGCAAAGATAACATGTTCCTCTCATCACCGTTTATGCTACCACACTGCTTGATAAATAAATTTAGAGCAACAGCATGATTTCTATTAGCTTTCTGGGTCCAATTTATGTTCTGTATTTTATGGGATGTGTTGCATTGTATCTAAGAATTGCCTGGAATTTTAGGAGATGAGCAATATGCAAATAAAAATCTTTTAAAATCTGCCTGATCAGAACAGAAATGTTTGTGCATCTGATAATTAGGATATGTAAACATTCTGAACATGGATTAAATAGTCTGCTCTTCAACTGAAAATGCAGATCTGAACTCTACATTGTATGGAAAACATGGTTCTGGGCTGGTTAGGGAGAAAAGTGGGAGAAAAATGCAAAGTTGAGAGCTTTCTCTAACAATAATATGTTTGGCTAGGCAGGAAAGGAAAAAGAAGGTACTAGGAAGATCAGGAGCAGGCAAACCAGTGAGATACATTATTGGCAGAAGGAGGAGCTGAGAGCAAGGTGAAAAGGGAAAACTTTGGGAAGGAGCCAGCAATATGAAGGATAAACAAGAGAGGTGCAATATACACTAGTCTTGTCATCCTACCCCACAAACTAATTTCAGAATTCCTGCAGATGATGTTTTAGTTGAAAGTTGAAAAAATCAAAATATTCAGGGTTTTATGTCTTCAAAAGGCTAGTCCAAAATAGTTTGGCAGAACTTCCAGAATGCATTTTCACTCAGCCCCTCAACAAAAGAATGAATTTTAATTTCTGGGTATACCAGCCAATTTTACAGGCTTGCATGAATGAAATTAAGGGAGATCTCAAGGTATTCTACTAATAATTATTTTCTATTTGAGGAAACTCAATTTTTGTATATTGTCTGCTTCCAATATCATACTTATGTATATTTGTTCAAAAATTGTATTTCCTTTGCACCATGTAAAAACAATGCTAATTATCTAAATTAACTATTATTAATTTTTTAGTTAATGTTGCTGCTCATCGTGATGAAAGAAACATTTCTTCATTAGGACGGATTGGTATTAGTGTCATGTTTTCATATTACAAGGTACACCAGTGGTCAAAGGTAACTTACAAAATCATAATGCTTATTATGTGAATTTTTTAATTTGAGGGGTGTGCCATAGATACATTTTATATATTGCTACATGCCTTGCAAGCCCATACATGTTTTCCTATTGAATAGCCATCAACCAAGATATCATCAGTTGAACAAGAAATACATTACTCTTCATATTTACTTTCAAGTATATGGTGGGGTGAATTAAGGCATTTTTTCTTTCTGCAAGTGAAATTGAGATCTTTGTGTAAAATAAAGTTTAACGTTAAGATACTTTAAACATTTATTTCATTCGGTCACAATAGCTGTGAAATTGTTGGATAATTTCTCATAGATAATTTTGAATGTAGGGATGAAGAAATTCATATTGGTAGAAGGATACAAAAAAACCCCCAGACCCCATAAAAGAGAAGGTGGAGTTGCATTATATGTAAAAGACCGCTATATTGCTACAGAAATGCACGAAACCAAAAATGAAAACTTCCTAGAATTCATATGGATCAATATAAAAGAAAAAAGAATGACATTGGCATAGGTGTACACTACAGGCCACTCAACCAAGCAGTAAAAATAAATGTACCTTTTGCTAATCAATTAACATATATGTAGGAAACACACTACAATAGTAATGGGGGACTTCAATTATCCTGATATCAACTGGAAGACTAATTCTGTACCAAGTGAGAAATTGAATAAGTTCCTGACCGAACTAGCTAACAACTTTGTTGTCCAAAAGGTAGAGGAGGAAAGTAGAGGGACAGCCATACTGGACTTAATTCTTATGAACAGACAAGAACTGATAGAGGGAATTGAAACTGCAGGAACCTTGGGTCAGAGTGACTATGTCATACTGGAATTCAACATAATGCAAACACACAAGCAATAGAATACAATGATACAAGAGTCTTAGATTTTAAAAGAGATGATTTTAACAAACTCAGAGAGAACTTGGGTAAGATTTCTTGGATGAAAATCCTAAAGCAGAAAAGTAACTCAAGAAACTTGGAAAACTCTGAAAAATATTATCATAAAAGCCCAATCCAGCACAATACCATTGAAAAAGAAAAACAAGAAATCCAAGAAGAAACCAGCATGGCTGCACAAAAATATATCTGATAAACTGAAAGAGAAAAAGAACAAATATAAAAAAAAATGGAAAGAGAGACACATTGTTGTGGCTTCGTTACCTGAGCCTGTGTCATCGGCAGGAAAGGACTCTGAGAGGGAAGGAGAGGAGTTGGCAAGGCCTCCCACTCCAGGACCCTCCTCTCTGGCAATGCCTTTGGTGTCTGCCGAAGGGCAAGAGATAAGGCCGGGGCCAAGCACGTCCACGCAGCCACAGGTGGACAGTGATGAGGGAAATGAGTCTTGGCTGGATCCTCGGCAGCGTCACAGAGATAAGCGCGCGCAACAGAAGAAAAGGCGTGCCAGAGATTAAGCTGAGTCACTGGACCACAGCCCACAGGGTATAAAAGGGGGTGAGGTGGCCATTCAGACTCTGTAACGGACAAAACTAACTACTATCAAGTCACATTGCATCTTTGGAAACAACATTATCGGCCTTGGATTTATTTTATAAACTGGACAATTCTTGACTGTGTGTATTTTGTTTGTGAGTAAAGTTCTTGGCAAGCAGCTACTGGATTGCTGCCAAGCTTCTTATCGGAAGAATTGGTTGTCTGCCAGTTTATTTAACCCCCGGCTGTCTGTTTGTGTGCGTGTGTGAGACGGGGACAGAACACACATAGCTAAGGCAGAATATCAGCAGATAGCCAGAATCTGCAAAGGCTCAGAATGAACAAAAACTTGCAACAAAAGTCAAAGATAATTTTTAAAAAGTATTTCAACATATAAATAACAAGGAAAAAAAATAGTCCACTAAAGAGAAAAAAATTGCAAGGAACTAACAGGCAGCAGAGAGGAAGCAGAACACGAAAAAGAAACTATAGCCCAACCTACCAAAACCATAACTGTAAAAGACAGACTAGAAATAAAAGTTAAAATAAGCACACACACAAAAAAGATAAAAAAACACATGTCTGATCTTGATGAATATAAGTCATTGGGACCTGACAGATTACATCCCAGCATTCTAAAGGCAGATGTTATCTCAGAAGCACTGTACCATATCTTTCAAAAATCCTGGCACACCTGGGAATAACCAGAGAATTGGAATAAATCTGATGTGGTTCCCATTTTCAAAAAAGGGAAAAAACACAAACCCAGGAAACTATACAGATCATCAGCCTAACATCAACACCCAGGAAGATACTGGAAAAGGTAATAAAAAAATAGATATGTGAACATGTAGAAATGAGTAAAGTGATAACTAGAAGTCAGCACAGGTTTGTTAAAAATAGATC
This sequence comes from Pantherophis guttatus, assembly GCF_059756535.1. Classification (NCBI taxonomy): domain Eukaryota; kingdom Metazoa; phylum Chordata; class Lepidosauria; order Squamata; family Colubridae; genus Pantherophis; species Pantherophis guttatus. Next base: position 104,895,794 of record NC_142066.1, read on the forward strand.
ATGCCAAACCAATCTTATTTCATTCTTTGACCAGCAAAATGCTGTGGACATAGTATACTTAGACTTCAGCAAGGCATTCAACAAGATAGACCACACCTACTTCTTGATAAGTTAGAAAAAAGTGGGATAGCATCACCATCAGATGGATTTGTAACTGGCTGATAAACTACTCATTTAGTACTCCTTTTTTTGTTGTTATATAGTTTTTATTTGTTTATAATATAACATTCAAAGAGAATACAAAAACAAATATTAAAGCAATTAGGAAGGGAAAAAGAGAAGGGAATAGTGAAAAAGAAGGGAAAAAGAAAAAAAGGCATTGACTACCAATTCCTTTGGTGTAGTAAAATAAGACATTAAGCTCTACCCTCAACTTTTTACTTTTTCATAATAATAGAATCTACCCATTTCTGTAACAACAAATCTATCTAATTAGTAAAGCCCAAGGTCAAAGTTTCATCTTTTTCCACCTCGAGCACAAAGTCCAAAAGTGCTTTCCAAGTTGAAGCAAATGTGTTTGTGTTTTTTTTCTTTAATCAGAGCAGTCAGTTTAGCCATCTCTGCTAACTCCCATCAATTTTTGCAGCCATTCATCCATTGTGGGGGTTGAGGTGACCTTCCATTTCTGTGCATAGAGTAGTCTTGCTGCCGTCAGCATACATAACATCAGAATTCCAAATTTTTTTCCAAGTCTTGTTCCATTAAGCCCAAAAGAAAAGTCTCTGGGTTTTTTTTCTATATTCACTTTAAGAATTTGCAGTATTAGGATATGAATCCTACTCCAACATCTCTTTGCTTTATCACACATCCACCATAGATGATAAAAAGTCTCTTCTTTACATTTACATTTCTAACATTCATTTGAGATACCTTTATACATTCTTGGCAATTTATCTGGAGTAAAATACCAACGATTTATCATCTTATAAAATTTTTCTTTTAAATTATAGTTTAATATAAACTTTAAACCGTTATTCCACATATCCTCCCACTATTCAAGCATTACATTATATCCAAAATTCCTTCCCCCTGAATCATACAGTGTTTTATTTGTTCATTTTCCAAATTTAAATTCAATAACACTTTATAGACTTTAGCAATAATATGTTCATCACTACCACACAATAAAGTATCCAATTCATTTTTAACAAAGTTAAACCCATGATTTTTTAATCTAGTTTAAATCTTTCTTTCAGTTGTAAATATGTAAACCAATGACAAACATGACCTTCTGATTCTAACTTCTCCTTAGATTTGAGGGTAGGTCTCCTAAGTTCAAAGATATTATTTTACCATAGGTCCACCAATTTGGCCTCGTTTCCATTTCTTTTCTTTAAAAAGCCACCTGTGGGGAAACCCAAATAGATACCTTCATGGAAAACTGTTTTATATTTATTTCAAACTCTCAAAATAGCACATCTGACAAAATGATTGTTGAAGTCAACATTTACTTTAATCATACCATAGATAACCGTGTCAACCAAATCTTAATTCATGGCCTTTCCATTCTTTTAACTAGACTAAACAGCAGGTATCAAATTTCAAATTTGGTAGACCCAAACCTACTCTTTCCTTAGCATCTTGCAGTAATCTGTATCTAATTCTTGGTTTTGCCCCTTCCATATGAACTTTGAAATGTCCCTCTGCCATTCTTTAAATGGAATATCAGTTGCAAGTATTGGTAGTGTCTGAAACAAAAAAAGCATATTTGATAAGACATCTTAACTACAGAGATTCTACACAATAGTGATAATTGCAATTTATCCCATCTTAATAAATCTTTTTTAATATCATTCCAAAGAAGTACATAATTGTTTTGGAACAATTTAGTATTTGTGTTTATTAATATGATCCCCAAATATGTCACCTTTTTCTCAACCCTAAAACCAGACTTTTTAATCAATATATCCCCATCCTGTGGGGTCATATTCTTAGTTAGCATTTATGTCTTTTGTTTATTTATTTTGAAACCTGCTAAGGATCCAAACTCGTTTAATTTTCTCATCAAATATTCTATGTTATTTTTTTGGTCTTGCAGAAATTTCACCAAGTGATCAGCAAAAGCCCTCAGTTTATAAACTTCCTTCTTAATATTTATACCTCTTATTTTCTCACCTTTTATGCTTGGATCAGTGGTGGAATTCAAATTTTTTTACTACCGGTTCTGTGGGCATGGCTTGGTGGGCATGGGGAAGGATACTGCAAAATCTCCATTCCCACCCCACTCCAGGGGAAGAATACTGCAAACTCACCATTCCCTCTCCACTCCTGGGGGAAGGATATTGCAAAATCTCCCATTTCCACCCCACTCTGGGGCCAGCCAGAGGTGGCATTTGCTGGTTCTCTGAACTACTCAAAATTTCCACTACCAGTTCTCCAGAACCTGTCAGAACCTGCTAAATAGCACTCCTGGCTTGGATGGGGCATTAGCCATTAATATTCCATGTAATAAATTTACTTTAGCAGATTCCTGCATAGAAACCTCTTCTGTCTCCTCTTCTACAGTGTCAACTTTTTGGGATTGGTCTACTTCCAAAGTTTTGTCTATCTTCAACTGTTCAACTATCTCTGAAATTAATTTATGTCTATACAGGAAATCCTTGGCTTTATCTATAGAATTCAAAGGAAATATTTGGTCATGATACGTATCACTCCCTCAAGCTTGTCCCAACGAAAGGGAATTCTTCTCTTCTTCAAAATATCTGTAAGAAATCTGTAAGAGCTTTCATTTTTCTCAGAATTCTTACAGGAATTTCCTTCAAAACAATTGTCTACATTTTCCATTCTTTTTTTTTTATTGCAAAAGTTTTACAATTACATTTTCACCCCTTTTTTCACCCCCCCCCACCTCCCTCCCCAAACTTCCCATCCTCCCTAACCCTCCCCCCCAGACTTCCCTATTATGTACTCATAACTAATAATACTGATATATATACCTGAACCCATCCCTCCCCCTATATTATCTTCCCTCTTTATCTCTTTACATTAAGATATTTCTAATACATTATTTTCAAATAAAAGCTATTTGGTACTTTCTAGTTTGGTATTTGTTCTGAACATATTCTATCCACCTTTTCCATTCCCATTCATAAGTCTCTTGTGAACAATCTTTTAAATATGCTGAAATCTTCGCCATCTCTGCAAAACTGGCCATCTTCAAAGTCCATTCCTCGATAGTAGGCAAAGCTTCATTCTTCCAATATTTACCTATCAACAATCTTGCTGCTGTTATCATATACAATATTAATTTTATTTCACCCCGTGTAAAACCCTTAACTATACCCAATAAAAACAATTGTGGAGAAAATTGAATTTTTTTCTTCAAAACATTCTGCATGACCCACCATATTTTTATCCAAAAAGCCTTAACTTTCCTACAGGTCCACCAAACATGATAATACGTAGCATCCAAACATTCGCATCTCCAACATTTTGGCTGAACATTAGGGTACATACATGACAGCTTTTTAGGATCTAAATGCCATCTATAAAACATTTTATAAAAATTTTCCCTCAGATTCTGCGACTGTGTAAATTTAACATTCTGAACCCAAATTTTTTCCCATGTTTCCAACATCACTGGTTCCTCAAAATTTTGTGCCCACTTAATCATACAATCTTTAACTAATTCCGTTTCTGAATCCCTTTCTAGCAAAACATTATAAAGCCTTTTAATATGCATTGGACCTTTCTGTCTTATATGTCTAACCAATTCTTCCTCATGCAACATAATACCAGTTTTTTGGTCCTCTTTCCATCTCAATTGTAATTGATTATATTGTAACCAAGTTAAATTAATCCCTTCGTCCAACAGTGTCTGCAAGGTCTTCAGCTGCCATCTACCCGCATCTGTAAAAAGAACCTCTTTGTATAAAAACCCCCCGAGTGACATTATATTTGTATTCCACAAGGTATGACCAAGATCCAGCCATAGCGGTATTTTATAATCCCATTTGAGTCGGTGCTTCTTCCAAACTCTCATCAAAGAGTCTCTAAGTATATGACTTTTAAATACTTTATCAACTTTGTCATCATAAAATAGGTAAGTATGCCATCCAAATTCAAGATCAAAACTTTCTGCATTCAATATTCCAGCCTTTTTACTTCCAAACCAATCACTTGTTAAAGTTAAAGCTGCTGCATCATAATATAACTGTAGGTTTGGAAGTTTAAGGCCTCCTCTTTCTGGAACATCTTGCATAATTTTCAATTTCACTCTCGGCTTTTTGTCGTTCCAGACAAACTTATTAAGTCCAGTTTGCCAAACTTTCAGTTGTTTATCACTTTTAAGCACCGGAATCATTTGAAACAAAAACAGAAATCTTGGCAAAATGTTCATCTTAACTGCTGCTATTCTTCCAAGTAAAGACAGTTGCAGCTTTTTCCAAGTCTCCATGTCTTTCTGAACCTCTCGCCACAACACCTCATAGTTATTTTGAAACAATTTCATGTTTGATTCTGCAACCTGAACTCCAAGATATTTTACCTTAGGTACAATTTCAAAACCTGCCCTCCTTTCAAGCTCATGTTTACGATCTTGTGTCATATTTTTGACTATCATTTTAGTCTTTTTTGAATTCACTCTAAAACCTGAAACTCTACCATAGTCTTGTATAATGTCGTTCATCAGGATTGTTGATTCCATTGGTTGTGATAGGGTAACCACCAGATCATCTGCAAATGCCTTTATTCTATAATCCTCTTGCCTTATCATTATGCCTTTCAAAATTTTTGAGTCCCGTATTGTATTTAGCAAGACTTCCAATGTTAAAATAAATAAAAGTGGGGACAACGGACATCCCTGTCTTGTTCCTTTTTCAATTTTAAACTCTGTCGTCAAACTTCCATTAATAATAATCTGTGCTTTTTGCTCTTGATAAATTGCTGAGATCGCCTGTATAAATTGGTCCCCAAAGCCCATCTTTTTTAAAGTCTTTAGTAGAAAATTCCAATCCACTCTATCAAAGGCCTTCTCCGCATCCAAAAAAACCAGCACTGCAGAAATCTGTTTATTCTTGTCAAGATATTCCAATAAGTCTATTACTTGCCTTACATTGTCCTTCATATATCTGCCCTCAATAAATCCCGCTTGGTCCGCATGAATCACCTTTTGGATTACTGGCATCAACCTGTTGGCTAATACCTTCGCATAAATTTTATAGTCTGTGTTCAAAAGAGATATTGGTCTATAGTTCTCTGGTTTTTTAGGACCAACTTGTTCTTTTGGTATCAAAGATATATAAGCAGTTGTCCAAGATGGGGGTATTTTGCCCCCTTGTTGAATATTGCAAAATAAATCTCTAAGTTGTCCCACCATTTCAGCTTGTAAAGTTTTGTAATACACTGCGGTCAAACCATCCGTGCCAGGAGCTTTGGCTGTTTTTAGCTGTTTAATTGCTGCTGTTATCTCCTCCTCTGTTATAGGATAATTCATTCTTTCCTTTTGTTGATCAGTAATTTTTGTAACTCTCTTATCCTTTAAATATTTTTCTATAAGTCCATTCTGCACCTCTTCTTTGGCATATAGTTTAGTATAATAATCCACAAAAGCTTCTTTAATTAGTTTTTGTTGAAAGATTTCTTTCCCTCCAATATCAATACTATCAATAGTCCGTATACTTTGTTTTTTCCTCAATGTGTAAGCCAACCATCTGCCCGGTTTGTTAGCGTTGCAAAATGTATTATGCTTCGCATATTGTAAACTTGTTGCAACTTGTTCCGCCATAAGCATTTGAAATTGGTCTTTCAAAAGTGTTATAGCACTTCGTATTCTTTCATCTGTTGGGTTTTTAATAAGTAACTGTTCTTTATTCTTTATTTCCATTTCCAACTCAAATCTTTTCTTTTGTCGGAACAGTCTATGTTTAGAATTCATGTAGATGAGTACCCCTCTCATATAAGCTTTACTTGCATCCCAAACAATTTCAATTGGGGTACTTTTATTCAAATTTATTTCAAAAAATTCTTTCAAGTGCTTTTTAAGTTCTATTGTATTTTTTTCATATCTAAACAAGTTCTCATTTAATCTCCAAGAACGTCTCTCAACCTTATCCATCTCAATTTCTATCCATACAGGGCTATGGTCAGTCAGAGTTCTTGGAAAAATCTTTGTTCTTTTTGTCTTAACAAGTAGGTCATTTGACAACAGGATAAAATCAATCCTAGAAAAAGATCTATGTCTATCCGAAAAAAAAGTGTAGTCCAATTCATTTGGATTATGTATTCTCCAAACATCTTTTAATTCCATATCTTCTTTCATATCAAAAAAAGTCTGTGGTAGTCTAATTCTAGACTTTGCCAAGCTCTTTTTATCTAGTTTAGAATCAATTACTCCATTCCAGTCTCCCATAATTAAAATAGATCTATAGTCTCATTGCAATATTTTAGTATGTAACATCTTATAAAAATAATCCTGTTGTTGGTTGGGAGCATAAATTCCAATCAAAAGAATTTGACCATTTGCTGTGAGCAATTCAATTGCTACAAACCTACCATCTTGATCTGCTTCTATAACTTTCGCTGTTAATTTTTTATTTACATAAATAACCACACCATTCTTTTTCTGCGAAGTTGAAGATATATAATGTGCTCCTAGTTTTGAATTTATCAAATATTTTTGATCTTGAGTTGTGATATGCGTTTCTTGTAAACATATTATATCATTATTAAATTGTTTCAAATATGTAAATAATTTCTTCCTTTTCTGTGCTGAATTCAACCCATTAACATTCCAAGATAGACACTTAAAGGTCATCAGCCTCTTTCTGGAGCACAGAGCAAAATATTTGAAGTTCATCCGAGAGCTTCGATCTCGCTCCTCCCATAGCTCCACTCTCTTGTACGGTACTCTTAACTGCCTTCTTGTCTTGTCTTTCCTGTTGTTGTTGTTGCTTTTGTTTAAGTAGCTTGGATTGGGCTCTAGTTATACGTTGATCTTTAACTTCTGTCAACTGAATCAAATCCAAAATTGGAGAAGAATCCAACAAGGGCTCACTCAGAAAACCTCCTTCTGCACCTTGCACATTTTCTAATTCCTGCTTAGACTGTTCTTTCAATTGCCTCTCTTCACTCTCCTTAATCTCCAAAACTGTAGATGTACGTGGAGATGGTGTTCTTTCCTTAAGAATAGTACTGTAAAAGTGTTGTGCCTTCTCCACGGTATTCAACCGATATCCTTCTCCCTTATATCTAAAAATTATCCCAGCTGGTGCGTCCCACCGGAAGGGTATCTGTAAATTTCTCAATTCCTTAACAAGAAAACCAAATTCTTTTCTAGCTTTCAGCATTTTAGGAGGTAATTCTTTAAAAATTTCAAGTCGTGAGCCCCCCACTTGTACAGAAGTGTGAAAAGATTTTTGCAGGATATCATTTCTAATTTCTCTCTCAGTAAAGTATATGACCACATCTCTAGGCAATTGTCTTTGTCTGGCCACCCAAGAGTTCACTCTGTAAATTTTATCTATTTTATGAAATACCAAATCAGGATTAGCTTGTAAAATCTTAGCCAAGGCTTCAGAGCAAACCTGTCTCAAATCCTGTCTCTCCTCCTCTCGAATTCCCCGAAGCCGTATGGCAAATTCCATCGCCCGGAATTGTATCATAACAATCTCATCTTCAATTCTCTGCATTTTATTGTCAACTTCATCAATTTTATAATCATTGTCTTTCATCTTAACATTAACTTCTGATTTGAATTCTTCAACTTTAAAATCAACTTTCCCAATAAATTCTGCCAGGCCAGACGCCACTTCTGATATTTTTTTGGTCACCTTATTTTGATTCTGTTTCACCATGTCTTTAACTTCATTAATTTCCTGCATAAATTCCTGGTGTGATTTTTGAAGTTTATCATCTATCTCCTGTTGACATTTTTGAAATTTGTCATCCAGAGTTTTAGAAATAAATTCTTTTAAATCTCCCACATCAAATTCTTTTTTCTGAGTTTGTAGCTGTTGAGCAGGGGGAAGTTGCGTTTGCTGTTTGTGTGTGGGGGATCCCCCCCCTAATGCCTTCCCTTCCTGCTTCTTTGAAGCCATCCTGGCTCGTGATCTAGTTTTTCTAAAGAGGGAGGTTCCTTTTCCTTTCCCTCCTGCACAAAGACTTCTAAAAAAGTCCCCCAGATTTGATCAAACAAGGGTTAAAATAAAGCAAAGTCCAATATTGAAAAGGGAAAAAATTTCCCAGTTATTTCTCTTATAACAAGCGAGGCAGCTTAGTAGCAACTTGGAAACTTTGTAGCAAAACCAAGTAACTTCACCAATCCACACTCGCTGGCTCGTTAACTCTGAAGCTAGGCGCCATGTTTTTTCAAAGCACTTTCACTCATTTGCATTTTCTCAGATTGAAAAATCAACAAAGTGCTAATACTTGCGTTTCCAAATTTCAGGATTCAGGTAGTTTCGCTGTTTATTAAAGCTAGTTCTTTCGCTTTAAGTTTCCTGCAGCCGGCTTGTTCTGCAGAAGCAGAATCGTCCCACGCCGCCCGGAGTCTCAGCAGGTTGGAAGGGAGCCGCGCCTGTTTCCTCCCCAGAAACGATTCCCTGGGGGGTTACAGGGGCTCAACCTGTGCCCTGCTATCTCTCCTCCAACAATCCTCAGGATTTTGAAGTTTTCGAGCCGCTTCTCGATCGCGAAGCGGCTCTACAGGCGGCGGGGCTGGCGGAGCTTCAAAGGGCGCCGCCGTCGCCGAAGACAAGGAAACCGGAAGTCTACATTTTCCATTCTTAGTTTAGATGTAAAGTGGCAATCCAGAACATGGTCTCTCGTTATTTTTCTTACAAAATGGACTAAGACATCCCTTAATAGTTTTCTCATGGCAGCAAATCTTGAGTTTACTCTATAAACCTTGTCAATTTCAAGTTCGAGAAACTTTTCCTCACAATTAATCAACTGCCAAGGTTTTAATCATTCTTAGCCAAATATCCTCTCCAGAGTGTTCAGGGATTGCTCTAAATCTTAATTGCAGCTCCTTTGCTTGAGCTTCCAAGAGAGCTCTCTCATCAAATTCAGCTTCAAAAAGAGTGTCTTACTTCTCCAATTTATGTTCCATAAGATCCACTCTGTCCTTCATCTGTTTAATATCTCCTTTCAAACCTTGTATCTCCTCACGAACTTCCTTTGCCAATGTGTCAATTTTTAATTCAAGCTTAATTCCCAATGCCTGGATGACTTTATGAGTTTTGGCTGTATATTCGTCCAAAAAAGATTTTAAAAATTCTACATCTCCTGGTATCTTCTCTGTTCTCTTACGGGTCACCATAATTAATAGCATTAAATTGTGCCACTTAAAAGTTAAAAAGGAAATCACAGTTCTAATTCTACCTATTTGGCTCCCTTGTGTGGACAAACAGCACCACTGCAGTAAAAGAAATCTATATCTCTTTGCCTGCTGTAAAACCAATCAAAAGTGATAGAAACCAAAACTGTTTTTTCTCCCTCCTTCCAGCCAAAACAAAACGCCGATTGGGCATGCTTTTTTTCAAAGGTGAAAACTTTCAGCAGAGTCTGTTAAAGGCAAATTATCTTCCAAAAATTTTAAGTCAGGGGTGAAATCCTCCACGGATTGCCACTGGTTCGCTGCCTGAGCATGCGCTGTGCACACTAAGAGCACGCTGTGCACACATGCACATTGCACACCAAAAGCACATGTGCATGCACAGTGCGCACCAAACGCACGCTACACAGAAAAAGAAAATATCCATTTTTAAGAATCCATGTTAGTTTCAGTAATTATTAAACATTGCTGAAGCACTAGTATAGCAGCTTTATTTCTATGCCCCCACTTTGGAGGGCAGAACATGTTGGTGCAATTCTGGCATATCCAGTCATAATCTTGAATAAATTTATAGACCAAAAATAATTTCCAGTGGTAGAGTTGAGTTGGCATTTGAATCATTGATAACTTCAAAACTATTATTTTCACATGCCAGGATCATTATTGTTTCTGAGATAAAGGTGTAAACTAATGTTAAAAAGCATGAAATTGTTTGAAATTTTATTCCTGCTTTCTCCCTTTTTATATTAGGCCAAGAAGGTTCTGGATGTGTTTTATGCTTTAAAGATACACTTCACACTTCTTAAAGGACTTCTTGAATCACAGCAATCGGTATCAAGATGTCAAGTTGTTAATGTTGCTGTAGAAATCTTTCTCAAATGTGGGAATCTTGATGGAGCATTATGGGTATTGAGAGGTAAATTTAAATTTAAAAAATTGGATTTATTGATCAAATTTATATAAATATTCGTAGTTTGCTTCTGGATCCAATTCAGGGTGCTGATTTTGATTTTTAAGGCCCCTCATGGCATGGGGCCAAGTTGTTTGAAGGACTGCTTCTCCATGATTCCATCTGTTCATCAGATCCAGTAAGAAAGACATAATGTGGTTCCTGTCTTTCAGGGAACTACACTTAACGAGTCTGAGAAAGTGGACCTTCTCTACCATGGCACCACCTTATGGAATATTCTCTCCCTCCATCCTCCTTATTTTCCAGAAGTCCTTCAAAATCTGGCTTTGTCATCAGGCCTAAGGTTCTTAGGGGACCAATGAGTTCTTGAGGTGGCTTTGTTGCTGATTGAATGTCATGTGTGCTATATATATTGACGAGTTTGTTTTTATATTTTTGTTGTTATACACCGCCCAAAGTCACTTCTTGTGAGATAGGCTGCCATATAAATGTAATAAATACATAAACCTGCATTTTTATTGTGATTTTCTATATTTATATATGTGTAAAAATATTATTTAGGTTTATATAATATTTATGGTTTTATTTTAAGATAAGCCGCCCAGAGTCATCTTCCAATCAAACAAACTTAATAAATAATTAAAAATAAATAAATAAAAATCATATTTGGAAGGACATGTTTAGTTCCTGGTTTTGGAATATATTTAGAATAATGTCATAACAAAAGCGTATGCTACATTCAAAGCATTTTATTTCTTCTATTTAGCCAAAAAAAGAAGCTACAAAGAAGCTACAATAATTACTAAAAATATTCTTATTAGAAAACTTAAAATCTAAAAGACAAATTTCAGAAGGAGTATTAGAGATAAAAGGCTTATTTTTCAATTGTTTTTCATTACTTAGTAAGTCTCAAAATAAAGAAGAAATACAGTGCATGCAAACATTTAGACACCATCCTCTCTCATGACATTGTATATTTCCATGAACAAAAGCTGAGAAAACCTTTACATGTGTAAAATTGAATATCACATCTTTCCTGAACTTTTGCACACAACTTCAGACATCTAAAATTTGGCACCTACCTTTGTTTTACTTAATGGAGAACTGTTATTTTAGTTCTATTTTAATTAAATAGTTTTTCCTAGTTTCTAATACATTCTGTGCAATGAAGGACTTGCTCCTCAAAAATATTACGTAACAATTTATACTCAGGCATGCCCTTTATTTTGTATCCTTGCCCTATGATGTGTTGCTTTTAGTAATGCTTATGGAAATTTTTCAGCAACTGTTCCAAAGATCAAATATAAGGACTTGCTGTTTTTGTAAGGATAATACTACACTCCCTCAGACTATGTAATGTAGCTCAAAGAATATTAGGAATCTAAATTTCTGCTAAAGGCCACTTAGAAAACTTAGTATTACTTGAGATTTGTCCTATAATTTTGTTTTTTACTGCATGTTCTAACAATTTTAAAACATTAGCATTAATCTTCCCATAGGGTCAGAATGGATAATAAATACAGCAGCATGGCCTTGTGAAAAAATGGATGTCCTAAATCGACATAATCTGCTATATGCTGTAGCATCTGAATTAATGATAAAACAACGGTATGATGAAACATTTGAAGTCTTAAGAAATCTCCCAGGTTTTCAGAATACTTGTGGTAAGTTGTTAGTTACCTGTTACTTACTACTTAAAATAACAGACTTTTAGTTTGAATCTGCATCATTGGAATTTTCATTACCCAGAGATGCTGTGATTTGGGAATGTATAAATAAAATCTTAGCAAATATTTTTGTTTTCAGTCACCTAATAAATCAGGTTTCCTAATATAGATAGCTCTACTTATTCAGATATTCTGTGCCTTCTTTGCCATAGGACCTGTCCTTTGAAAAGGCCTGAGATCCAGATGATCATCCTTTGTCAATATTTACTTATCAAAATTGATAAACAATGGCCAAGGTACACAAAAAAACAGTAGGAGCAGGAGTGATTTCCAATTTCTTGCTGGCTTACGGTTTGACTTTGTGAGTAGCTGCCAGAGAGCACCAGAATTCATGATGACCTGGCAGTGGTTCTGCAGTGACCACAACTTTTCCAATACAATTGGTCTGAATATCCTTGAAATTTCAATTGCATTTGAGTAATTCGTCCCAACTTTTGAATGCATTCTTTAAATTAGGCTATTTGAGGTATCTTGATTCAAAAATTGTTCCCTGTGATACACTATTTTGGCTAATTGAAGGGTACAAACTGACCCGGGAGATTTAGTACTGGTGTGTGTGTGTGTGTATGTATGTATGTATGTATGTATATATATATATATATATAAGATTTATTATAGCCCTTTTATTTGACTTCTTAATATATGTAACAATCTTCTGTATGATATTGAAGGAGAAAAAATAAGTTTCTCAATTGTTCTTGGCATTGATATAAAAACTAAAAATAAGAAAAATATTTTATATAGTTTAGATCATTTCACTGATGGAAAAAGTATGCTACATAGCTGAAAAATATTCCTAAATTTTCTCTTACAGACTCTCTGGATGTATCTCAGAATGGCCTTTTGTTTAATAAACTGCTAAGTGCTTGTTCAGAAAGCAGGAACATTGAAGTATCATCTATTGTAGTGGCTTTCATGCTTTCAAGAAATATCCATATTGAATTTAATTTACTTCGAGCATTAATCACAGCCCTAGGAAGAAGCTGTTTGTGGCTTAAGGCCAGGAAACATTATAAAAGTAAGCTTTCTTAAAGACGCGTCACTTTTTATGTTAGACCAACTTCTTATGGGAATGTTTGCTCTAAAAATTATTATAATTACATTAATATTGAACTGTCCAGAGTAATTTGGGGGACATGTACTTGCATATCATTTTCAATTTATGAAACAGCTGAGTACACAAAATCCATTGTAGACTGAGAAGCAAACAGTAAAATGATTTGAGATTATTAAAAGCATTGTGTAAGACATGTCTAAATTAACCATTCTGTGCATGGAACAGATTTTTTTTGGTGCATCATGCCCAAATTAAAACATGCTTTGAATGTTTTGGTCTATTTCTGGGAAGAATGGATCTCATATTCTAAATACATTTGTTCTGGGCTGGAATGGTTTGAACAGGGTAAAGAGCAGGAAAAGCAAGACTGGAACTTTCTTGGAGAGCACATGTATAGACAATGGTGATAGTAGAGCAGGGCATAGGGAAGGTCTGGTAGCAAGCAGGCCAGCATGCTAGTCCTACTAAGATGAGGCCACAAATACTAGTAATCTACCTGTCCTATAAAATTACTTGGGATTCTTCTAGATTTTGTGTTGATAAGCCCCCAGAACAACCTTTATATTCCAGATTGTATTTATATTGAACTCCAGCCAAAATGAAACAGTTCAGCAAAACTTCTAGAACATAATGGTAACTTGGGCTCATAACAAAACATATTTCTACCAATAATTATCAACATTTAGATATTGTCTGTTTGTTATGATTTAAGATGTGATACATATGTTTTCAGGTAGACCCATTTTTTTAATGTCACACATTGGGTTATTTTAGAAGAGATTTATGGCAGAAAAAAATACTGAGCAATATAACTTTGCTTTTTTAGTAGAAAAAAAACCCTAGCCAAGTCCTAGATTGTTTAAGAATCAGTGGAAGAATGTTAAAAATGTTTTACAGCTTCCTAGTTGTATTGGCATATCTAAAACATCTTTGAGCATTCTAAATAAACTCTGAGGATTGCTAATTCTTCTTTTCTTCTCTTTTCCACTTACCAAAATATCCAGAGGAATCAACAATATGAAAATGAAGAAAGTTCAGTTGTCTATGTATTAAAGTAATCTTAAAATTTGTAATAAGCTGCCGAAACAAGAGATACACGTTTAGCTAATACTAACTGTGCTGTTAGAGATAGTGAGTTGTGGTGAGTTAGTTACCTTAAGGATTAAGAGCTGTCTCTTTAAGAGATTGCATTGTGGGAGATGTAATGAGAGATTGCATTATGGGAAATGTAGTCCATGACATGTGACCATATCTGTGTGTCTGATTGGCCACCGAGGCTTTCTGCCGGGGTTTTAGAAAAGGACCTGGCCATATGTTGAATTACCTCAGAAGAGAGAACATGCTTTCTGAACAGGGGGACAAACTACCATCCTTTTACACTAGGAAATGGGACACATTATGAAATACGGATGCACCTCACCTGGACTCACTATGATTGTAAGTCTTATGTGTTCAAGGATTCCCAAATAAATATAATCTGCATGAAAACCTGTTTGCTAGAGTTTATCTGCCTGTTCCCAGTGGAGCCAGATGCCTCGGGAACAGAACAGTAAAAGGATGTAGATTGCCTGACCCCCTCCCTTTCTTTCGGAGCATTAATGGACATTCTGTTTGAGTGAAAATGCATCTCTTCTCTGCGCACAACTTATAAAAGGACTTTGTTTGGATCTAATTGATACCTTTTCGTAGCCACAAAAATGACAAACTTGCTTTCCTTCTCTGCCTGAGTGAAGTTTTCTGCTCAGCGGTAAAAGACAGAAAGAGAAAGACAGTTTTTGTGCTAGCTAAGAAGAATGCACTGCAATAAAGAGGCCCAAGGCTGCATGTTTGAATCACCTTTGGCAATAAAAGGACAGAAAGAGAAAGACAGTTCGTGTGCTAGCTAAGAAGATTGCCCTGTTTCAATCACCTTTGCAAAGTTTGTGCGTATGTTGCTTGAGAAGTTCGCCTCGTCAGTAAAACGAAAAAGCAATCTGAGCCACCTAGGCTCTTTGGAGATTTATTTATTTGTTTATTTTATTTTATTTCGAATTTATATACCGCAGCTTCTCCCGAGGGACTCAGGGCGGTGTACAGCCAGATAAAAACATACAATACAAACATTAAAAACAATTAAAAGGATATATATTAATTTGGCCCCAATTTAAGATAAACCAATTAAAAAATTAAAAATATGTTAAAAAATATGTTAAGTCAGCCCGGCTTGCTGAAAAAAGAAAGTTTTAAGGGCACGGCGGAAGGCACCGAGGTCTTGGATTCTCCTTATCTCTGGGGGCAGCTGATTCCCGAGGGTAGGTGCCCCCACAGAAAAGGCCCTCCCCCTGGGGGTCTCCAGCCTACATTGTTTGGCTGATGGCACCCCGAGGAAGCCCTCTCTGTGGGAGCGCACAGATCGGTGGGAGGTCATCGGTAACAGCAGGCAGTCTCGAAGATAACTAGGTCCTATGCCATGGAGCGCTTTAAAGGTGGTAATCAACACCTTGAAGCGCACCCGGAAGACCACTGGGAGCCAGTGCATCTCACACAGGAGCGGTGTTATGTGGGAGCGCCAGGCGGCTCCCGTAATTACCCGTGCGGTCACATTCTGGACCAATTGGAGCCTCCGGGTGCTCCTCAAGAGGAGCCCCATGTAGAGAGCGTTGCAGTAGTCCAGGTGCAAGGTGACGAGGGCGTGAGTGACTGTACACAGGGAATCCCGATCAAGAAAGGGCCGCAACTGGCGAATCAGGCGAACCTGACAGAAGGTCCCCCTGGCTACAGCCGTCAGATGTTCCTCCAAGGATAGCTGCGTATCCAGGAGGACTCACAGATTGCGCACCCTCTCCGCCCTCTCTGCGGGGGCCAAAGACTCGCCAAAGATTGAATTTGCATGATACAAGTTGCTTCCCAGCCTGGCCACTCAATGTGCATTTGAAAAGAAACAATCCAGCCACGGTGCATGCTGTTGCTTTGAATCTTGCTTGAATAAAATACTGGAAAGCTAAATCCCCTTTACAGGGCAAGCAACTAAAGCCCAAAGGAACCCAAGTCGAGGAAAGCCTCTTAGGGTCTCCAAATAGGACAGTTGCTTTGTAGTTCTATACAAAGGAACACACTGAAACCAGTTTAACCCAAGCATTAGTTAGGTAACAGCACCCTAGTGGCCAAAGGTGTACTGCACCAACCAGCCCCAGTGGTCAGAAGGCAAACTGCAACAACGTCTTCTAGAGTTTGCAACGCACTCTAGTGGTCACAAGGCAAACTACAAACACGTCTCCTACAGTTTGCAACGCACCCCAGTGGTCAAAAGGCAAACTGCAACCACATCTCCTAGAGTTTGCAATGCACCCCAGTGGTCAGTAGGCTAACTGCAACCATGTCTCCTAGAGTTTGCAATGCACCCCAGTGGTCAGAAGGCAAACTGCAACTACATCTCCTAGAGTTTGCAACGCATCCCAGTGGTCAGTAGGCTAACTGCAACCATGTCTCCTAGAGTTTGCAATGCACCCCAGTGGTCAACAGGCGAACTGCAATTACGTCTCCTAGAGTTTGCAACACACCCCAGTGGTCAGTAGGCTAACTGCAACCACGTCTCCTAGAGTTTGCAACGCACCCCAGTGGTCAACAGGTGAACTGCAATTACGTCTCCTAGAGTTTGCAACGCATCCCAGTGGTCAGTAGGCTAACTGCAACCACGTCTCCTAGAGTTTGCAATGCACCCCAGTGGTCAACAGACGAACTGCAATTACGTCTCCTAGAGTTTGCAACACACCCCAGTGGTCAGTAGGCTAACTGCAACCACGTCTCCTAGAGTTTGCAACGCACCCCAGTGGTCAACAGGTGAACTGCAATTACGTCTCCTAGAGTTTGCAACGCACCCCAGTGGTCAGAAGGCAAACTGCAATTACATCTCCTAGAGTTTGCAACGCATCCCAGTGGTCAGTAGGCTAACTGCAACCATGTCTCCTACAGTTTGCAAAGCACCCCAGTGGTCAAAAGGCTAACTGCAACCACGTCTCCTAGAGTTTGCAACGCACCCCAGTGGTCAACAGGTGAACTGCAATTACGTCTCCTAGAGTTTGCAACGCACCCCAGTGGTCAGAAGGCAAAGTGCAATTACGTCTCCCAGAGTTTGCAACGCACCCCAGTGGTCAGTAGGCTAACTGCAACCACGTCTCCTAGAGTTTGCAACACACCCCAGTGGTCAAAAGGCGAACTGCAGCGACGTCTCCTAAAATTTGCAGAAAATTCCCTGAGCTTTCCCAGTCATGGCTGAGACCTCCAATGTCTCAGCAGAGTTGAACCTCCCAGCTAATCTTGACATGCCTGAAGCATCGGATGCCGTGGAGTCTTGTCCAATCATGGCAGAAGCATATGATTCATCAGGAATGATGACCCTTCCCTCATCCAACCTCGACACAATCCCAGAAGTGGATGTCCAAAATTCCAAAGAGGCTGAAGCTCATCAGAGAACCTATGACCTCAGACAGCACAGGAAGCTCACTGGTGTTATGCAGTCCAGCCTGAAGAAAGATTGGGACAAGCATTATCGTCACAACAAAAGGTATTGGGAGAAGTTGCAACAGATCTGCAACAGGCCTGTGAATGAGCTTTCACACAGCCGCATCTGCACGTTGGTGAACGAAATGGATGAACTTTATAAACAATGGAAGAATTCTGAAAGCCATCTTGTCAATATCCAACAGCATCTAGAAGACCCAGAACTCGTGGGTGACATGCAACTCTTAGAAATGTTGAGTGCAAAACGTGGGGAAATATTTCAAGGTTGTAAGGACTCCTTTCACATGCTCCAGGCGAAAAGCACATCAAGGGAGAAAGCCTCCTCACCCCAACGCTCACATGCATTTGCCACTCATTCTTCCAAGAAAGCTGCGAGCGAGAAGGCCGAATCCAAAGCAACCCATTGCTCACACGGGACATCTCATCAGTCACAAGTGGTTCCCCCTTACAAGTCATCCAGGTCTCGGCCAGGTAGCAGCGTCTCACAACAATCGTCTGCCTCAGGCTCCTTCCATCCTTCCAAAGCATCTTCCCATCACAGCCAGTCTTCCAGAGCCTCCACAGCAAGGAGTTTCGCTGCCTGGGCCACAGAGGCACGAGCCGAAGCTGCAACGGCCAAAGCAACCTTGAGCGTGGCAAAGGAAGAACAATTGCTGAAGGAAGAAAGGGCCAAACTTCAGGCCAGACAACAGGAAGAAATGGCCAGACAACAGGAAGAAATGGTCAAAGTTCAGGCCAGACTAGACTATTTGAAGTATGAAAGGGAGACACTGAGAAAGGTAGCACTGGCTGAAGCTTTAGAGGCAGAGGCTGAACGCGCTTCACTCAACTTCAGTCCTGGACAGTTAGAGGAGGAGGACTCAGATGAGCATGTCAAAGCCTATGTTGAGGACCAGAACTCCCCACAGCAGGGACAAGAGGGAGAACCTTACCCACCGGCTCTATGAACTACTCAGACAGCAGATATCGTAAGATCTAGACCACGAGACTCCTCCTTTGAAAGTGCACGATTACCCCGACAAACGAAGACATACGGGGCAACCAGAGTACTCCTTCAACAGCAATGAAGGCATCTCAGGAGCCAAGCACGCAAACAACCACGAGACACCTCCTCAGAGTGGAGGGTAAGGAGTTCCAGCCAAACCTGACAGGCATCCCGAGTGCAGACGTCCAGCCCAATGGAGATACTCCACTTGCCTGCCAGGAAAAAGACCTATCGTCACCTGTGGCATGGGAAGACGAAATTGTCCGTAAATACTCTATAGGGAACTACCAGCCGGCGTTGCCACTGAATCCTGCCCTAGCCAACGCCGTAGGGTGCACCTTGCCACCCACCCACCCCAATCGTATAACTCTCCTGAAGTCCAAAAGGATACTACAACATCCTGGAGAAGGATGGACTTGGCACATAGGGGAGTGCACAAGTTCTCCGACAAGTCAGGCATAGATTACATGCTATGGAAGCTTCTTTTTGTAAATGCCATTAAAGGCAAACGATTGGAGCCAGCCGAGGAACTTGGTCATATGATCACATGGCTAGGCCCATGATCAATACAAGCAGTAAAGGAGGTCTACACATCAAAAATGTACGAGCCAGTCTAAGCCCTCAAGTTGATGAGCGGTATGGGGCACCTACAATGAATCCTCATTCCTAGAGCAGGTTGACAACTTCCCTGCCATGCACCTCAGTAACCCTCAAGAACTATGGCACTTCTCTGGTCTCCATACACAGTTGCGGTCAGCACAAATGGATCCCATCTTGCCGGGACTTAGATGTCTCGACCTGTATAAGACACAAAGATCTATCGTTAAAAAACTACCAACGAAACTGATTGATGCATGGATCAGCCTAACTGATAATTACAGGGCAAAGAACCTTGGCAGAGAACCACCCTTCGCCGCCCTTCAAGAATTTGTTGCCCACATGTCGAAGAAGTACAATGATCCACGAAATAAAGACTTTACAATACAAAGGATCTATGCCAGCAGAAAAATCAACCAAAGCCTTGGTCCGATCAAGAGCCCAGCGAAGGCCGCAAGAGGAACAGCCTCTGTGTCAGTGCATAGCACAGAGGTCGTTCCCCTGTCAACAAGGAACTCTGATGTAAAGCCGTCTAAGAGTTCTCTACATCGACCTCAGAAAGCAAAGGAAGAACCTGTCTGTCCACTGCACAAGACTTCGCACACTCTGAATAAGTGCCGAGAATTCCGAAATAAGTCCCTGGGTGAAAGAAAGGCATTGATCAGGGAGTACAAAGTCTGCTTCAAATGCTGTGAGTCTACAGACCACATGGCCAAAAATTGCACAGTTAAGGTGCTATGTTATCTATACAAAAGCGACCAGCACCCAACCGCCTTGCATCTAGACCACGAGTCGACGCCACAACCAATTCCTGCTCCACGGTCGGCTCTTACTCTATGGCGGACTCCGACCCCGACTCCGACTAAGGAGCCTCAGCACGGCAACAAAGCGCATCCAGATAAGGCAGCAAGTGTCAACTGCATGTCGGTATGCGGAGACTCACCATCACCTCGTTCATGCCACCCGATCTGCCTAGCTAAAGTCTATCCAGCTGGATGCCCAGAAGAAGCAGTGAAAATGTATGTGGTAGTGGACGCGCAGAGCAACCAATCGTTAGCCAAATCAGCTTTCTTCGACCACTTTGACATTCAATCCAAAGAAATACACTTCACAATGTTGACATTGTGTATGGGGGTACAGCGCACGGCAGGGAGGAAAGCTACCGGATTCTGCATAGAATCGTTAGACGGAAGTGCAAAATTCGCATTGCCGCCACTGCTAGAATGTGATGCTTTGTCAGACAACCGGAGGTAGCAAGCAATATACCTCACCTGAGTCATATGGCTAATCTCTTCCCTGCCCTAGACCCTGAAGCCGAAATCCTGCTCTTGTTGGGTGTGGATGCCCCCAAAGCCTTCCCTATCCAAGGAGTGGTCAGAGGCCCAGCAGGATCTCCATGTGCCCTCAAGACAGAACTCAGGTGGGCCATCCTGGGAATAGTCTGTGTCGACCAGCTGCAGGCCCCAAATCAGGTGAATGTCTTCACGACCTCCATTCTGAGCAATGGGAGAACATCACACTTGAAACCATGTCAAGAACACTTCACGATTTTGACAAACAACCCTGATTTAGGTGCGACAGTGTTCCAGACCAGCAAAGAGGACAATAACCTAGTCTTGTCAATAGAAGACAAAGAGTTTCTACAGCTCATGGAAAAGGAATTTCAGAAAGACGTTAGTGGAAGCTGGGTAGCCCCACTGCCCTTTCGTACGCCCAGACAGCGCCTGCCGAACAATCGTGAGCATGCCCTCTCTCGCCTCTTCAGCTTGAGACGACTCATGAACAGGAAGCCCGCTTTGAAAGCTCACCTGGTGGAATTCATGGACAAGATGGTCCAGAACGGGAATGCCAAGCTTGCCCCTGCCCTGGAGAAAGAGGAGAATGCTGGTACCTACCATTGTTTGAAGTATACCACCCACAAAAACCAGATCAGATAAGAGTGGTTTTCAATGCCAGTGCACAGTTCCAAAACCTCTCCCTGAACAAAGTCCTTCTCACAGGACTTGACCTTACCAACAGCTTGTTAGGCGTGCTCATCCGTTTCATAAAGGAAGCTGTAGCCATCATGGCTGACATCCAGCAGATGTTTTACTCATTCCTTGTCAGGGAAGATCATCGCAACTACCTGCGCTTCCTGTGGTTCAGCGACGAACAGCACAACCAAAAGGTCACAGAATACAGAATGCGAATGCACCTCTTTGGGAATGGTTCTTCCCCTGCAATAGCCAACTATGGTCTGCAATACACCACTCACGTAGGGGAGACCAGGTATGGTTCAGATGCCAAGTGCTTCGTGGAACGAGACTTCTACATTGATGATGGCTTGAAATCAGTACCCACTCCAGCAGTAGCCATAGGCTTGCTAGGCAGAACATGCCAGATGCTAGGCGCACACCACCTCAAGCTGCACAAAATCGCATCCAACAGCGAAGAAGTGCTAGCAGCCTTCGATCCTGAGGACCACGCCAAGGGATTGCAGGACCTTGATTTTAGCACCAACACTCCCCTTATCCAGCGGAGCCTCGGTCTGTGTTGGGACTTGAAGAAGGACGTCTTCACCTTTAGAGTCCCAGCCCAGAAAACCACCTTCACAAGGAGAGGAGTTCTGTCAGTAGTGGACAGTCTGTTCAACCCTCTAGGGTTTGCTGCACCGGTAACGATTCAAGGGAGGCTCTTTCTGCGTACACTGTCCGAAAGCACCAACGATTGGGACGAACGCTTCCACAAGAACAGAAAGACAATTGGGAAATGTGGTGTACCTCCTTGAGCTACCTTGAGAATGTCCACATACGGCGCATGTATGTTGCCAGCTCACTAACCACCGCACCAAAAAGGGAACTGCATATCTTCTCAGATGCATCAGTGACGACTATAGCAGGTATGACATACATCAGGGTCTACGGCGGGGAGAGCAACATTCAGGTAGGCTTCGTCATGGGAAAAGCGAAACTAGCCCCACTACAAAGTCACACCATACCAAGACTGGAACTCTGCAGTGCCATATTAGCTGTGGAGCTCGCAGACTTAATAAAGAAGTCTATGGACCTTGAAGTCCAATCCACCACCTTCTACACTGATAGCAAAGTGGTGTTGGGTTACATTCACAACCAAAGCAGACGTTTCTATGTCTATGTCAGTAACAGTCTAGACAGAATCAGAAAATCTTCAAACCTGGAGCAATGGTGTTATGTGCCAACAGACCTGAACCCAGCAGACCAACCCACATGGCCCTTCCTTGCATCCCAGTTAGCAGAATCGACCTGGCTAAAAGTGTTATGAAATGGGGTTGAGGGGTACCCCAGACCGTGAACCAGCTCATGAGCAAACACACTGAGACTGAAATAATTCTGACAGAGGCGCCTTGTGTAAAAATATAATTTACTTTAAAACATTTAAAAAGCACTATGTCTTTAAGAAAGCACATTAAAAACAAAGTCTTATCTGGGTATGTGAAGCAAGGCTATCTCCCTAGATCCCTCTCCACAATACTGAAACAGTTCACAAGAGAATAAAGCTAGCATGAAGGTAAGCAGCTTCAGCGTCGATACATCATCAAGGCGATCAAAATGGGGGCAGCACAAACTTCACAGCTGAAAGTCACCTGAAGTAAAAACAGTTCAAACAGCAAACATTGCTTGAAGCTTGTGGGAGGAAAAAGGTCCAGCAGCAGTCCCGATGATAGCTTGCGTGCTTCAAAACAGCAAAAGGCAAGCATCCGTGGGAGTTTCTCTGCAACGGCGTCTGGAATCCTTATCTGCATTCTTCTCCCATCTGCGGCGTTGCACTAAGCTTCCTGCAGGAGCTGTGCATTTAGGCCTAAACCAGAAGTCTAGGCCCAAGTAGCAAGCGAAAAGGTCCTTGCTTATATGGGGAGTTAACCTGCAATTAACTAGGGCGGGGAAGGCTTGCAGATAATTACAAACAGGAGATGGCTTGATTGAAACCATACTGTTTGTGAGTAGGCAAGTAGCCACAGCAATCCTGGAAACACTTGTGACAATCCCCTTCTCTGCGGCTATTTGACTCGTTAACAAGCATACATTCTACATTGGGTACATGTACACATCAATGGTAAGTACGTTCACATAGCCATTGACATTTTACCCAGAAGATAGAGGTGTTGGTCACGGGGCAGCGGTTTGGTAAACACATCCGCTACCTGTTCCTTAGTTTCACAATACACAGTCTTAATGAAACCTGTTTTCACCAATTGCCTCACATGTTTGTTTTGTATATCAATATGGCGCAATCTCTGGCCTACAGCATCAGCTTCCGATATGTTAATGGCAGCCATGTTATCCTCATAGACTTTTATAGGTTGCATGGGCTGCCTCCATAAGCTTACCAGAAGATCGTCAAACCAAACTAGGTTATTGGAAGCTTTGGACAAACTGACATACTCAGCTTCCGCTGTGGAAGTTGCAATTAACTTCTGCTTCCCAGAGTACCAATACACGGGGCTACTATTTAGGTATACAATGTACCCCGAGGTACTTTTTCTAGATCTAACATCCCCTGCCCAATCGGCATCCGAAAAGCAACTCAATCTTAATTCTCTAGTTGCTTCTGGTTCCAATAACAATGAATAGTTCACAGTACCTTTTAAATATCTCAGGAGTCGTTTGATTCCGCTCCAATGGTATTGTGTGGGATGTTCAGAATGTCTAGATAACACATTTACACTTAGACTGATGTCCGGTCTAGTCCAATTTGCAATGTACAACAACGACCCAATCACGGACTTGTAAAGGGTCTTATCCTCAAACTCCGTGCTCTCAGTGTACATATTCTTAAGGAAGTCTGTTGCCATAGGGGTATCGCATGGCTTCGCCTCTACCATGCTACACTTTTTAAGCAATTCCTGAATTTTATCTTCCTGAGAGAGCCGAAACCCCTTCTCGGTTTTTACGAATTGCACCCCTAAAAATTTGCTAATGTGACCTAATGGTTTTAAGGCAAAACTCTTACTTAGGTCCTCAGAGAACTTCTTATGCCTGTTCTCTGATCTGCAAATATATAGGATGTCATCAACGTACAACAGTACCGTTTCCCTAATGCCCTGATCTTCCTTGACAAAAACACACTCGTCAGCCGACGATGGTAAAAAGCCCATCTCTCTCAGGCTTTTTGTGAGACACTCGTACCATCGCTTACCAGATTGTTTTAAGCCATATAGGCTCTTGTTCAACAACCACACATCGTCTTCCCGATGGCTTACTCCCTGAGGAATCCTCACGTACAGCTTTGTCTAACTGGGCGTGCAGGTACGCGGTCTGAATGTCGAACTGGTAGACATGTTCGCCTTGCATGGTAGCGATAGAGAGAGCTGTTCTCACGCTCTCAGGGCGCACCGTGGGCGAGAAGGTGTCCTCATAATCGTCAGGGAATCTCTGCGAGAATCCCTGCGCTACTAGTCTCGCTTTATAGACAAAGCCCCCACCTTCAATGGGCTTTTGCTTGAAAAGCCACCTGGTGCCGATCACCCTCTTGTCTTTGGGCAATCTTGTTGGCATGAATACATCCAGCCTTTTCAGGCTGTCTAGTTCTGTATCCATGGCGGCCAGCCACTTCTGTCGTTCATGGTCAGGTAAGGCTAGCACATCCTCATATCTCTGAGGGATGGCCAAAACCTGGTCGACTGAGGTAACAAAGTCGTTGTACCTCCTAGGCTTATTGCCTCTAGTAGCTCTAACTGGTCTGCCTTTAGGAGTGTCACTCACATCAGAGTCATCTGATAAGTCATCTACCTCGTGACTATCACTATGCGTCTCAGAAGCTGGGTGCCTATCCTTCCTGGCTACCCCCATCTTACGCTTCAATATCCCTTTCAAGGGTGCCTGGGATGCACACTTCCCAGAACCGGATGTATCCCTATCCTCGGATAGGTTCTCCGATACATCCTCCGATTGCCTACAACAACTACGGGAAGGGTTCCGAGTAAGAATCTCATTGGCATGGATCTTACTCCAGTTGGCCCCTTCGTGAAAGGTGGCAGACCTTGATATCATTAGTTTCCCGTTAGGGTAGGCAAACCTAAATGCCTTGGAGCCCTGCTCGTAACCAACGAATCTCAGTTTAACAGAGATTGGGTCTCCCTTTCTCCTGAGCTCCTTCGGGACATGAACATCGGCCATTACCCCGAAAATGTGGAGGTGTGCCAAGCTAGGCTTATGGCCGTATAGCACCTCGTATGGGTTCTTCTGCACCACGCTAGACCACACTCGGTTCAAGGTGTAATTCGCGTATCTAACTGCTTCTACCCAGTACGCAAAGTCTAGTCCGGAATCCTCTAGGGCGCACCGCATCATTGTTTGTAATATGTCGCTGCGCTGTTCTGCGACGCCATTTTGAAACGCAGAGTAAGGCGCGGTGCGTAAGTGGACTATGCCCTTACTCCTCAACCAGCTAGAGAACTGATTCAAATTAAATTCAGTTCCTCTGTCAGTTAAGATTTTCTTAACTCTGACCTTGTGCTGGTTCTGGACTAAGTTACAAAATTCCTTAAACTTAGTCAATGTTTCACTCTTGGACATTAGGGGAAAAACGAACCCAAATCTGCTATGGTCGTCTACTATGGTAAGAAAGTACCATCTCTTACCCACGGAAGGTGCGAATGGACCCACCAAATCCATGTGGACGAGCTGAAACGGGTGTTCAGAGTACCTCTGAGACCTCTTGGGCGCAGATTTCACCTTCAACTTTGCACTCCTTCAAATTGAACAGTCTAGAAATGTGTTACAGTCATTGATCTTGGTTCCCCTTGAGTGTTCGGTTACCTTTTTCACTATAGGAAAACTCACATGACCTAATCTGCGATGCATCAAGTGAGCACATTCATTATGCAGCAGCTCACCTATGGCAATTGCATTAGCATTTTCAGGTTCCCTACTATCTGACTCTAAATTAAAATTTAAAAACTTTTTATTAACTTTACATTTGTCTTTACAAGGCTTCCTCTGGTAAAAGTCTTGATCCTCATCACCTAGTTCTAACTGTGATTCATTGTTACTACCAAATGAGATAGTATAATTGCTATCACTGCAGGACTCAGCATTCGTATTGGGGGAATAATAAGGCAAGCCACCTATCTTCAAAACCTCCCCAATCACATATTTGTTGTTTTTGATCACAGCTGTTCCTCCTGAGAACAGAATCTCCATTCTAGGGTTCTCACATATCCTCATTAGGCTTAGCAAATTATGATCTATCTCTGGTATATACAATGCTCCATGAATCTCTCCTATCCCAGGAATATAAACATCTCCAATGCCAACAACATTCACCTTTTTACTGTTTGCAACTTTGACCATGGATTGATGCCTTCTCATATTAACAAACAACCTTTGGTCACTCACAACATGGTTACTGGCCCCACTGTCCATCAACCATAGTTGCTCTCGCTGTTCCCTTGTAAGCTCTGACTCAGTAGTTTCCACTATACCTACAGAGCTATCATTAAACCTGGGATTGTTCCCTTTGTTGCCTCTATTTGGCTTTTTACCCCTTCTGTGGTTAGGAACATCTACACTTGGCTTTCTACCAGGAGGTAATGACCTCCTTTTACATTTATTATCAGAAGGTACCTTTGAGCATGCCCTAGCATTCACATTTTGTGGGCAATCCCTTCTATAATGTTCTCTTGAACCACAATTGAAGCATTCTCCGATAGTATATGCTCTATCTGAACTATCGGGCCTTCTTAAAGGTTTTTCCTTTTTATGAAAAGCCGCCCTGCATTTTCACAGGTTATCTTCAGCAATCAATCTGCCAGATAACACTTCTAAAGATAAGTTATTACAACTAACATTATCCAGTTGCGATATAAAATTATCCCAGCTAGGATCAAGGGAATTGAGTATAACAGTAATGAGGGTTTGTTCAGACACTGTTTCCCCCCTCAACATCAATTCCTGCCTTAACCTGTTTAACTCACATAAGTGTTCATTAATATCTACTCCCGCCTTCAACCTTGCGGAATAGAACTCCCTATAAACTCTGTTTGTAACATGGGAGCTTTTTGAACAAAATAGCTTATGCAGTTTCACCCAAACTTCTGTTACGGTCAGGTTACTAGGTATATTGGGATATAGTGCAGGGTCAATGGACATCAATAAAATACAAAAGGCCTTATGATGTAAAAGATCAACTTCTAAGGACCATGGTCTAGGTGGGGGTTTTAACAACAACGATAAAACATTCTCTTTCATTAAGGTTACTTGAATACTCTTAATCCATTCCTTAAAATTTCCTCCACCCACACTTAAACTTTTAAAATTAGGAGAAAGGACCTGTACATTATTAAACATGGAAACAGACATTAATTGATGTTCAAAATGTGGTCCGTCCTGGAACGGGAAATAAGGCATTGGAATGGAAGCACACAGCACAGTGTCTTCCATCTGGCATTCTGACAATCGTTCCTCCCCAATGGGAGGGATTAAAACTTCAGGTTGTGCAGATGCAAAGCTCATCCTGGTTTGATCACAAAAGCTCGAGGGTCCTCTCTGGTGCACATCTCTAGGAATTTTTGGACGCGCTCCCAAATTCCTATCTTCAGTCGAGGCAGCTTCCAGAACCGTCCTGGATGTCGATGTCATCACGGATGGATATATCCCACTCGTGGCGTGCGCTGAATTAGTCGCAGACATCAGGGGTACTTTGGTATGTGCAGCTACTATTTGTTGAGCTGATGGCGCCTACAAACCATCGCCTAAAATGGTTGCCAAAGTTTCTATCACACTTGCAACCTTATGCTCAACATGAGAGTCTCTTAAATTTTTAGCAGAAGTCATTGATGTCATCATGGGAGCTAAAGTCTTTATGGCCTGATCTATGATGGCTTCAACAGCAGGTGGTGCAATATCAACTTGGCCATGCTGGTTTAACAAAGAAGCAGGAACATTCGAATCAGGCAGTTTGTTATCCCTCATTCTCCACTTATGATCTGAGGTGGGGGTTTTAAGAAAAGATTGAAAGTCTCTTACCGATCCGGTGTTTTCTAGGACTTCGATCTTCTTTCCTTTCATGTCTGGATTCTTTAATAATCCGCTAGAATCAGCAGTCGGGTTCTGACTTACTGTGGGCAAACCTAAAAACTGAAGGATTGCCTTCCTAAACTCATCATCCACCTCTGTATTTGTTTTCAAGACCTGAAGTGGCGTTCTTCCAGTCTCTACTTCTTTAGGTGATGATGGTTTATTCACTATCTTAGGCCCTTCAAAAGTTGAGGCCTCTGCTCCAAAACTTACAGCTCCACTATTCTCTAAATCAATTAGAGTTTGGGGTTTTTCAGCCAAAACATTTTTGGCCTGAGCCCCAGACAGTCCAGTTAGTGACTTCATACTTTTTGCTGCTGCTGCTGCCCTAGTCAACGTCTGTTCAACTGCAGACATTCCAGTCTAGCACATTACCACATGAGCGTAGGTTCGTTAAACCATCCTCTACTACCAACTGTTATGAAATGGGGTTGAGGGGTACCCCAGACCGTGAACCAGCTCATGAGCAAACACACTGAGACTGAAATAATTCTGACAGAGGCGCCTTGTGTAAAAATATAATTTACTTTAAAACATTTAAAAAGCACTATGTCTTTAAGAAAGCATATTAAAAACAAAGTCAAATCTGGGTATGTGAAGCAAGGCTAGATCCCTCTCCACAATACTGAAACAGTTCACAAGAGAATAAAGCTAGCATGAAGGTAAGCAGCTTTGGCGTCGATACATCATCAAGGCGATCAAAATGGGGGCAGCACGAACTTCACAGATGAAAGTCACCTGAAGTAAAAACAGTTCAAACAGCAAACATTGCTTAAAGCTTGTGGGAGGAAAAAGGTCCAGCAGCAGTCCCGATGATAGCTTGCGTGCTTCAAAACAGCAAAAGGCAAGCATCCGTGGGAGTTTCTCTGCAACGGCGTCTGGAATCCTTATCTGCATTCTTCTCCCATCTGCGGCGTTGCACTAAGCTTCCTGCAGGAGCTGTGCATTTAGGCCTAAACCAGAAGTCTAGGCCCAAGTAGCAAGCGAAAAGGTCCTTGCTTATATGGGGAGTTAACCTGCAATTAACTAGGGCGGGGAAGGCTTGCAGGTAATTACAAACAGGAGATGGCTTGATTGAAACCATACTGTTTGTGAGTAGGCAAGTAGCCACAGCAATCCTGGAAACACTTGTGACAAAAAGGTCCCAAGTTCTTGGCCTGGCCAGACAGCTCGATATCGCTAGAACCAGAACAACATGAGCTTCTAGACCCAGATCAAGATGCGGACATTGGACCTCATGAGCTCAGCAAACCTCCCAGGTGGGTCAAGGAAGCAACCGTACAGGCCACCTGCTTGTCGACTACAGTCAATGAGGAAACAAAATGGCCCCCTAGACATCCACTGGAATCAGCTCATTTCGAACGCATCTCCAGATGGAAGTCCCTGGTACGGGGAACAACCACACTCATACGTATAGTGTATCACGATATAACCTTCTCAGACTGTCAGCTCATAGCAGAGAGTGTAATTTTACAAAGTGTGCAGCGAGAAGCATACCCGGCATTGGTGAAGTATCTAAAAGCCGAGAAGCTTGTGCCGAAATCTAGCCAATTGCTGAAACTGAACCCATTCCTAGACAGCAACAACGTACTTAGAGTTGGAGGGCGTTTAGACAAGGCAAAATTAGACTCAAATGTAAAATACCCTATCATCCTTCCTGCACGCCAACATGTGACGAATCTGATAGTCCTACACTACCACAAAACTGTCCACCATCAAGGCCGCCACTTCACAGAAGGAGTGTCAGAGCTGCAGGATTTTGGATTGTGGGCGCCAAGAGGACCATTGTGTCTGTCCTGCACAGGTACATACATTGTCGGAGGCAATGAAGTGTGACACAACACCAGAGGATGGCTGACCTACCTCCTGAACATTTCAGCACAGGACCGCCATTTACCAACGTGGGCTTAGATGTTTTTGGTCCTTGGTCAGTGTCTGCCCGCAGGACCAGAGGTGGCCAAGTTAACAGCAAACTCTTCACGTGTCTTAGCATTCGAGCTGTTCACATTGAAGTCATCGAATCTATGGACACCTCCAGCTTTATCAACGCTCTACGAAGGTTCCAAGCCCACAGAGGCCCAGACGCGATGTTTAGATCGGACCATGGAACAAACTTTGTAGGAGCCTGCAAGGAGTTACAGATCAGTGAGGGCATTCATCTTGATTCGCCAATCGATGACAACCTGAATGCCAAAAACTCTGTATGGACATTCAATCCTCCCCATGCCTCCCATATGGGAGGAGTATGGGAATGAATGATTGGAATAGCCCATAGAACTCTAGACTCCATGTTGATGAAGACATCCGTGTTAACCCATGAAGTCCTCACCACCCTCATGGCAGAAGTAGCAGCTATCATCAACACCAGACCCTTGGGCCCGGTTCACTCGGATCCCGAGAATCCGACTATCCTCACCCCAGCCACTTTGCTGACCCAGAAGATGGGTTAATGGCCAGCACCGGCAGGGAGCTTCGTCCCAAAGGACATGTATGCACAACAATGGAGACAAGTTCAACTGTTGGCCAATACCTTTTGGAAGCGCTGGAAACAAGAATACTTGTCTACTCTACAGGAGCGCTGCAAGTGGAAGACTAAGGAACCTAACCTTGAGGAAGGGGACCTTGTCCTGTTGAAGGACAAGGATGTGCATCGGAACTCGTGGCCCATGGGACTTGTACATCAAGTTTTGCCCAGTTCTGATGGACTAGTCTGCCAAGTCGAAGTTCTGATTGCGAAGCTGGAGCAGTTACCCACTGGTCAGCTTAAATCTACCAGAAAGATCTACGCCAGGCCAATCACCGACCTGGTACTGCTACGAAGGAAATCTGAACTTTTAGTACTAGAAGACCTTCAAGACTGAACCTCAAGCTTTGCATGAATTGTGTCTACCCAACAACCTGCATTGTTTGATGATATAATCTTGTTTACTTTAGTCACTTAGATAGTTACATTGCATTGTTTTCTACTATGCCTTTGTTTATCTCAGTTAAGTAGTTAGTTAGTAGTGAAATTTTATAATTCCAGGCGGGGAGTGTGCTGTTACAGATAGTGAATTGTGGTGAGTTAGTTACCTTAAGGATTAAGAGCTGTCTCCTTAAGAGATTGCATTGTGGGAGATGTAGTGAGAGATTGCATTATGGGAAATGTAGTCCATGACGTGACCATATCTGTGTGTCTGATTGGCCACCGAGGCTTTCTGCCGGGGTTTTAGAAAAAGACCTGGCCATATGTTGAATTACCTCAGAAAAGAGAACATGCTTTCTGAACAGGGGGACAAACTACCATCCTTTTACACTAGGAAATGGGACAGATTATGAAATATGGGTGCACCTCACTTGGACTCACTATGATTGTAAATCTTACGTGTTCAAGGATTCCCAAATAAATATAATCTGCATGAAAACCTGTTTGCTGGAGTTTATCTGCTTGTTCCCAGTGAAGCCAGATGCCTGGGGAACAGAACATTAACCTTTCTTTTTTCTTTTTCTTTTTTTGTCATTTTTAGGTGCTTTAGCATTGGGTTGCTATCCATCACCAGAGGGAAATCTTTATCGTAAACTTTTACTGATTCCTTCTTATATGAGTGAAGTTGAAATGCTATTAGCAATTGAAATGTTTTTGGTTTCAAATGCCAGTAGTATTCAGAGTCCTGGAGCTTCCAATCAAATACTTCAAATAGTATTAAAAAGGTTAGTATATATTCCAAATCAGCTGAAAAAGTTGTTCATGTATTGATTTATCCTGTGAAAAAGATGTATTATTTTATTATTAATTTAGATATTTATTTGACAACCAATAGACTAACAAAATTGACATAAATTCTGCTGTCATTTCCAGTCATGGAAATGTTGCTACTGAAAATTTTCCACAACAATAGAATGTTAATCATAACTCTTGTGATTTTGCATTTTTTTCCAGATGTGAAGGTAACAATATTCAAAACAGTGAGGAATATCAGAATGCTACAGAGAGACTGTTTCAGGCTGTTCAGATATCTAATCCAAAGCTTTTCATAAAGCATTTGACAGTCAATATTAATAAGGACCAAATTTATAGTTTGGAGTATACTTCTGTACTTAAATGGTTGAAAGAGAATATGAAATGGGCAGGAAAAACCTGGCTTTTTTAGTCAAAATTTGGTTACAGTAATCATTGCTTAAAATAAATCAATAAAGATTGTTTCTGTTGTTTTCATACTCTTAATAATTTTATCTTTTGGTTTTTAACATTAAAAAAACAATTCAGAATATGGCT
This sequence comes from Pantherophis guttatus, assembly GCF_059756535.1. Lineage (NCBI taxonomy): Eukaryota > Metazoa > Chordata > Lepidosauria > Squamata > Colubridae > Pantherophis > Pantherophis guttatus. The sequence goes on from NC_142066.1 coordinate 104,928,134, forward strand.
TTCTAGGCATGGTCATTCAGAAGAGCCTATTCTTGATCATTTTTTTTTCTGTGTCAAAATATTCTCACAGTTCAAGATTAGAATTAGAGGTTTCATAATCTTTACCGTCTTTCAAAAACAAGGCTGTTGCCGTGCAAATTAGTTTATAGTTCTGAGGACAGTATAGTTTGCGAAATACTTGCGTACTTAAACAGTTGGCTTTTTTAGTCAATGAAGACTTTTGTTACAGTAATCATTGTTTAAAATGAATAAATAAAGCTTGTTTCTGTTGTATTCAGACTCCTATTTACTTTGTTCAACGTTAGTTTCTAACAAAAGAAAATAATACAGAAATTTGGTTTCTAATGTGATCATACAGAAGGACCAATCTTTTTTTAAAAAAATAACTATTAAATTTTTTAAAACTAAAAAAACCTAATATTTGAGAAAAAATAGTAAAACAAAAAAACAAAGGCAAAATGCTGGAAAAAATGATTTCTGATTTTATTTTATTTATTTTACAACAAATATAAATATAAATTCTCCAGTCTAAGTTTACAACATAACTTGCATATTTATATTACTACCGTATTATTGTTTCTAATAATCAAACCCATATATTATAATTTATAATTTCATTTTTTTTCTATTTTTTTCTATTTCCCACAAAAAGTCCAAAAAAGTCTTTCAGTCAGCATTAATGTTTTCTCCAATCAAAGCTATCATTTTTGCAGTCTCAGCCACTTTCATCTTCACTAATCATTCTTCCATTGTAGCTAATGTCAAGTTTTCGTACCATTGTGTATATGAACACTCTGATTATCATACAAAAGAGCAAAGTCCATGAATTTTTTCTGTTCATCCATCATAGACAAGTATTTTAGACAATTTTACTAGTATTATAGACAAGTATTTTTCTGATGACAAATACTAACAGTACATCATTTTATAAAATTTTTCTTTTAAGATTATAATGTAAATTTTATCCTTTCATCCACATACCGTGTTCCCCTGAAAATTTAATTTAATTTAATTTATCGCATTTCTATGCCACCCAACTCCCAGGGGACTCTGGGCGGCTTACAGCAAAAATAATGCAAACATAGAAAAATTGTTAAAAAACATTGTAAAAACATTTTAAAACATTAAAAACCCATGCACACCATTCATGGCCGGAACTTGTAAAATTGCAACAGCGAGATCAACGGCCCCAGGCTTGCCGGAAAAGCCAGGTCTTCACCGCTTTCCGGAAGGCCAATAGGGTAGGGGTAATCCAGATCTCAGGAGGTAACTGGTTCCAGAGAGCTGGGGCAGCCACAGAGAAGGCCCTCCCCTGCGGGCCCGCCAGCCGGCATTGTTTAGCTGACAGGACCCGGAGGAGACCAACTCTGTGGGATCTTACCGGTCGCTGGGAGGTATGCGGTAGAAGGCGGTCTCGAAGATAGCCTGGCCCCGAGCCATGTGAGGCTTTAAAGGTAATAGCCAACACCTTGAATTGTGGCCAGAGACCAATTGGGAGCCAGTGCAGCTTGCGGAGAATTGATGTAATGTGGGTGTATTTAGGTGAACCCACAACAGCTCGCGCAGCTGCATTCTGGACCAACTGTAGTCTCCGAACACTCTTCAAGGTTAGCCCCATGTAGAGCGCGTTGCAATAGTCTAACCGTGAGGTGAAAGGGCATGAGTGACTGTGAGAAGAGCCTCCTGATCCAAGTAGGGTCGCAATTGGTGCACCAAGCGAACCTGTGCAAAGGTCCCCCTAGCTACAGTAGCCAGATGTTGCTCTAATCTTAGCTATGAGTCTAGAAGAACACCCAAATTGTGAGCCCATTCTGAGGGAGACAATTTCTCTCCCTCCCCCCTCCCAGAACCAAGGATGGACAGTCGACAGTCTTTAGGAGGCAATACCCACAGCCACTCGGTCTTGTCTGGATAAGTTTGAGCCTGTTGACTCTCATCACAGCCTCCAGGCACCGGCACATCACATCCACCACTTCACTGAAATGACACGGGGTGGAGATATACAGCTGGGTATCATCAGTATATTGCTGATACCCCACCCCGTATTGTCGGATGATCTCACCCAGCGGTTTCATGTAAATGTTAAATAGGGGAGAGAGGACCGAGCATTGAGGCACCCCGCAAACGAGGGGTCTAGGGGTTGGCCTCTTATTTATTTATTTAGCGTATGTCACACACAGTATTAAAACACTTCATTTTTACAGGTTAAAAACAATTAAACCAATAAAAAAACAGTAAGAAAACCTAAAAGGAAAACAGAAATAACATTTCAAAGTTTAATGTCGAGTTTGGAGATCCAGTCAGTAACTGCCGTTGTTATGCAGAGGAAGTCCTTAGAATCTCCTGGATATCTTCTGTTAGGGCATTCCCTCACTATATGCTGGATAGTCTGTCGAGGGGCCCCGCAATCACATTGTGCTGAAGGTGTCTTTCCCCATTTATACAGGGAGTCAGCACACACCCCATGAGTTGTTCTAATTCTATTATATGTCACCCATATGTGTCGGGGTAGGCTAAATCCTGGAGGTATACTACTAGGACTGATATGCTCGGAGACATCTCAGAGGGAACAGCTATTCCACGCCTCCATCCACTTTTGTGTGGTGCTCTGATGATCGGCCATCAACTTACATGCTGTCAAGATTGGTGGATTTCTTGACTTTAATCGGCATCTTAAGAGATCAGGAATGTATCCATGTATGGGTAGAGAGGAATTTAATAGGATCTTACTATACTCCCGAATGAGAGCTTCTTGTCATCATAAGTGCGGGGGGAGTATGTGCGGGGGTCGACCTCTGTCCTCCTGCCAACACCATCTGTGACCGACCAGAGAGATAGGAGGAGAACCACCGTAACACGGTGCCTCCCACTCCTAACTCCCTTAGTCGTCCTAGAAGGATACCATGGTCAATGGTATTGAAAGCTGCTGAGAGGTCAAGTAGCACCAAGATAGAGGAATGACCCCCATCTCGGGCTCGCCAGAAATCATCCATCAGCGTGACCAAAGCAGTTTCCGTGCTGTAGCCAGGCCTGAAGCCAGACTGAAAAGGTCTAAATAATCTGTTTCCTCCAATGACCGTAGGAGCTGAAGTGCCACCACTTTCTCTACAACCTTTCCCACAAAGAGTAGGTTGGAGACTGGATGAAAGTTCTTTAATTCTGCTGGATCCAAGGAAGGCTTCCTGAGGGGGGCCTTACAACCGCTTCCTTTAGTGGTTGCGGGAAGGACCCCTCCCTCAAGGACGCGTTAACTAAAACCTGGAGCTAGCATCGTGTCACCTCCTTGCTGGCCGAAACCAGCCAGGAGGGGCACAGGTCCAACAAACAAGTGGAGGAACTCATTACTCCTACAGCCTTGTCCACTTCCTCAGGAGTCACAGGCTCAAATTCATCCCACACAATAGGACTAAGACCTGCCCCCGTCATCTCGGTCAGAATTGCCCAATCAGAGTCCAGGTCCATCCAAATCTGATCGACTTTATCCGACAGAAACTGCACAAACTCCTCAGCTGTACCCTGCAAGGGCTCCTGCACTCCCCCTACATTAAGGAGGGAACGAGTCACCCTAAATAGGGCAGCTGGGCGCGAATCATACGACATGTCCCGAAAATAAGGCCAAGCCTGATTTTTGGCGTGGGCATAAATATACGCCCTCCCCCAAAAATAAGCCCTAGTGAAGGGGTGGGCGTGGCCAGCACAGGAGGCAGCCCTTCCCCGGTCACCAGGAGGTTCAGCCCCATAATTGCTGCCCACTGATCAGATGAGGCAGCAACAGCTGTGCAACTTGGCCCAGATCTCCAGAGCACCTCCCCAGCTGCCGGCCTACTTCCCCTTTTCCTGCTGATCATTCTTTACTTGGGATTGTAGCACAGATGCCCCTGCCAGGATTGTAAGGCTGAAGGCTTCGGATGGAGCATTTTGGGGGTAGGGGTGTTTGTGCTGCGATCCCAAAGAAAGGACAGGCTGCAGGAAAATCCGCTCCCCTTTTCCTGCCGATTGTCCTTTACTTGGGATTGCAGGCCAGACAGACATCCCCAAAATGCTCCATCCGAAGCCTTCAGCCTTGCAATCCTGGAAGGGGAGTCTGCTGTGATCCCAAAGAAAGAACGTGTGTGTGTGAGAAAGAGAGAGATCTGATACAACCTCGGAGAGTTATCCAGGGCTGGCAGCAATGTTCTCTCCATCCCCCTCCCTCTCACACACACACACTCACTCCCCCAAACCTCACTCCCCCAAACCTCCCAAGGCAGCCACATCCCTTCACTAACCTGCTTTCCAGCTCCATTCTCCACCATCACATGCGGGGCAAGAAAAGTTATCTATGAGACTACAGTAAAAACACCTTCCAACTTCGCGAGCATTTTTTTTCTTCATGAGAAGTTGGAAGGTCTGAACTACTGGTATTTTTTTTTTTACCTTCCAACAGACTACTTTTCTTGTCCTGAACACGCAGTGGAGAACGGAGCTGGAAAGCAGGTTAGTGAAGGGATGTGGTGCCCTGGGGGGGGGGGATTTGGCATGAGTGCCTGGCTGAAGGGTAAGCCAATGCGGGGCCTTGGGGCAGCTCTGCAACCCCTGCCTTGCTTTGTCCTCCACCCCACACCCCACTGCCTTGCTTCATTCTTCTTTACAATGTGCAGCCTCTCACAGTAAGGAGAATTGCAGGCAATTCTTGCTACTGTGAGAGGCTACATGTTGCTTCTGGGCAGTGTGCAGTGTTGCATCTTCTGTAACATTCACAAAGGCAGGCCAGAGATGTTTGGGAAGGGGGCCACCTGGTAGAGTTCTGAAGACAGAACCGGAAGTAAAGGGCTCCTGGCCTGCGCTGTTTGTGGGCAAGGCTGTGTGGAGATTAGCTGTGTCTAAAGGCTGTTTGGAAACGGAGCCTCAAAGCCCTAAGTGGCGTTTAAAAAACCTGAACTGGGAGCCGAGGGGCCTGACATAAGTGGATCCCATGCTTTAAAGGCCAAGCAAGGTCTTCTTTAGGTGTGCGTATATACGGCCTAAAAGTTGGAGAAATAGTGCCACATTATAACCGCTGTGACAGTTCTCCAAAGCAGCGACTGGCCAGAAAAGGGCATGTCCTACCTAAGTGAACAAGCGCGGTGCAGGAGCCTCGGGACAGGGAGGCAGCGACTGAAAGTGGCAATACTCTGAACCGGTTCAGGTTGATGCTGTGAGCAAATTTGTGCGTGCCTCTTGGCCGGTTTAGCTCATTGGGTGGGGAAGCTGCATGATCAGAGTGCTTGGAGAGGGGCGGCCGAAGGGGAGCAGGGGTGGGTGGGTGTGTAGGCTAGGGGAAGGACCACACTGGGCCTTTAATGGGGCAGACCTTCGGGGGGGAGTACGAAGCTGCTGCTCCGCCCGCCAAGGACAGCCTCCTTGCTCGGAAGCGGAAGGCGGGGAGGACCCGGTGTCCAGCAACCAGGAAAGGCTTGCACTCGGGAAGCTATGCCCCCCTGGCCAGTTGCGCAATCGGTGCTTCACTCGTGGCAGGCAACGGCCACTGCCCTCACCACCTGGCATCTTGTCTATCCAATCTTCCTGGGCAGGGGAAGCTTGGTCCTCTTACCTGGTTCCCCTCCACCGATTCTCTTTTTCTCTCTTTGTGTCGCTCACATACAAAGACAGAGAGTGGGAGATGAAGTGGGTGAAAAGTGTTTGAGTGCCGACCTGCATTGTCAAATGTTTGGACTGCTGAGTGCCGGCCTGTACGCCTATTCGGTGCTGCAGAGGCCGGGCTACAGCTACGCCCACCCAGGCACTTTTCAGACCCTGGCCTTGATGGCCGCTGCAACTCTCATGCCAGCTCTGTGCGCAGCTGGCCTGAGAGTTGCAGCACCCACCAGACCCAGGATTGTAGCCTAGCACCTGCAGCACCAAGTAGCTGTGCAGGCTGGTGCTCAGTAGCCCAAAGGAGATGCTTTCCTGCCAGAGGTCCGTGTCCAGCCGGAGAGCAGTTCCCAGGACTGCCCGATTCTCAACCAGCTGGCTGCATGGTAGGAAGTGGCTTCCTGCCCACCTGAAAGAGAGACTGGGTTGCGTAAAGAGGCTTGTCCCCTACAAGACCCTCTCAAGCACCAGGCTATGGGCTCCACCAGAGGGACCCTCAATCGGGGCCACGCTCTTGGCAACTCATTGAGGTAAGACTGTTCTTGAAGTTATATTAGCTAATTTATAATTATGTTAATTATACTAACATACTTATAGTCATAGGCAATGTTCATCTTTTACGTATACATAACAATAATCTTTCTTCATCTAACCTCTACCTCTTATATCTAACCATTGATAAAACCTATCCCATGTTGAGTAGTACTCTGTATCTCCTTTATCTTTTATTTTCTTTTTTTTAATAAAGTTTTTTTTTATTTTTTAAGACAAACAAACATTTAGTACATCATTCATTTCTTCCAGGTGACATTTCGTTGTTATCTTCAAAAATTTCTTCTCTCTCTCTTCTGTCCTCAATCTCGCCAAGTCCATTACAAAGGTTTTCCATTAGTATAATATTCTAATTACAACAATTATTTTTTCCTCAACCTCTTTTAAAACTTATTTATATCTCTTTTCTAACTAATAGTAACATTTATTACATATCTTAAAATATTTTGAATCTTTTCTTTCTTTTATCATCATACTTAATCTATTCATTTCTGCACAATCTATTTTTTTTTTTATTACTTCTCCTTCCAATGGTATATTCTCTGCTTTCCAATTTTGTGCATAAACAATCCTTGCTGCTGTTATTACATGTATAATCAAATACATATTATCTTTACTAATTTTCTCTGGTAAGATACCCAATAGGAATAGTTCTGGTTTTAAGTCTATACATTGTTGTATCATTTCTTCCACCCATAATTTAATTTTATTCCAGTAGCTTTTTTCTTTCGGGCATGTCCACCACATGTGGTAATATGAGCCTGGTAACTGGTGCCATTTCCAACACTTATCTGATTTATCTTTAAACATTTTTGCCAGTTTCTCAGGGGGCATATGCCATCTATAAAACATTTTATATTGTTTTTCCTTGTATGCAGTGTACATTGTTAATTTATAATTTCTTTCTCATAATTGTTGCCATTTATCCAATTCAATTGAATATCCAAATTTTTTTGCCCAGGCTATCATTGCTTCTTTTACTTTTTCTTCCTCTAGTTCTATATTTAGTAAAAAATTATAACATTTTAAAATTAATTTATCCTCTGTTCCCATGAGTATTTTATCCAGCTCAGTCTTCTGTGAGTAAAAACCCTGTAGTTTAACATCTTTTTCATATCTAGTTTGTATTTGCATATACATATACCAATCCATTTCAATTCCCTGTTCTTCCAGTTCTTGTTTCCCTTTCAATTCCACTTTATCTGTTAACAATTCTTTATATCTAACAATATTTCCAAAATTAAAAACGTTTGGATGAATTAAGGATTCCATTGTTGATAACCATAACCAACATAATATTTATCTCTAACTTTTTCCCATACTAATAACAATGCATTTCTTATATAATGTCTATGAAAATATGTATGCATCTTATTTCTACCATATCATAAAAAGGCATGCCAACCCAATTGTAGATCATGACCTTCCAGTGTTAATAGTCTTGTATTTCTTAGTTCAATCCATTCTTTCAACCATGTCAAAGCTGCTGCTTGGTAATACAATTCCCAGTTCAGGAGTCCAAATCCTCCTCGTAATCTCATATCCTGAAGCATTTTTAAACTTATTCTTGCTTTTTTAGCTTGCCATATAATTTTTCTTATTATTTTATTTAAATATTGAAAATAAGTCTTTTCAATTTTTATCAGTATTGTCTGAAATAAAAATAATAATCTTGGTAATATATTCATTTTTATGATTGCTATCCGTCCCATGAGTGACAATTGAAGATTCTTCCATTTCTCCAAGTCTTTCTCAATCTGTTCTTTAAGTCTATAATAATTGTGTTCTTTAATCATTGCACATCTTGAAGTCAAATATATTCCTAGATATTTAACTTTTTTCACCACTTGTATATCTAATATCTCTTCTATCTCTCTTTTTTGTTTTTCTGTAATATTTTTAACCAAAATTTTTGTTTTTTCTTTATTTATTTTCAGTCCAGACACTTTTCCATAGTTCTCTATTTGAGCTACTAATTTTGGTCCTGTATAAGTAGAAGTATAAGTATAATTTTATTTCTATACCGCCCTTCTCCCGAAGGACTCAGGGCGGTGTACAGCCTATTTAAAAACACAAGACAAACATCAATTAAAAATTAAAAATTATTAAATAAATTCGGCTCAATTTAAAACCCCAGAAATTTAAAACACCCCAATTTAAAATTATTATATTGATAGCCCGGCCTGGCGGAACAACAGGGTCTTCAGTGTACACGAAATACCCAGAGGTTGGAGATCTTACGTATTTCTCGGGGCAGTTCATTCCACAGGGCTGGGGCTCCCACAAGAGAAGGCCCTCCCCCTGGGTGTCACCAGCAAACATAACTTGGCCAATGGCACCCTGAGGAGACCCTCTCTGTGGGAGCGAACTGGCCGGTGGGAGGCTATTGGTGGCAGAAGACGGTCTCAAAGGTACCCGGGTCCTATGCCATGGAGCGCTTTAAAGGTGGTGACCAACACCTTGAATCGCACCCAGAAGACCACTGGGAGCCAGTGCAGCTCGCACAGGAGGGGTGTCACATGGGCACAACGAGTTGCGCCCATAACCACCTGCGCGGCCACATTCTGGACCAGTTGGAGCCTCCAAGTGCTCTTCAAGGGGAGCCCCATGTAGAGAGCATTACAATAGTCCAGCTGGGAGGTGACAAGGGCGTGAGTGACCGTGCGCAAGGCATCCAGGTCCAGAAAGGGCTGCAACTGGTGAATCAGGCGAACCTGATAAAAGGCCCCCCTGGCCACGGCCATCATATGCTCTTCTAAAGACAGCCGTGCATCCAGGAGGACACCCAGATTGTGAGCCCTCTCTGTGGGGGGAAAAGATTCAACCCCAATAGTCAGTGATGCCACCTGCTGACTATATCGGGACGCCAGAAGCCACAGCCACTCAGTCTTGGAAGGGTTGAGTCTGAGCCTGTTCCTCCCCATCCAGACCCGCATGGCCTCCAGGCAGCAAGACATCACATCAAGGGCATCGTTGGTGTGGTCTGGGGTGGAGATGTACAGCTGAGTATCATCAGCGTACAGATGACACTTCACCCCAAAACCACGGATGATCTCACCCAGCGGCTTCACATAAATGTTGAACAGAAGGGGCGAGAGGATTGACCCTTGCAGCACTCCCCATGCGAGGTGCCTCGAGGTCGACCTCTGTCCCCCTGCCAACACAAACTGCAAGCGGTCGGAGAGGAAGGAGGAGAACCACCACAAAACAGTGCCCCCTATTCCTAATCCCCTCAACCGCTGCAGCATGATACCATGGTCGATGGTATCAAAAGCCGCTGAGAGATCTAATAGGACTAGGACAGAGGAGCAACCCCTGTCCCGAGCCCTTCAGAGATCATCCACCAACGCGACCAATGCCGTTTCTGTGCTGTACTCCTGCCTGAAGCCCGACTGGCACGGGTCCAGATAGATAGCTTCATCCAGGTGTCGGGGAAGCTGTCATGCCACCACGCTTCGCCACAAAACGAAGGTTGGAGACCAGACGGTAGTTGGCTAATTCAGCCGGGTCCAGGGAAGGCTTCTTGAGGAGGGGCCTCACTACTGCCTCTTTCAAGGCAGCAGGAAAGGCACCCCCACTCAGAGAAGCATTTATAATTCCCTGGAGCCAGCCTCGTGTAACCTCTCGGGAGGCCAGTACTAACCAGGAGGGACATGGGTCCAATAAATACGTGGCGGCACTAATTTTACCCAGAACCCTGTCCACATCCTCGGGAGCCACGGGATCAAACTCCTCCCAGATAATATTCTCAAGACCTACCCTCGTCTCCTCCCCTGGACTCATCCAATCAGAGTCCAAGCCATCCCAAATCCGAGCAACTTTATCATGCAGGAATTGCACAAAATCCTCAGCACGACCCTGCAAGGGATCTTCCCGCACTCCCCCACCCCCCGAAGAAGGGAGTGGGTCACCCTAAACAGGGTGGCTGCGCGGTTCTCTGCAGATGCGATAAGAGTGGAAAAATAGTTAGATTTTGCCACTTTTATCGCCACTAGGTAGGTCTTGATATAAGAGCTCACCTGTGTCCAGTCGGAATCAGATTGACTAGTCCTCCAAATGCTCTCTAGGCATCTTTTCCGATGCTTCATCTCTCTCAGCTCCTCAGAGAACCAAGGAGCCAATTGAGATCGGCATCAGATCTGAGGCCGCAAAGGCACGACCCGATCCAAAGCTCCGGCGGCCGCACTCTCCCAGGCGGCCACCAGCTTTTCAGTCGAGTCGTGTGTCAGAGCCTCAGGAAATGGCCCAAGCTCTGTCAGGAACCTTTCGGGATCCATCAGGCACCTGGGACGGAACCATCTGGTCAGTTCTGTCTCCCTGCGGTGGGGGGAAGTGGTAGGAAAGTCCAAGTGAAGGAGTGAATGATCTGTCCATGACAAGGGTTTAATATCTAGGTCCCCTCTACCAAGATCATTCAGCCACTGACCAGAGACAAAAATCAAGTCCAGAGTGTGTCCCCCTATGTGAGTGGGGCTTTGAACTAACTGGGTCAGGTCCATGGCCGTCATGGAAGCCATGAACTCCTGAGCCACCTCTGACGCCTCACCCGCGGATGGAAGGTTGAAATCCCCCATGACAATAAGTCTGGGGATATCAACCGCCACCTCGGCAATGACGTCAAGTAGCTCGGGCAGGGTCGCTGCCACGTGGCAGGGAGCCAGGTACATAGTCAGCAAACCCATCTGCACCCCACGGCCCCACTTCACAAAAAAGGACTCACATCCGGCTATCTGAGGAATAGTGGTCTCCCTCGGACAAAGACTTTCCCTAATAATCACCGCCACTCCCCCACCCCTCCCCTGGGCCCTTGGCTGATGAAATGCACAGAAACCTGGTGGGCACATTTCAACGAGGGCGACCCCCCCCTTGGCCCAGCCAGGTCTCTGTAATACCTGCCAGGTCTGCATCCCCCTCCAAAATAAGATCACAAATGAGGGGGGCTTTATTAACAACCGACCTGGCATTACACAACATCAGCCGCGGACCCTGGGCCTGAGACTCTGCACAACCCAGGCCATGAGTTGCACATTAGGGGCCGGAGTGCGCAACTGCTCGTAAACAGCGTGTGCACATCCCCGACACATGATATGGCCCCCTGCGCCCGTCATACCTGCCCCTCCCACTCATTATTTCAATTACATTGCCCTTCCTGTCGCCCCCCTGTTCCCCAGATAAATTTCCTTTCCCGACTCCTCTGCTGCAGCCAATCAACCTATCACCCCACTCAGTAGCTATCTGGACCCCCCCCCCCAGGTCCACTTTTACAACGCCCTCCCTTCCTCCCAGGTCCCCTTAAAATTTTCATTAAAAATTTAAATAAAAAGCCCCTCAACCCCCTCTTCGCTGCATGCCATCTCTCGGGATTCCAAAGTCCATCATCAAGATAGGCCCTCAATAACATGGAGGGCCAGGCCTGCAAGAGGGGGGAGTCTCGCAGCGCGAAGAGCTCAGCCAGTGAATACATCCTATAGTCTGTCTGCGGAAGATAAACGAGTCCAAGGATTCAATGATGCTGATTAAAAAGGTCCAGGAGAGAAAGTTCACCATTCCGGCACGGGTCAACCGGACTCCACTGTCCTCTCACGACAGTGGAGAGGAGGCCGCTGCCCCGGGAAAGCAGTGACCAAGCCACCCTCTCACGGTGGCTGGTAACAGCAGATCTTCTTCGGTGACAGCTGCAACAAAGTGACTCCCTCGGTGCCCATGCCCAGGTTTAAATGTCTCCTCACAGCAAGGTAGTACAGATGACAATGGTACTGATGGTATAGCCGGAGGCGGGGGTCAGCTGTAGTTATTTTAAGGGGTAATGAGTCCAGATGCGGGAAGGGTCCAGTCAGGATGATAATGATCCCAGCCAACGCCCATAACTGGGCCGCGGTGGGAAAAGGGGAAGGGGGGGAGGGGGGAGACGGACCGGGGCGATAGGCCAATCATAGACCAGCTCTTCCCAACCCCTCCAGTCTCCACAATATCTTCTAATCCCCCCCCCAAGTCCCAAGGTCTTCAGAAGGGTCACCAATCAGGCAGCTCCAAGTCAGCCCGCTAGGACTCCCCCTTCCATAGCTGATAATAGACCAGTTGGAAAAGGTCTAAGTTCGAAAAGTTCCACCAGGGTCATGCCACCCCCCTTGGCGTCGCCTCAGCAGCCGCCATTTCACTCCCGCCACCGCAGCCGCCGCGCCCAACGTTGCCGCCGCTGCTGGCAGCCCCGAGCTTTTTTTCGGGGGGCCGTCCAGTGGCGCTCCTACATGCCGCCATCGCCCTCACACACACCCCTCCCCATCCGGCCGCCGCTGGGGGGACGCCGAGGCAAAAGGCGCCGCCCCGATCAGTTCCAAGCCTCCCGTCTGTGCCGCCTGGAGCCACTCCACGGCTCCAGACAGCCTCACGAGCGGCTCAAAAGAGTCCAAAAAGCTCGCAGCAGGCTGTCCTCATGTTCAATTTGCTGGGCCAGGGCCGTTGGTTGGATATTTACCAGGAATCCATGGTAACACCTACATTGCCCCCCAGACATCGGGAGCTTCACCCACGAGCCACCATTTTGTGGTTCCTTCAAAATCAATACTAGATCATCCGCAAATGCTTGCAATTTGTATTCCTCTTTTTAAATTTTCATTCCCTTTATCTCTTTATCTCACCTAATATTTCTATTCAGTACTTCTAAAGTCAGAATAAACAATAATGGTGATAGATGACATCCTTGTCTAGTACCCTTCATAATTCAAACATTCTCTGTCATTTCTCCATTTCTCATTATCTTAGCAGATTGACTGTCATAGATCATTTTTACTGTATTTATAAATCTCTCCCCTAAGTCCATTCTCTGCAATTGTTCTGTCATGAATTGCCAATTCACATTGTCAAAAGCTTTTTGAGAATCTAAAAACATCATCGCCATTTGTCTTTCTGAATGTGTCTCATAATACGCCAAAGTATCCAAAATTACCCTCATATTGTCTCTAATTTGCCTTTTCGGTAAAAATCCATTTTGATCTGTATGAATAAGTTCATTTAATGGTCTTTTTAGTTTGTTTGCCATTATTAGGCAAAGATTTTGTAATCCACGTTTAATAACGAAATCGGTCTGTAGTTTTTTATTAGTTGTAGATCTGTATCTTCTTTGGGAATAAGTGTCACATAGACCTCCCTCCATGAATCTATCATTTTTGCCTTCATTAAAAGTTCATTAAATAATTCCAGCATTACATTGCTCATCACTTCTTGTAACGTTTTGTATAATTCTACTGGTAGGCCATCCGGTCCAGGTGCTTTCCCATTTTTTTGTCTTTTTATGGCTTCTATTAATTCCATCATTGTTATTCTTTTTTCTAACATTCCCTTATATTGATCTGTTATTTTTGGTAGATCTGACTTTTCCAAATATTTTGATATCTCTTCCTCTGAAATTTTTTCTTGAGAGTAAAGTTTTTTATAATATTTTTGAATTATCTTCTTATTTTCCTCGTTTCTGTAACATATTTTCCCCTCTTCATCTTGTAAATATTTTATCATCTTTTTCTCCTTCTCTTTTTTCAATTTATATGCTAATCATCTTCCTGGTTTATTTGCATTTTCAAAAAAATTCTGTTTAGTTGATCTTAATTTGTTTGCTAACAAATTTATTTCATGTTTTTTCAGTTCCATCAACTTCTGAATTTTTTTTATTTTGTATATCTTTTTGGAGTTCTTTTTCTAGTTTCTTATACTCCTCTTCCAGTCTTATCTGTTTTTGTCTTTTCTTTTTATTCTTTTTTCCCAAATAAGTTCTTGCCAGACATCTAATATAAACTTTCATAGTGTCCCATACAATCTGAAGTGATATGTCCTCTTTTTTATTTACTTTAACGAAAAACTCTAATTCTTTTTCCATAAGCTGTTGAAAATCTTTTTCATTTACTATTGTTGCATTTAAAGTCCATCTTGTCCTTTTCTTTTGACCTTTCCATGTTATTATCATTGGATTATGATCCGCCCAAATATTTGAGTCAATATTTGCTTCTTGAATATTATCCATACGTTCTGTTGACATCCATATCATATCTAACCTCGACCATAATAAGTGTCTATTTGAATAAAAAGTATATTGCTTTTCTTTCAAATGCTTTTGTCCCCATACATCTTGAATACTCAATTCTTCCATCATTGTAAAAAAAGATCTCAGCAGTATTCTTCTAGACTTTTTATTAGTCTTCATTGTTTTATAGTCCAAGTCCACCTCTACTATGGCATTAAAATCGCCCATTATACATACATATTCATAATCCAGTTCTAATATTTTTTTGTGTAATCTTCAATAAAATTCTTCTTGTTTTTCATTTGGTGCATATACTGCAATGAGTAATATTTGTTTTAAGTTCATTTTTATTTCCACCATCAAAATCCTATCTTCATCATCTTCAAAACTTAATTTTGGTTCTATTTTTTCTTTAATATACAGTACCACACCTCTTTTACTCTGTTGTAACAATGATGTAAATAAAACTCCTAGCTTTGGATATTGTAACAATTTCACATGTTGTCTTCTAGTATTTACTTCTTGTAAACATATAATGTCCATTTTCAAACTGTTCAATTTACTTAAGGGTCTATTCCTTTTTATCGCCGCATTTAGTCCATTTACATTCAGTGATATTGGTCTTATTTCTTCTTCCATGTTTTACTTGTTACTAGTTTTGATTTCATCGCCCTTGTCTCTCTTTATTTCATTGAGTCTTTTGATCTTGCCCCCTCTCTTAACGCTCTTTCTTCTTTATCCTTCTCATTTCTTTGTTTTGTCTCGCCTACTGCACCCTGATCTTTCTCTAACAGTCCACAAAATTGTTGATAAAACAAATTTGCTTTTTCAATAGAATCAAGTCTATGTCTTTGTTCTCGCCATGTCACAATGATTCCTTCAGGTATAACCATCTGAAACTCATTCCTTTAAATATTAAAAATTTTGTTAAAAATTGATATTCTCTCCTCAGATCTCTAACTCTTCTGGGTATTTGTCATAAAACCATGAGTTCTTTACCTTTATATTTTAATGGTGTAATTCTTGCTGCTTGTAAAATCTCTCCTTTCACCGCCTTCTTTGTAAATCTTACATGTACTTCTCTTGGTAATTTATTCCTCATTGCAAATCTTGTATATACTCTAAATGCTTCATCAATCTCATTTAAAATCTTTTCCTTGGGTTGTTCCAAAATTTCTGCCAAAATCTCTGCAATCACCTCAGGTAGATTTTCTCCTTTTTCTTCCTCTATATTCTGAAATCTTAAGTAAAATCCAGAATGTTCCATTTTGAGTTAGATAATAGTTTTTTCTTGTAATTTATCTGTTGACACTATTTTCTCTTCTAATTCTTCAACTTTCTTCTCTGGGTTATCTGCTTTTTCTTCTACTTTTTGGATTCTCTCTTCATTTTTCCCCATCATCTCTTTCATCTCTTTTAACTCTTGTTTTATATCATCATGAAGCGATTGCATAAAATTTCTTAGTTCCATCATCTCTGACATTTTCTGTGTTTCTGCTGCTGAAGGACTTGATGCAGGATGCAAGTGACCTGTAAATTTCTTCATTTTAATATTTTATAATCCACTTATGGTTAAATTATAATCCAAATCTCTAATCCACCCGATGGTTAAATTAGAAAAAAAAATCAAAAATAAAAGAAAAAGTCCCAATCAACCACCTCACTTCAAAAATTTAAAATTCCCAATCTCCCCTTTTATAAAATTTTATAAAAATTTAAAGGTGGAATGTAAAAAGAAAAGAAAGGAAAAAAAAGAAAAAGACCAAGAAAGAAAGAAAGAAAGAAAGAAAGAAAGAAAGAAAGAAAGAAAGAAAGAAAGAAAAAAAAAAAAGAAAATCAATCCATTTATCCAGAGGGCACAGATTCTAAAGTATAAAAGGCAAAAAAGAGATAAGAAAAAAGGGAGCCAAAGATCCAATAAAAAGTAGCCAAAAGAAAAAAGAAAAAGTCTTTCTTCTGACTCTTCAAGTCATAATCCAAAATTTTTGTTTAAAAATCCAATTCTATTGAGTTCAGTAAAAAAGCATCTGAATTAAAAAAAAAAAAAGCCAAATCAAAGACACAAGCTTTTCTCTGTCCACCAACAAGTCTCAAAACAAGGTACCTCAAAGAATTTGTAAAAAGAGAATATTCAAACTAGTCTCCCAGGAAGAAAGGAAGAGTTATATAAGATCAAAACCAAAATAAAGAGAGAAAAAAAAACAAAAAAGAAGTTAAAAAAGAAGTTCAGGGTCTAATCTTCTCTCCTCCATAGCTGTTCAGTTATCTTTCAGCCAAAATGGCCAGTTATTTATTAAAGTTTCTTCAGTGTATTTTTTCTTTTTCTTTCACCACTAGATGGCACTGCAGGTCAACTTTTAACATTACCACAGTGCTTTCCCTTCTTTAAGGTTTGTTGACTCAAAATAATTACAACAATCATCCCCATTCTATAATAGTTAATTCAAATGGGATTTCCATCTTCAATTTGATTCAATTCATTGTCCCAATTCTTATTATCAATTTTTAAAAAAGGTTTAAAATTCCCCAAGTTCTCTCTTTTTTTTCCCAATAGTAAAATAGTAACAAGCTTCCGGTCTCACTTTCCTCACTGCTAAAATATTGGATGTGGGAGTGGATTTCACCCACTCTCACTCCTCTCTTTCAGCTGGTCTTTTCCACTCTGTAAATTTTCCAGGTGGATTTGAGGAGAAACCTTTAGTACAAAAAACTCAAAGCACTCTCACCTTCCTGTCACATGCCGTCTTTCATCATCCACTTTTGTTGTAGCCACCCCAGCTTCTTAGTGACATCTAGGTCGCTTTCTGCCCTGTCTGATTTGAGGAGCTTCTTCCGGTCCTATCAGGGAGTTTGCGGGCTCCCTGTGTTGACCAGTACGTGCTCCTCTTGTTTGTCATCCCTACAAGACAACTTAGATCCCTGGGGACCTCAGACAGCGGAGATATCAATGGGTCTTTGAGAGGCCTCAAAGAGCCCATCTTTCTGCCATGACGCTGGCCACGCCTCCAACTTTATATTTTATTTTCAATGTCAGTCTCTGCAGAATCCAACATTTTCCGAATTATGCTTTCATCTGATGGGTTGTTCTCATTTTTCCAATATTGTGTAGATACAATTGTCGCTGCTGTCAATACATGTAGCATTAAGTATATAGTCCCTTTACCATAGCTTTCTGGTATTATACCTAATAGAAATATTTCTGGCTTTAAATTTATATGCTGCTTAATCATCTTTTCCAACCATGTATGTATTCCCAGTATTTTCTTGCCTTCTTACACGTCTACCATATATGATAATAAGTACCTGGATCTGGTTACATTTCCAACATTTGACAGACATATTTTTAAAGATTTTTGCTAGTCTTGCTGGTGGCACATGCCACCTATAGAACATTTTGTAAAGATTTTCCTTATAAGCAGTAGCCATTGTCAGTTTGTAATTTCTATCCCAAAGTTTTTGCCATTTATCTAATTCTATAGCAATGGTTCTCAACCTGTGGGTCGCGGCCCCTTTCACAGGGGTCGCCTAAGACCATCAGAAAACACATATTTTCAATGGTTTTAGGAATAATTTTATAGTTGGGGGTCAGCACAACATGAGGAACTGTATTAAAGGGTCGCAGCATTAGGAAGGTTGAGAACCATTGTTCTATAGCATAGCCAAAGTTTTTTGCCCATACTATCATTGTTTCTTTTAGTTGTTCATCTTCCATTTTGAAACTTAAGATAACTATATAATTTTCTTATCAGTTTTATATCTGCCCCTATTAGTATCTGATCAATTGTTGTTGGTTCTTTATAGAAACCCCATGTTTTAGCATCTTTCTCACATCTCGATTGTATTTGCAGGTGTGGCCATCATGCTAAATCCACCCCTTGATTTTGTAATTCTTGTCTGGTTCTAAGTTCCCCATTCTCGTTTAAGATGTCTTTATAGCAATAGTGGGTTCCACTTACCTTCACTACCAGTTCGATACTGTGAGTTCGAGTGTGGCGCTTCAGTCCTGCAACTTCTCCATACTCCTCTATTTATATTATTAGTCTGGGGCCAGTTTCTAATGGTTCTTCTAATATAAAAACCAGGTCATCTGCAAATGCTTGTAATTTATACTCTTCTTTTTTAATTTCCATTCCTTTTATTTCTGATCCTGTCTAATATTTCTAATGAACACTTCCTATGTCAATATGAATAACAATGGGGACAATGGACATCCTTGTCTTCTGCCTTTATATATATTTATAAGTTTTCTATCATATCCCCATTCACAATCACTTTTGCACTCTGATTTGTATAAATTTCCTTGATCGTGTTTATAAATTTTTCGCCCAAGTCCATACCCTTTAACTGTTGCACTATAAATCGCCAATTTACATTATCAAAAGCTTTCTGAGGATCTAGAGCAGGGGTCCTCAAACTTTTTAAACAGGGGGCCAATGTACGATCCCTCAGACTGTTGGTGGGCAGGACCAGCTGAATGGGCATGGCTAGGTGGCCATGTGACTGGGTTGGTGTGGCTAAGTGGGCATGGCTAGGTGGCCATGTGGCTGTGTGGGTGTGGTCAAATTAGCAGTCCATTTTGCCTTTGTCCTTCCTAAGATGTACTTCCTGAACCCAAGGCATCTATTTATTTAATAAGACACCCCCCAAGGGAAAAAGAGCACACACTTCCTTGCCATTTGCCTAATTTCAGTACTTCAGAATAACTCTTGATTATATGTTTCAGAAGACCTCACAATAAACCAGACTGAGAACTGCACCAATTAAGACTGCAACTAAAAAACCCCAAGATTTGGGAAAGAGAGTCACTCTAAAATCCATTAGCATTGCATTTCTCTGAATTCACCATATACAGTATCTTTATCTTATGTATTGGAAGTTGATTTCTGATGCATTTTACTTATGGAATTATCTTTTGTTACTACTTCCAGCAATATTAATCTGCATTTCTTATTTTATTTAAAATGAACAGATTTCAAATTGTATAAACCCCATTTATTTATTTATTTATTTTTAAATTTGTATACCGCCCTTCTCCCTGAGGACTCAGGGCGGTGAACAGCCAAGTAAAAACATAAACTACAAACATTAAAATACAATTAAAAAGATATATATATAAATTTGGCCCCATGATTAAAACAATAACAGACAATTAAAAACATTTTAAAAAGTGTTAGGCCAGCCCGGCTTGTTGGAAAAAGAAGGTTTTAAGGGCACAGCGGAAGGCACCGAGGTCTTGGATTCTCCTTATCTCTGGGGGCAGCTGATTCCAGAGGGTAGGTGCCCCCACAGAGAAGGCCCTCCCCCTGGGGGTCACCAGCCTATATTGCTTGGCTGATGGCACCCCAAGGAGGCCCTCTCTGTGGGAGCGCACAGGTCGATGAGAGGCCATCGGTAGCAGCAGGCGGTCTCGAAGATAACTAGGTCCTATGCCATGGAGCGCTTTAAAGGTGATAACCAACACCTTGAAGTGCACCCGGAAGACCACTGGGAGCCAGTGCAGCTCACACAGGAGAGGTGTTGTATGGGAGTGCCATGCGGCTCCCGTGACTACCCGCTCGGCCGCATTCTGGACCAATTGGAGCCTCTGGGTGCTCTTCAAGGGGAGCCCCATGTAGAGAGCATTGCAGTAGTCCAGGCAAGAGATGACGAGGGCATGAGTGACTGTGTACAGGGAATCCCAATCAAGAAAGGGCCGCAACTGGCGAATCAGGCGAACCTGACAGAAGGTCCCCCTGGCTACAGCCGTCAGATGTTCCTCCAAGGACAGCTGCGTATCCAGGAGGACTCCCAGATTGCGCGCCCTCTCCACAGGGGCCAAAGACTCGCCCCCAATAGTCAGTGATGGAGTCAACTGACTATATCGGGATGCCGGGAACCACAGCCACTCAGTCTTGGAAGGGTTGAGCTTGAGCCTGTTCCTCCCCATCCAGTTCCGCACAGCCTCCCGGCACTGGGACATAACTTCAAGGGCATCGTTAGGGTGGCCTGGGGTGGAGATGTACAGCTGGGTGTCATCAGCGTACTGATGGTACTTCACCCCAAAGCCACGGATGATCTCGCCCAGCGGCTTCACATAAATGTTGAACAGAAGGGGCGAGAGGACCGACCCCTGAGGCACTCCACATATAAGAGGCCTCGAGGTTGACCTCTGCCCCCCTGCCAACAAGAACTGCAACCAGTCTAAGAGAAAGGAGGAGACCCAACGTAACACGGTGCCCCCCATCCCCAACTCTTCCAATCGGTGCAGCATGATACCATGGTCGATGGTATCAAAAGCCGCTGAGGGCCAGAACAGAGGAGCAACCCCTGTCCCGAGCCCTCCAGAGATCATCTACCAACGCGACCAATGCCATTTCCGTGCTGTACCCGGGCCTGAAACCCAACTGGAATGGATCTAGATAAGATGTTTCCTCCAGGTACTGTGGAAACTGTCATGCGACCACACTCTCGACAACCTTCGCCACAAAGCGAAGGTTGGAGACAGGACGATAGTTGGCTAATACTGCCAGGTCCAGGGAAGGCTTCTTGAGGAGAGGCCTCACCACCGCCTCTTTCAAGGCCGTGGGGAAGTAACCCTCACTCAACGAAGCGTTAATAATTCCCTGGAGCCAGCCTCGTGTAACCTCCCGGGAAGCCAATACTAACCAGGAGGGACACGGATCCAGTAAACGTGGCCGCACTAAGTCTCCCCAGAATCCTGTCCACGTCATCAGGGGTCACAGAGTCAAACTCTTCCCAGATAACGTTTTCAAGACTATTCCTCACCACCCTGCCCGAATCTACCCAGTCAGAGTCCAAATCCCCCCGGATCTGAGCGATTTTGTCATACAGATATTGTCCAAAATCCTCGGCCCTGCCTCCCACGCTCCCAGGTGAAGTAGGGAGCGGGTCATCCTAAACAGGGCGGCTGGACGATTCTCTGATGATGCCATAAGAGTGGAAAAGTAATTAAACTTTGCCACTTTTATCACCACTAAGTAGGTCTTAATATGTGACCTTACCAGTGTTTGGTCAGATTCAGCGAGACTGGCCCTCCAACCGCTCTCTAGGCGTCTTTTCCAGCGTTTCATCTCCCTCAGCTCCTCGGTGAACCAAGGAGCTGTGAGGGATCGACACCAGGTCAGAGGCCGCAAAGGCACGACTCGATCCAAGGCCCCACCAGCCGCCCGATCCCAGGCAGCCACCAGGTCCTCGGCCAAGTCGTGTGCCAGATCTTCAGGAAATGGCCCAAGCTCCATCTGGAACCTATCAGGATCCATCAGGTGCCTGGGGCAGACCCACCTAATTGGCTCCGCCTCCCTGTGGCGGGGTGTAGCAGTTCGAAGGTCCAGACGAAGGAGTGAGTGATCTGACCATAACAAGGGTTTCATGTCTATATCCCCATTGAGATTGTCTGTAGCCAAACACAACCCCCACCGATTTGCTCTCTCATACACACACACCCCAATCTGTTTTAAAAGGTAAATATTATATATAAAGTAAATGTTACAAGCAATACCTTAATACTGATTAAATCTAAAAGAGGCCAAATCAGGAGGACTGATCAGAAAGTGACTCCCTGATAACTAAGGACAGGTCCACCTCAAGTTTCATTTAGAATTGGAGGGGTGACAGAGAAAGAAAAGAAAAGCTTTTAAGTTAAATAAGCTTACTCTGGTAATTATACAGCTAATCAATTTAGGTCCTGGAACACAGGCAATGAAACAACAAAAAAACCCTCCCCACGTTGCTGCTTCTAAACTAAAGAAAGCTAGTGATTGAATCCAAAGTCAGAGAAGGGACCCTTACAAACCCCAGTCACTGTGTCCTCCACTCCCATCCCCTTTTCTTCTGAATCCAAGGGAAAAAGCTTCCAGCCCAGAAACAACACTCCCGGAGTTGGACAGCTGCACTTGCAATAGGAAGAAAAACCTCAGGACTTTAAAAACTCAGGGAGAAATTCCCTCCTCCTCTTCCACATGGGTGCTTCTGAACAAAAGAAAGCTAACAAGGAAGCTAGAGTGGGAAAGATCAAATGCCAGCCAGTCGATGATAGTCCCAAGGATTTAAGCTTTTGGCTCCCCTTTTTCTTCCTTCCTTTCCAGCGAGTGGCAGTTTGCAGGGTCTGAAATTTACTTTCCCTTTCCGCCTTTGCCCATTTCCCAGCCAAAGAATGCTGCTTCTTTTGCTGCCTCCCCACAAAAAGGACCTCTCTTTCTTTCTCCTTCCTTCCTTCTCATTTTCCTTTCTACCTTCCCTGCCTGCCTCCTCCTCATTCCCATCTGGTTCCAGAGTTTACGTGGGACCACGAGATTGCCCTGCCCACCCACTGGCCCCCACCCTTTGGCCGAGCGCTGGTGGCCGTGCTTACTGCGGCTGTGGCTTTTCCATGTGGGGTGGGATGGGGGCAGTCCCAATGAAAGGGAAGCCACACAAGCTGCAATGCTGGGCATTTTTGGCATTCCTGGCCCCCAGAAGCCTTCTGCTAGCCAAAAACGACTGCGTTTTTGGCCTCCCCCCCACCTCCAGTAATTCTCTACCTTACCTTCCACAACCAGCTCACAAAGGTAAATCCTGCGCTCAGCCAAAGGGTGGGGGACAGTGGGTGGGTAGGGCAATCTCGTGGTCCCATACAAGCCAGATTAATGGCTTCAGTGGGCCGTATCCGGCCTCCAGGCCGTAGTTTGAGGACCCATGATCTAGAAAAATCAATGCCAATTGTTTTTCACAGTGTATTTCATAATATTCCAACATATCTAAGATAATTCTCACATTATTTTTAATTTGCTTTTTAGGTAAAAAAAACCATTTTGATCAGAGTGTATAAACTCATTCAAGAATCTCTTGAGTCTTTCAGCTATTATTGAAGCAAATATTTTGTAATCTGCATTTAATAAGGGCTGTGAAAATATTTACAGACCCCTGGCATCCTGGACATAAACTGTTTCAATTCCTACCCTCAAAACGACGCTATAGAGCACAGCACACCAAAACAACTAGACACAGTTTTTTCCCGAACACTCTGCTAAACAAATAATTCCCTCAACACTGTCAAACTATTTACTAAGTCTGCACTACTATTAATTTTCTCATCGTTCCTGTCACCCATCTCCTTCCACTTATGACTGTATGACTGTAACCTTGTTGCTGGTATTCTTACGATTTATATTGACTGTTTCCTAATATGATTTGATTGCTTATTTGTTCCCTATGACTATCATTAAGTGTTGTACCATATGATTCTTGACAAATGTATCTTTTCTTTTGTGTACACTGAGAGCATATGCACCAAGACAAATTCCTTGTGTGTCCAACACACTTGGCCAAAATAATTCTATTCTATTCTATTCTATTCTATTCTATTCTATTCTATTCTATTCTATTCTATTCTATTCTATTCTATTCTATCCTATCCTATCCTATCCTATCCTATCCTATCCTATCCTATCCTATCCTATTCAGGATATTGGCCTATAGTTCTTTATTTCTGTTAGATCTGAATCTTCTTCGGGATTAAAGTGATATTGGCTTCCATCTATGTATGTGATATCTTGACTTCTAACAGAACTTCATTATATACCTCTAACATTGACAAGCCCAGTATATCTTGTAAATTTTTATAGATTTCTGCTGGTAGACCATCTGGACCTGGTGTTTTATTGTTCTTTTGTCTTTTAATCGCCTCTACTAGTTCTACCATTGTTATTCTTTCATTCAGCATATTCTTCACCATTTCAGACACTTTTGGTAAGTTAGCTTTTTCCAAGTATTGTATTATTTTCTCCTCTGAAATTTTTTCATCATCATATAACTTCTTGTAGAACTCCTGAGTTATATTCTTTTTATTTTCCATTTGGTAATATAATGTACCTTCCTCATCTTGTAGTTTACTTGTCGATTTCTTCTCTTTCTCCTTCTTAGCCTTAGTTATAGGCTAACCATCTTCCTGGTTTATTGGCTTTTTTAAAAAAATTGTTTTTGTTTTTGTTTTTATTTGTTGTGCCAGTTCTTCTTTTTCCATTATATTTAGCTTATGTTTAATTATTTCCATTTTATTTTTTAAATTCACCTTTTGTGGTTCATTTTGTAGTTCTAGTTCAAGTCTTTTGTGCTCTTGTTCTAGTGTCTTTTGGTTTCTTTTCTTGCTTTTCCTCGCTATATAGGTTATAGCTAATCTCCTAATATATGCTTTCGCTGTATCCCAAACATTTTGTAATGAAGTTTCCCCTTTCCTATTTTCTTTTTTCTTTTTAATCCCATTTCCTTTTCCATCATCTGAATAAATTCTTTGTCTTTTAGTATAGATTGATTCAAAGTCCATCTAACTCTTTTGTTCCTTCCAACTGATTTTTATTGGATTATGGTGGGCCCATATGTTTGTTTCTATTTCTATCTCTTGCAGACTTGTCCTTAATTCCGCCGACATCCAAATCATATCTATTCTAGACCAAGATTGATGTCTATTACAGTAAAATGTATATTGATTTTCCCCTGAGTTTATTTCTCTCCAAGTATCCTGTTTATATAGTTCTTCTGCCATTTTAAAAAAGGTTCTAGGTAAAGTCTTTCTTGTTTTTTTCCTTATTTTACTACTTTTATAATCAAGTTTTGTATCAGCTATTGCATTAAAGTCTCCTATGAGACAAATATTTTCATACTCTGTTTCAAGTATCTTCTTATGAATTTTTTAAAAAATTCTTCCTGTCCATTATTCAGCACGTATATTGCAACTAAAAGTATCTGTTTTTTATTTAATAGCAATATCACTTAGACTTATATAGTGCTTCACAGTGCTTTACAGCCCTCTCTAAGCGGTTTACAGAATCAGCATATTGCCTGCAACAATCTGGGTACTCATTTTAC
Source organism: Pantherophis guttatus (assembly GCF_059756535.1). Taxonomy (NCBI): domain Eukaryota; kingdom Metazoa; phylum Chordata; class Lepidosauria; order Squamata; family Colubridae; genus Pantherophis; species Pantherophis guttatus. Next base: position 104,953,155 of record NC_142066.1, read on the forward strand.
CGACCTCAGAAGGATGGAAGGCTGAATCAACCTTGTGAGATTTAATCTGCCAAATTGCTGGCAGTCAGTGATCAGCAGAAGTAGTCTGTAGTACTGCACTCTAACCACTGCGCCACCGTGGCTCTTAATGTCACTTCCACTATCAAAATTCTCCCTTCTTCATCCTTAAAGACTTGTTTAGTGTTTATTGTTTCTTTAATATATAATACCACCCCTCTTTTCTTTTGTTGCAATAACAAAGAGTATAGTTTCCCCAATTTAGGATACTCCAATGATTTATTATGATGCTTTTTAATATGTACTTCTTGTAATGATATTATATCTAACCTTAGACTTCGTAATTTTGTGAATATTTTTTTCTTTTCATCGGGGAATTCAATCCATTTATGTTAATTGACAACATCTTTATTTCTTCTTGCATTGCTTCACTTATATATTCTCCTAATTGCTTTTATTTCTCTCTGTTCCTTTGCTCTCACTCATTCTTGCTCTGCTTGTTCTTTTTTCTCAGCTTCGCTTTCTTCTTGTTATATACACTTTTCTTCTGTAATTGACACTTCTTGACCTTTATGTTCTATTTCTCCTCTTACTTCCTGTCTCTCATCCATATTAAAATTCCATTGCTTTATCCAGTGAGTCGAGCCTGTATATTTTTTCATGCCAAGTATTAGTATTCTCTCAGGTATCAGCCATCTGAAGTTTACATTATATTTAATCAACATCGTAGTCAATAATTGGTATTGTTTACGTAGGTTTCTTATTCTTCTAGGAATCTGTTTCAAGACCACTAATTGTTTCCCCTTATATAGTAATGCTTTGTCTCTTGCCTTATTAAGTATTTCATCTCTTGTCAATTTTTTCACAAATCTCACGTATACTTCTCTTGGAAATTTGTGCCTCCTCGCATAGCTCGTATGTATTCTAAAAGTTTCATCTATCTCTGCCTCCATCTCCCACTTATCGATCCCTAATGCATTTGCCAACAGTTCTTTCATTATGTCTGGTAGGTCTTCCCCTTTTTCCTCTTCTATATTCTGGAATCTTAAATAGTGGGCTGCTTTTTCTGTTTCCAACATTATCACTGTATTTTCTAGCTCTTTATTTGCTTGTGTCAATCTTTGATTTATTTCAACTTTTTTTCTCTGCCTCTCTATTTTCTGAATTCTTTGTTCGTTTTTTGTTATCATTTGCTGAAAGTTCTCAAACTTTTCATCCATATTTTGTATTTTTTTCTTTCATCTCATCCATATCATTTCTCACTTCCCCTATGCCTTTCTTTATCTCATTATGATTTTTTGTCATGGCCTCCTGTAACAACTGAAACATCACTTGCATTTCCTTTTGAAATATATTTGATTTATCTTGCTGCAACATGCAAGATGCTTTCTGATTGGATGAGCTTCAGGACACCAATGATGGTGCAGAAGACGCTTTCTTCCCTATTTTAGTTAAATTTGGAATACTTGTGGAATGACAATACTTGTCATCTCAGCAGCTAATATTAAGCCCTTGTTTCCCTTCTTCCCCAAGCTAGACCGAAGGTACACTCACCAGCCCCTCTAACGGCCAGAAGCTATTTACAGGCAGCTCCCCAACACTTTAATACCCCATGTGTCAAATTAAAAAAAGAAAAAATCACCAAATCATGAGTCCAGTTCCTTCAAATTCAACCACTCTTCAATGTTTCAGTCAGTTAAATTTATAATCCACAAAGTCAATCCAACCAGACAGTCCTTTGTGAAGGGAATAAAAAATTTAAAAAAAAAGAAAAATATTTGTCCTTAGGAACATCCGTTATTCTATCTTATCTCCTGTCAATTAGTATTTTCTAATCCACAAGGCCCGTTGAATCCCCCAGTCTTACTACTCCAATAATCTAAGATATCAAGCTAGACCCAAAATCTTTTCCCAAATGTTCCCAAATGTTCTCAAAACAGATTTATGTCTTCCACTATTTCCATCAGTCAGTCAAAAGCATTTATAATCCACAAGAGTTTAAAAGGGGTTCTTCAATATCTTGAAAAGCCATTTACCTTGTTTTTCCCACATTTGTTTCAAAAACAAATACCATCTTCAATCTATCTCTAAAAACCAGGTGCAGCAGTTCCCAAAACAAAGTATTTACCATATTTTTCAGACTATAAGATGCAGAGGAGAATAAGACGCACCAAGATTTTGAAGAGGAAAACAAGAAAAAAATAGTTTTTGGCATCCATGCATCCATTTTTTGCCCTCCCTGGCCTCCAGGAGCATTCTGCAGGCCTCCCAAACCCTCTGCGTGTCCCGTTTTTATGGAAAACTGGCCCATTTTTGGCCTCCCAAACTCCCCATGCATCCCATTTTTGCCCTCTCCAGCCCCCAGGAGCACTCTTCAGGCCTCCCAAACCCTCTGCACATCTCATTTTTGCGAAAAACAGGCCCTTTTGGCCTCCCAAACCCTCCACGTGTCCCATTTTTGGCCTTCATCATTTTTTCATGTATTGGGTATTTTGTCTTCTCTGAGGCATCAAGTATAATTTTGTTAGTATATTGTGTAAATTATGACCACCAGCTTTCAGCATTTCAACCTTATCATAGTCATTTCCTGAAGCTTTGCCATTTTTCATTGATTTTATAGTACTTGATACTTCCTCCACTAGAATAACTGGCATTTCCTCTTTTGTGGCTGTTGTTACTTTTGAGTGATCTTGATCTTTCTATAGCTCTGAATAGAATTTTCCAATTATTTCTAACATTTCCTACATAACCATGTGAGCCATCTTCACATTTTACTTCAAAAACCTTTCTTGTAATTATAAGCTTGTGTTTTGCTCTATTAATTAATTGCCATTTTCACAACCTTCATGTTAAACTGATGTGTTTCTTCTTGGATATGTTTTCTTATAGTCTTGCAAAGTTCAACATATTTCAGTTTATTAGTGAAACTTCTGGTATTCTTCATTGTCCGTTGTTTTTTCATTAAATGAAAAGTTTCATCAAATGTTTGACTGTACAAAGTGTTTTTCCAATGGTGCTATAGATTTTAAAAAATCAAGGATGTTTTTGACTATTTGTTCATTTTGTTGTAAGGGTTTCGACCAATGCCCTAATTTAATTTAATTTAATTTAATTTAATTTCCAATTTATATACCGCCCTTCTCCCTGAGGACTCAGGGCGGTGTACAGCCAAGATAAAAAAAACATAGAATACAAATATTAAAACATTTGAAAATATATATAAATTTTGGCCCAAAAGTTAAGAATCACAGACTAATTAAAAGAATTTAAAAATTTTAAAAATTTCTTCTTAAGCCAACCCGGCTTGTTGAAAAAGATAGGTTTTCAGGGAAGGACGGAAGGCATTGAGGTCCTGGATTCTTCTTATCTCTGGGGGCAACTGATTCCAGAGGGTGGGAGCCCCCACAGAGAAGGCCCTCCCCCTGGGGGCCACCAGCCTACATTGTTTGGCTGATGGCACCCTGAGGAGGCCCTCTCTGTGGGAGCGCAAGGGTCGATGGGAGGACATCGGTAGCAGCAGGCGGTCTCGGAGATAGCTAGGCCCTATGCCATGGAGCGCTTTAAAGGTGATAACCAACACCTTGAAGCGCACCCGGAAGACCACCGGGAGCCAGTGCAGCTCGCGCAGGAGTGGTGTTACATGGGAGCGCCATGTTGCTCCCATCACTACCCGCGCTGCTGCATTCTGGACCAGCTGGAGCCTCCGGGTGCTCTTCAAGGGGAGCCCCATGTAGAGAGCGTTAAATCATGAGCCTCAAGCCAAGCTTCAAAAGAAATCCAGTTATTTATTAGGAGCTTCATGTCAGCACAATCCAAGTGAAGCCAACTCTGACCTCACTTAATTCATGCCTTGGCTCTGACCCTGTTTCCCCCTCCCCCCCAAGGTGTGTCATCAGTCACATTCCCCAACAAAGCAATTTCACGGGTTGTAGAAGTCACTCCCTCCAGCCACTGTGGGTCCCCCTGGAGATGACCTAAACCGGTGATGGCTAACCTTTTTGCCATGGCGTGCCAGGAGAGGGGGGGCGGGGGAGGGTCGCACGCGCACGTGCCCACGCACATGTGTGCGCAACCCCCTCCCCCCGCTCCTGGCACATGATGGCCTGGTAGGCCCATTTTTCTTTCTTACCTGGTTCCAGATCCTCTCGGTGTATCTGGGAACAGCGAAAACAGCCTTTCCCACTCCCTTGGAGGCCCTATGGAGGCTGAAAAGGCCCATTTCCCAATTCCCGGTGGGACAGGAAGTGACATTTTTTGCTGTCCCCAGCCTCCAGAACCTCTCTAGGAGTCTCCAGGAGCCTCTCTACGAGTCTGTAGAAGCCTCTCTAGGAGTCTCTGGAGGCTGGGGACAGGAAAAAACATCACTTCCTGTCCCACCGGGAGTGGGGAAATGGGCCCTTTGAGCCTCCGTAGGGCCTCCAAGGGAGTGGGAAAGGCTGTTTTCGCCGTTCCCAGATACACAGAGAGGATCTGGAGCCAGGTAAGAAAGAAAAATGGGCCTTCCCCAACCCCCCCAGGCCCTCCAGAGGCAGGAAACAGCCTGTTTCCCTACTTCTTGTGGGTCCAGAAGGCCCGAAAATTAGCTGGCCGGCGCGCGCATGTGCCCCAGAGCTGAGCTGGCGTGCCCACTAATATGGCTCTGCGTTCCACCTGTGGCACGCGTGCCATAGGTTCGTCATCACAGACCTAGACGTTGCTGCTGGAATGTACTTTATTTTGACTGAAATGCAAGTTCCTTGATGTAGTTGCGAGGCTCGGTTTTCCCATCCCCTTGCCTATGGCAATTCAAGAGCAGGTCAGGAATGCTTCATAAGTTGACATTCGGCTTCCCTCACTTCCTGAAGGCGATCTGTGCAAAGCAAAAACAGTTTGAGTACAGGTATAGATTTTAGGGGTGCAACCTCCCCCCTCCAGGCTTTGTGGGTTGTCTTCATGAAATTTAGCTATGAGGCACTCATCTTGGATGTTTCTGCTCTTTACCCAAGATGTCTTTGATAAGGGGTAGCCCTTCCACTTGATTAGGTATTGGAGCTGTCTCCTGTGCTACCTCAAGTCGAGGATGCATTGCACGTCATAATGGGTTTGGCCCCCTATGACCACTGGGTTCTTGCTGGGGAGTTTTAAACACAAGTATTTTGTGAAGAGGTAGACCTTTTCCCCCAGCTAGAATGGCCGTTTTGGGGCTCAGTGTTTGTCTGCCAGTTTCTTATAAGTCTGTGCTGCTTTAGCTAGTGCTATCTTGACATTTTCCCATGCTGCTTTTAGCGTTGACAGCCAGTCTGACAAGCTGATTGAGGATGGGAGATCCCTTGGGAATTCTGGCATTGGGACAAAATCCATGCCACTCACTATTTTGAATGGAGTTAGTCCCGTGCTACTGTGAACAATATTATTGTACATGACCTCAGTGAAACGCAGGAGTTCCACCCAATTGCACTGCTGATAGTTCATGTAACACCTCAGGTACTGCTCTACCATGGTGTTCAGATGTCCTGCCCCCCCCATTGGTAACTGGATGAAAAGCTTTGGCACAACCCAATGGACCGCAGGAAGTCCTTCCAGAACTTTGCCATAAACTGGACTCTTCTGTTTGAGATGATTCTTCGTGGCACTCCATGCAACCAGTACATGTGCTTCAGGAACTGTTTGGCTAGCTGGTGGGCTGAGGGTAGTCCGCTGCAGGGTATGAAGTGTGCCTACTTGGAGAATAGGTCAATCACAGTCCAAATCGCAGTGTTCCCCCCATTCTTTGGCAACTCCACTATAAAGTCCATTGTGATTTCCTCCCATGGCCTTGTTGGTTCTGCCACCAGTTTCAGCAGCCCAGAAGGGTTTCCTGGTCGCTTTTTCATAGTGGCACAGATGGTGCAACTTTTCACATAACTGTCCACATCTTTCTTCATGCCGGGCCACCAGAATTGCCTCTATGCTAAGTTTAAAATCTTTAGGAACCCAAACTGGCCTGCCGATTTGATATCGTGGCTCCTCTGGAGGATTAAGGTGTGGAGGGATTCTGGGATGTAGCATTTCATCCCTTTCCATGCTACGTCCTCTCTTTTTCTCAATATACGTTGGTTGACATGGAACCAAGGGTCTGCTAGAAGTTCAGTTTTGAGTTTCGTAATTAGATTGTTTGTGGGTCAATCTTGCCGGTTACGGCATTGTTGTTTGGTGGTTACTTGGGCTGCTGTTTGGGTAGGGGGGATGATGGGATCTACTACCTCATCCCATTCACATTTGTACTGGGGCATATGGGAGAGGGCGTCAGCTAGGAAATTCCTCCCCCCTGGGATGTGCTTTAGCATGAAATTAAATCGATTGAAGTGTTGAGCCCAGCGGACTACTTTGGGCAATAATTTCTATGGGGTCCTAAGGGCCTCCAGGTTTTTGTGGTCAGTCCAGACTTCAAACGGTTTATCCCCTCCCCCTTCCAGCCGGTGGTGCCAGGTTAGCAGTGCCCATCATACTGCAAAAGCCTCTTTTTCCCATGTGGCCCATTGCTTCTCAGTGTCTGTGAGTTTGTGGGAGGTGTAGGCACAGGGCTGTAATTTTCCTTGGCTATTTCTTTGGAGTAGCACTGCTCCCACTGTCACATTGCTATCATCTGCTTGGATGATGAAGGGTTGTTCGGGGTCAGGATGCTTCAGCACCGGTTCCTTTGCAAAAAGTTCTTTTAGTATTTCCAATGCCTTTTGGCAGGTTAGGTCCCACTGTAGGGGTTGTCCCGGGTGGGGCTTTGTCCCTGGAGTTTGGCAATCTTCATGAAGGAGGGGATGAATTGCATGTAAAAGTTTTCAAATCCTAGGAAGCTTTGTAGCTGTTGGCAGGTGCGAGGGGGCTGCCAGCCTTGGACTGCTTGTACTTTGGCTGGGTCCATCTCTATGCCCTCATTTGACACTGGGTAGCCTAGGTAGTCAAACCATGGGGGGGGGTGAAATTCACATTTTGATAGCTTTTTGTACAGGTTTGCTCACCAGAAGTTTTTCCAGTACCTGGTGGACTAGGGTTTTCTGGTCATTCATGTTCAGTGTAGATGAGGATGTCGATCAGGTGGACAAGGACGTCCTTATAGAGGTGCTTGTGCAGCACCTTGTTTATTAACTGCAGGAACACCGGCGGTGGCCCTTGCAGTCTAAAAGGCATTACTTTGAATTGGAAGCTCCCTAGGGGGCAGTTAAATGCTGTTTTCCATTCATCTCCCTCCCTGATGCAGATTTGATAGTATGCTTCTCTGAGGTCTAATTTAGTGAAGACTTTTCTCTTGGCTAGGTGGGACAGCATATCCTTCATGAGGGAGGAGGTATACTTTGTGTACCCACACACAATTTATATCTCTAAAATCCACGCATAATCTCATAGTTCCATCTTTTTTTTCTTTAAATAGGACTGGGGCTGCGACCCGCGGCTTGGTTGGCTCGATGAACCCCCTTGCTAGGTTTTTGTCTATGTATTTGCACATTTCTTGCATTTCCCGGGGCGTCATGGTGTACAGTTTGGGTTTGGGTAGTTTTGCCCCCGGGATGATTTTGATGGCACAGTCCTTCTCGCCCGGGGGGGGAGGGTAGATGTTGCACTTGGCCTCGCTGAACACTTTTGCAAGGTCCTGATATTCTTTGGGGATCCGTTCAACCTCTGAGGTTTTGACAGAGGTGGCTACCAGTTGTTCTGGTGGGGCCTTCGGGGGTGTTTCCTACATGGGTGATGCTTCCATTTGCTGGTATGGAAGAAGTTGGGGTCCTCTTGCTATCCTCAGCCTCTGGGTGCCCCCTTGCCACCAGATTGTCGATCCCCACTATTCTAGCCAAGAGAGCCCCAGTATGATTGTGTCTTATCATTCTGGGGCTATTATGAATAAATTGCTTCCAGTGGTTCGCTAGCTCTAGCCTCAGTGGTTTGGTCAGGTGGGTGCTGTAGACTTCCCCCAATAGGGACCTATCAACCTGTTCCAATCTGATCAGGTGGGCCAGTCTCTTCGCTCTAATCCCCAGTTCCAGGACCATGGTTAGGTTAATCAAGCATATGCTGCAACCTGAGTCTATTAGGGCTTGAAAAGTACCCTGGTTCCCTGTATTTGGGGCTGTGAGACGTATTGGGAGGATGAAGGGGTGGATTGGTTCACTCACCATCAGGTCGTTTTCACCTTCGTCCTCACTGTCATTTGGATCTGGTGGTTGGTCGTCATTGGCTGGATTTCCCCCCCCCCGCTTTGGTTGGGTGGGGAGAGACCTCTACAGCCTGGAGGGCTTTTCGGGACATGGTGGCACACATGGGGCCTCGTTCCAGTCGTGTCCTGGGTGGTGGCTCTGGCTTGGGTTTCGGAGCTGGGATTGCACATGCCGATGCAATGTGGACCCATCCCTCAGCATCTGTAGCATTTCAGCTGGCTTTGTGGAAGGATTGGCCTGGGGGCCGGCTGTGCTGCCACAGCGTCCCATCAGCCACATGGCCTCCAGTCTGGTTGTTCTCTCTGGTTGTTGTCGCTGGCATACAATCCACAGTCAACTTTTATGACTACTCAGAACCACTCAGAGTTGGTTTGGAATGTCCCAATAGGCGGTTGCTTGCGCAATTTGCTTGTCCAGGCTCATTCTGAAAAAGTTAACTAATAGCCGCTCCAGCAAAGGGGGTAGCTTCCCCATGACTCTCCTGAATTTACGGAGGTGTTCCTTAATGGGTCGCCCTCTCTGCTTTAGGTTTTGAAGCTCATCCTCCACACACTGTTCCTCCTCCACCTCCTCAAATCTGGCTTCTAGCTCTTGTAGGAAATCATCGAGCTCTTGCAGCTGAGGGGCTCTTTTCTTATGGAGGGCTCCTAACCATTCCTTTCCTTCTCCCTCTATCCCCCTGGTGATGGTATTCACCATGGCTCTGTGCGATGGGTAAATATGTCCGTAACACTCTAGATGGACTCTAATAGAGTCAATGAATAGAGCCAGTTAATCTGAGTCCCCATCAAATTTCCCCCTGAATCAGGGTGGTTCTTTCAGCACTGCTCCTTCCTCATCATGTTGGCCCCCACACCAAGCGCAGATGTGTTTGGCAATCTCCTTTGGCTACCAGGATTGCAACGCTGAAGGTTTGGAATGGAGCTTTTTTCGCGAACAGCAGGAAAACAGGGAGGGGGATTTTCCTGCCTATCATTCTTCCCTCAGTCTGTGCTGAGCTTGAGGAATGGATGACAGGCAGGAAAATCCCCCTCCCCATTTTCCTGCCTTTCGCGAAAAAGACTCCATTCTGAACCTTCACCGTATCCCAGGATTGCAACGCTGAAGGCTCGGAATGGAGCTGTTTTCATGAAAGGCAGGAAAATTGGAAAGGGGCTTTTCCTGCCTGTCATCCATTCCTCAAGCTCAGCACAGACTGAGGGAAGGATGGTAGGCAGAAAAATTCCCCTCCCCATTTTCCTGCCATTCGTGAAAAGGAGTGGCGGGAGGAGAGGGGCTGGGTGAGGCTCCCCTCGACATGAGTGATATTGAGTTTGCCACGCCCACCCAGTCACATGACCCCACCAAGCCATGCCCACCAAGCCACGCCCACAGAACTGGTAGGGAAAAATTTTGAACTTCACCTCTGGGTGAGGAGCCACCCACCTTGGGCAGCTTGCCTGTTGTGCAGAGGAGCCACTGGCAGCAACCTCGGGCTCATTCTCCTTCTGGTGGATGGAAAATGGGGGCTGCATTACCATCTGTTTCTCCTCACTTCAAAGGGCTAGTTGCAACCCCCCCCCCACAATCTTTTGGGCAGCATGACAGCCACTCATCATGAAGGGTGGTTCAGTCAAATTTCTCTCTCAGCTGTTCTAAGGATCCCCCCCAAGGGTTCCATCAGAGTTTTGATGTCCAGAGATGCTGCAGTTTGGTTCTCATTGGGCTGCTGGCTCCTGGAGTTCCCTGGGTGAGGGCAATTTCTGCTCTGCTCTGTGTCACCTGGAGAAGGTTCTCTTCGGATAGTCTACCTTCTGCCATGCTAGACTGATTATTATATTGTATTAGTTATATTGAGAATTAATGAAGTGTTAGAACTTTAAGTTTTTCCCCACACCTCCTTCACCTTATCCTTCCTTCTCTTCCTCACCTGAATATAGACTTATATATTTAAATATTTATTAGAGTGTTAAGTGTCAAAGATATATATAGAATCAGTATATAAAACTAATAAGCTTAATTAATACTTGAAGACTTATACAATATAGACTCTAGACATGATCATTGACAAATTGCTACTATAGATAACGGAATTGGAATATACTAAGAGTAGTTCAGTGTATGAAATTTTGGGAGATCCTACAAAAAACCCTCAAGATGACAAGCACCAGAACAACCACTATAACGAAAGCAAACAAGAAAATAATGTCAACTCAAGCATCCCTCACAGCATTACCTGCCCAACAGAGATCTATAGATACGATGCTTGGAACAGAAAAAGAGAAGGCAGGCCCCATTTCCAGCATGAAAAACATTCAGTCAGTCCTGGCAATGATACAGGAAGCAATGAATAAGACTCAGGAAACGATTGCTAATAATCACGAGGAGACAAAAAGAAATCACGACGAGCTGAAATCCAATGTGGGAGAAATAAATAACAACATAAAGAAAATGGACGATAAGATAGAAAAGATCCAACAAAACATTGCCGAAAACGAACAAAGGATACAAAAGACAGAACTCAAAATGGAACAGACGGTTAAGAAAGTAGAAATGCTGGAACAACAACAGATGGCAAGTAATCGAGAGCTGGAAGACTCACTTACATTTCTGGAAATGGAAAAGGCATTATTTTATCTAAGGTTCCAGAATATAGCAGAAACCAAAGAGGAAGACTTGGGAGAGACTATGATGGAAATTTTGGCTGAAATAACACACAAACATAAAGATGACATAAGAAGGAACATAGATGAAGTCTACAGGGTGCACACCAATTATGCACGTAGGAATAAGCTGCCCAAAGAAGTGCACGTTCGATTTACAAAGAAAACGGTAAAAGAGGAGATATATAGAAAAATGAGGGAGGAAACAATTATCTACAAAGGAAAGGAAATAATAACGTTGAAACAAATCCCGAGACATGTAAGAGACCAGAGAAAAAACTACAACTTCCTCACATCACAATTAAATAAACACAAAGTAATGTTCCGTTGGTTATTACCAGAAGGCATTTTAATTTCATGGCAGGATAAGAAGGTTAAAATAGATAATCTGGAAGGCGCCCAGGAATTCTTTGACCAATATTTTACCCTGGAAGAAGACCAAGAATCCAGAGAGGAATCGGGAAATAAGAGCCAGGAAGAACCGCCTATAGAGGAAACAGAAGAGGAACAAGAGGAATAAGAGGAGAAGAGAAGATTGGAAAGAGAAAAAATGGAGAGAGAAGGAGCAAGGGGAAAAACGCAAAGAATAACAAGAAACACAAGGAAACTAAAGACAGCAAATAGATAGGAAGAGAGATGGAACAGGAAATAAAAATGATTTCAATAAATATAAACGGATTAAACGCCCCAATCAAAAGAACCTGGACATTCACCAAACTACAAAAATTAGACATGGACATAATTAATTTACAGGAAGTACATATCAAAAAACAACACCAAAGGATATTAGAAAACACAAGATTAGGAAATCTTTATACCTCATTAGCAGAGCAAAAAAGAAGAGGCATTGCAGTTTACATTAGAAAACACCTAAAAACAAAACAGGTATACGCTGACAATGAAGGAAGAGTCCTAATGATTGAAATACAAACAGAGCTGAAAATAATATTACTAATCTCGATCTATGCCCCAAATGAGAATCAACGTGCCTTTTTCAAAAATATACACGATGTAGTTAAAGACCTGGATTATGAGAATGTCTGCCTGGTAGGCGATTTTAATGCAATTGTAGACACAGAAAAGGACTATCGGAGTACTAGGAAAAATAAAACCAGGAAAAAGACCCTTCCAGATACCTTCAAGGAAATAGCACAAGAATTATGCCTTCAGGATGCCTGGAGGGAAATAAACAAAGAAAAAAAACAGTACATGTTCTATTCCAATCCACATCTATCCTGGTCCAGGATAGACATGGCCTGGATGACAATGAATCTTAGGAAAGATCTAGAAGAAATAGAAATAATGGCAAATACATGGGCAGACCATAGTCCGTTAAAAATAATTTGGAAAGGCTACCGGAAGAAGAAGAGATGGATGATGAACACTGAAATTCTAAAGGATAAAGAATACATACAAATGATAGAAAAAGAAATGAAAATATTTTTCGAGATTAATAATAATGAGCAAACATCCCTCCAGAACCTGTGGGACACGGCAAAAGCCTATATAAGAGGACTGACTATAGCATATTTGGCGAAGAAAAACAAAGAAAAACAACAGAAAAGAGACAACTTGCTGAAGGAACTTAAAGAATATGAATCCGAACTACAGAATGAACCCCAAAATAAAAGGATCAAAGAGCAAATAAATCTAATAAAACATAAAATAAACCTGATTACACAAACAGAAATAGCTAGGAAAATCAAATCAGTGAAACAAAACCATTTTGAATACGCAAATAAGATGGGAAGATGGTTGGCGTATAAGCTGAAGAAAGAAAAAGAGAGAAGGACAATACATCAACTACAAGATGATGCAGGAGAGATACACTACAGGAATGAAGACAAAAAGAACATAGCAAGAACATTTTTCCAAAAACTATACAAGCAGGAAGAGACCCCGGAAGAAGAGATCAGACAATACCTAAATGGCGCCGATATCAAAGAATTAGAAGAAGCACACAGAGATCTGTTGGATAGGCCAATTACGATAACAGAAGTAATAGAGGCAAGAAAGAATCAGAAAACAAATAAAACCCCGGGCCCAGACGGAATACCTGCAGAGTTTTATAAAAACTGCTAACACGCAATAGATGAAATCCTACTTGGAGTATTCAACGATGCAATTCTGGAAGCCACAATTCCCAACTCCTGGACAGAGGCCATCATTACATTGATACCAAAAGAAGAGACTGACACATCAAAAATTATAGACCGATATCACTTTTAAACGTGGATTATAAATTATTTACATCAATTATCACAGAAAGAATCAAGAAAATAATTAACAAATACATTCATTCGGACCAAAACAGTTTTATCCCAAAGAGACAGATAAGAAACAATATGAGACTAATAATCGACGTATTAGAATATTATGAAATGAATGTAGATAAACAATCGGCCTTAATTTTTTTAGATGCGCAAAAGGCCTTCGATAACTTAAATTGGAAATTTCTAATACTTCAACTGGAAACTATGAAATTCGGCAATAAATTTATAAATATGATAAAAAAAATCTATTCTTCACAAACAGCAAAAATAGCAATAAATGGTGATTTGACAGAACAATTTCCAATATCAAAGGGGGTGAGACAGGGATGTCCTCTGTCCCCCCTATTATTTATACTAGCTCTGGAAACACTTCTGAAGGAAATTAGAAGAGACAATGAAATAAAAGGCCTAAAAATTAAGCGGGAAGAATACAAACTACAGGCATTCGTAGATGATATCGTATTCATTATAGAATAACCAATAACAACCGGCATTAAATTATTAGATCAAGTAGAAAAATATGGGAGGGTAGCCGGACTTAAAATCAATAAACAAAAAACAAAGATATTAACCAAAAACCTTACTAGTGAACAAGAAAAGGAATTAGAAGATGAATTAGGCATACAGACGACAAAGAAAGTAAAATATTTAGGAATATGGCTTACCAATAAAAGTTCATCAATTAGAGAAGATAACTATGAAAAATTAACAAGACAAATTAAAAAAGATTTAGAAACTTGGAAAAAACTACAATTGTCATTTTTGGGAAAGATCGCCTCAATTAAAATGAATGTCCTACCTCGAACTCTATATTTATTCCAAGTAATCCCAATAAAACTGGGGAAGAATTTCTTCAAGGATTTCAATAAATTAATATCAGATTATATTTGGCAAAGCAAGAAAGCAAGAATAAAAATAAAACACTTACAGGATACAAGAGAAAGAGGAGGATTGGCACTATCGGATTGGGAATCATATTATAAAGCATCAGCATTAATTTGGATCAAAGACTGGATGGAATTTAAAAATAAAAGATTATTGAATTTGGAAGGTTTTGACCTAGAACGAGGATGGCAGGCATTCCTATGGGAGGGCACTGACAGACAACATGGATACTTCCAGAGACACATGATTAGGCATGCACTATATCAAACTTGGCAGGGCATCAAAAAAACACACTACAATAAAATCCCGGAATGGTTGTCGACCATGGAAGCTCAGATTTATCCAAACGCCATGGACAACACCAAAATGAAAACATACAAAGACTTGCTAAACAACCAAGGGGAACTAAGAACGAGACAAGAATTGAAGGACATGGGTACAGACATTGACTGGTGGCCATACTTACAAATTAAATCAAGATACAGAAAAGATTTGGCACAATTTGGATTCCAAAAAGGCCAATACAAATTAGATAAAATCCTACAAGGACCACAAGATAAATTGATTTAAAAAGTTTATAATTTTCTACGAGGATATAAATTGGAAGAAGTAGTAGTCAAGGAAAATATGATAACTTGGGCAAAGAATTTCGGCTACAATATTGAATTAGACAAGTGGAAAAAATTATGGACAACAAACTATAAATTAACAATGTCTGTACCCTATAAAGAGAACCTATACAAAATCTTCTATAGGTGGTACCTTCCACTGGCTAGACTGGCAAGAATGTTCCCCAACACTCCTTCAACATGCTGGAAATGCAAACGTCACAAAGGGACTTATTATCATATGTGGTGGACTTGCCCGCTGGCAAAGCAGTATTGGTTAACAATCAGAAAACAAATAGAAGAAATAACCCAGCAAAGAATAGAAATGAGACCAGAAATCTTTCTATTAGGCATAATAAATGGACAATATGAAAAGGAAATCAAATACTTAATTATCCATAAATGACAGCAGGGAGAATAATTTTTGCACAAAATTGGAAAGGCAGTGACATACCAATGGAAGAAAAAGTAATCAATAAAATCATGGATTGTGCAGAAATGGACAGACTCACAAAGGAATTACAAAATAGAGAAGAACACGATTATTATTTAGTATGGGAAAAGTGGTATACCTGGTTGGAAGGCAGAAAAGGGAAAAATTAGCATGTAAGTGAAGTAACTCAATAGAGTAATACGAACATAAACTTACGAACATAGGTTAACAATGAACCAATAAAATAGACATAAGAGATAGACCAATAGTAATAAGGAGTCAAAAACACAAACAAGAACATACAGTACAGTTACGATAAACTTGATATATATTTGAATTCTTGTTTATATGTTTACATGTTTTGTATGTTTTGTCGTGATTTGTTTTGTTTTGTTTGTACTTTCAAATAAAAAACTTTAAAAATAAATAAATAAATAAATAAAATGGAGTCTTGCATGACTAATGGAAAATGTGGATTATAGAGAGACACCATCTGGCGTAAAGAGGAACTTTGTAACTTCCCTTTGTTATGGGAAACTCTGAACTTTACAGATAAAAATTACTGAACTCTGTGGAGGAGGATTTTTTTTTTCCTTGTATGCAGGTGGTTTGATTATGGTGAAAAGAAAAGAAACCTACAGTGCAACTCCTACAGTTGAAATAATAATAATTTAAATGTTGGCACAGGAATAGAAGAAGGATTAAGTGCAGCCTCAAAAGAAAAAGATTTGATATAAAGAAACCTACAATGGAACTCCTACAGTTGAAATAATAATAATTTAAATGTTGGCGCAGGAATAGAAGAAGGATTAAGTGCAGCCTCAAAAGAAAAAGATTTGATATATCATATCTGGAATAAAAAGAAGAAAAGAGAATTAACTTGATTTATGGAGAACAAAATTAAAAACTTGGAAAATGGAAGGAAATATATGTTTGCAGGCGAGGAAATGAAGATAATGTAATTAAAAATAAAATAAAATAAAGATGGATTATAATAATAAAAGGGAGGTTTTTATAGAAATCAAGAATGTTAAAAGAAATTAATATATGTAAAGATATTCTTGGTGCAAGAACTATGTTTTAATGTCAAAATGTTAAGGAAAAGAATAAGGATAAATATGATTAATTTAAAATGTTAAAAGGAATTCATAAATACAGTTAAAGATATGTTTTAAGCAAGAACCATGTCTCAATGTTAAAATGTCATGAATGTCATGAAAAAGGATACAGAAAAATAAGATTATGTGAAAAAGCAATGCATAGATGGATGGAAACAACAAAGAAAAGTTTAAGTAGCGATTGATAGTTAAACCAACTATGAATATGCTGTGTTTAACAGCCAAAAAGTTATAATATGCTGTGTTGAACAGCCAAACAAAATTATTATGCTGTGTAACAGCCAAAACAAAACTGAATATGCCGTGTAACGGCCAAAAAAACAAAAATGAATATGCTGTGTTTAACAGCAAAAAAAAATGGAATATGCTGTGTAACGGCCAAAAAAAATAAAAATTAATATGCTGTGTTTAACAGCCAAACAAGAAAGGGCATGCTGTGTAACAGCCAAAAAAATAAAAAAGGATATGCTGTGTTCAACAGCCAAAACAAATGGTTATGCTGTGTTTAACAGTCAAGAAATAAAAATGATTGGTTTAACAACAAAGATAAAGACAATAACGCTGGGTTTTTTTAAGGAAAATATAAAATGAGGTGGATAATTAAAGTGAGGAAGTGTATGTTGAGAGTGATAGTTAAGATAAATGAATAAGTTAGGTTTAATAATAGAAATAAAGATTATAAATTTTGAGTTTAATAGTTAGAAATAAAATGGGTATGTTGAAATTAAATATTTTTGGAATGTTTAACATACTTGTATGATTTATATTGTTAAAATATATCCATCTAAGCAAATGAAAGAGAAAAATGGATTGATAATTGGTTAGGATTTAAGATTTCAGTAATGGGTTTTTGGGGATAATAGCATAATTACATAGACAGATTTGAGGGAAATACTTGTTTAAAATATTTAGTTGTGTTAATTGAAAAATAAGATTTGTTAATGATTTGCTTTAATATGTGACCGGAGCAAAAGCTTCGTTTTGAAAAGATGTGCTTTATGTTTTTGTTTTAAAAATAAAAAAAATTATTAAAAAAAAAAAGAATTGGCTGGGCCAAACAGCCCTGCCTCGGAATAACGACGACAACGCCACTGCCGCCACCCCTTTCCACCTCCTCCAGAAAAGGGCTAAGCGAGTCACTCCTGCCGCCCCCCCCCCATTCTTCATATGTTGTGGTTCAAAGGGGGAAAAAACCCACAGGAAGTCCTGCTCCTGGTGCTGCTGGGGAAGAGGGACCGCAAGAACCGCTGTTGCTATGGGCGAGGGAGTGCCAGTGCCAGAAGCAGCGGGCTGAGGCTTCAATCCCTTCCCCTGGACAGCCTGCTCGGGCGGGGAGACAGGGAAGCCCCAGACTACAGATCCTTCTCACCACCCCCTCACACCCGGCGGTGGTGGTTCTTGTGCTGCCCTTTCCTGGCAGTTCTTGCGCTGCCAGAAGCAGCGAGCCGGGGCATCAACCCCTTCCCCTGGACAGCCTGCTTGGGAGGGAGACAGAGAAGCTGCAGACCGCATATCCTTCCCACAGCCCCCTTGGACCCGGCTGTGGCAGTTCTTGCGCTGCCAGTAGTGCATG